>NC_041807.1:7349475-7661605 GCF_900964775.1 Scleropages formosus
TTCCGCTGTACTGATGTGCTCCTGATTGTTTTCCAGAGCAGATGTTTCTTTTCCGCTTGTCTTTGGCTCCCAGCTCACCTGAGCTCCCAGAGTCACGCCAAGAATGAAACTTTGTTCAGTGCAGGGACTCTGAATCCAGCGCAGCGTGGCTCTGGGCTCGGCTCCGAGGGGATGCTATTGAGGATGTACCACGGTGAGAGCCTGAGTCGCGAAAGGACCTGCTGGCATCTCACTGCTCGGATTGTCTCGGGTGTCATAGCAGAGTACACAGCTACCCGGACAGGTGAACATTTGTTCTTCCATATGGCGCAGCCTTTGGTTTCAGCACGCATGTGTTCTGAGAAAAAAACTGGTTTCTGAGATTTATCTAAGAAAATTAAGGTAAAGCGCGGAAATTTTCAGCACCCAGGAGAGTCTGAGTGTGGAGTCACTCAAGAGGACTCTGTTGTGTTGGCTTGGGCATGGTATAAGTATGTCCCTGGTTGACTGCGACTGGAGTTGTTCTAGGCACGTTCCTCTGGGTTAGGCTTAGGGAGACCCAGGACAGGCTGGAGGGGCTATGGCTCACAACTGGTGTGGGAACACCTGGGGGTCTCCAAGAGGAGCTGGACGCTGGAGGCTGGAAAAAAGGAAAGTCTGGGCCTATCTGCTCAGCCTGATCCTCCAATGACCCTCAACACGGCTGAGCTCAATTCAGATGAGCTGAACTGAGCTAAATTGAACTGTACTGAACTGAACTGAGATGAGATGAGATGAGATGAGATTTATACAGTTCTTTTTTACACATTTGTGTCAATAAATTTTGTGTGTTGTAAATACAGAATTCTGCAACTTTGTGCAGCAATACTAAGCAAGTGATATTGTTGCATCCACAAATAATTTTACATTCTTGCCTTACAATCACACCTCTTTTATGTTTGTAATGGTTAAAATTGCAGTTTGTACAATTGCAGCATTTTGTTAGGGAGAAGTTCAAATTTTGCCTTTGTGACCAGCACTGCCACACATTCCATGAATAAAGGAAACCATATTTTTTGTTTTTGTCAGTTCTAAGCAAGTAATATGTTTTCTTGGTGTGCATCTCCGTTCTCCACTCTTGCTCTCTCTCCTGCTGTCATCAACACCCTTCTCTCTATCTCACTCTCCCTCTCTATCCCCCTCTCTCTCTATGTCTCCCCTTCTCCCTCTCGCTCTCTCGCTCTCTGTCTCTCGCTCATTCTTCGTGGCTGGTTACGCTTGCTCACAGATATATAACCGCTACGACTAAAATAGCGCAGAATGATTCAAGTTTGATGTTTTCAATATCAAATTAGCGCCTGCCTTCCTCTCTACGGTGACCTATTTGCTTAGCCCCGCAGTCTGTTAGATGGAGCTGCTTTGTTTGCCTAGGATGGCTGAAAACGCCTTGGCGGTGGTCACCTGCTGCAGCCCGGAGCCCTTCAGTGACGCCGACTGTTGGTGCAGCTCTATCAGGGCCTTATTTTGTCACCACAGTAACACAGCTATAAAAGCACAGTTGTCGTCCATAACTGGTTGGCCAATCAGTGAGGCATCCTCAAGATGCTCATAGTACGAGAGGAGGAACCAAGTAAAGTGCAACGGGGATGTTGCAGTACTGTCAGGGCGCGCGTGTTCTGCAGTGTCCCTTGAGAAATGGGCAGCCGGATCCTTCAATTCGAGGCTTCCGGACAGAAACAAAAGTCGGCAAACAAAAGAGCAAAAAGAGCAAATATCAGTGAGCTTGGCCTCCGCCCCATTGGTTGGTCGTTGCCAGGGCAACACTTGGCGAACGCTTAGACGGGTTGGTCGGGCCCCTGTGGAAGTGGATAGCAGAGAGGCTGTGAGTGACACATGGGCACCCCGCAGGGCCGTGCGGCGCCACACACGGGCGACGCTGTAAAAGCCATTTAAACTAATTAGATTCTGGCAGCTCCGTCACATCAACGGGGCCGGGAGAAGAAGGGGCTCGAAACCCGTCTGTCACTCCTCCCCTCCTTCCCTGTCCATTGCTGTCTCTGTGTCTGTGCCCCTGGGACTGTCCTCAGGTGAGTTGCCAGCATAGTAGCATTCTCCTGTAAAGTTGCACTCCTGGGCCTGCCGGGCTGCAATCCCCGTCCGTCACAGAAGCACTCTGGGGGATGACGGTGCCTCGTCCGCAAAGCACTTTGCGCTTTCAGTCCCCGTCTGCAGTACAGCGATGCATTTTCCGCAGGTGTAAGGGACAAAGCTGAGCGTTCAGGGATAGAGTTTTAATTTGCACCTCGGTCCCCGGAGCAGGGAGCAGGAGCGCAGCAGGGAAACGCTCCTTGGGACTTGGCTCTGCCCTTCCTTGATGCTCCTTTGTGTCGCTGGACTGCGGGGGTCCTGGGGCACACGCGGCGCACACTCACTCTGCTGATGGACACCCTTTTGTCACTAGGTGCTGCACGCTCATTTAAAGAAGCTCTTGCCTTCCTGCATGAGACACCGCGCTGGGCCCCCGTGTCCCCTCTAACACTGATCGACCAGTTTCCTCCTGGACTTGTTTGGAGCACCAGGTTCACCTGCTCAGTCTTTAAAACACAGAATGGCGTCCAGAGGCGTTTACTCTGCAACCTGCACACTTTACACGGCTGGTTCCTCCTCCTCAGACTGCCGCATCTTTGATGTTTTACGTTTCATATTGCCTGTGACACTGAGGAATAGAGTCTGAGTTGAAGTTCGTAAGTTTGTTTCTGTGTTTCTCTTTCTCTGGTCATCTCCTCTGTTACCAACCCTTGCATAAAATCTCGGTGAAGTCACGGTAAGGCGTATACTCCCTCCATTTCCTGTAAAACCCTGTCAACCTGTTGATACGAACGAGGCTTTGGATCAGCAGAGTAACCAGGAGGGGGCATGGTGGCGCGGCAGGTTCGGCCGGTGCCTGCTGTATGGTGGGCCTAGGGTTAGAACCCTGCTTGGCGTGCCTTGCGACAGACTGGCATCCCATCCTGGGTGTGCCCCCTCCCCCATCAGCTTTGCGCCGTGTCGCCGGGTTAGGCTCCGGCTTGCCACGACCCTGTTTGGGACAAGCGGTTGGTACTGATGGATGGATAGAGTAACCAGGAGAAGATGAAACCTCTGACTGGTCATGAGATAACAAAATGCTCTAAGGAAGGATGTCCACCATTTAAGGGGGCCTCGCACACTCACTAATCCTTGAAGGAAAAGCCAAGAAAAGATTCACACATGGTCTGCTGTGATGAAAAGACAATTTACACAGTCACAGGGACTGAGCCGATTACAGTATTCCTGAAAAAGTCCTTTGTTAGCTGAATTCCTACAAATTAAAGGCAGAATTATCATGTTTCAGTAGTAAAATTTTTATGCTTTAAAGAGCCCTAAAACTGACATCCATTTATGTATTTATGTTAAAATATGCCAAAATCCCAGTGAAATGGGAGCTACTTCAGTAGTGAACATTAGTTATCATAACAGTGCAGTTTTCTTCATTAATTAGACCATAATACTGTATGACTGTGCACCTGCTCTCGTACCCTTTACAAATACTCAAAAAATAAAATACACACACAGTAGTATTTATGTACTAATTTAACCTTTAATCCAAAGAACAGAGCAGTAAAAACAAGAAATGAAAGAAAACTGTGTAAATGGAGTGACGGTCAGTGAACAAGTGGACGTGGTTTGGACAGTCCAAGCAGGGACATGATCACAGAGATTTTTTTTCCCCCCATACTTTATTCAATACCATAAGAACAAAAAAAATTCCAACATTCCACATCACAACTCACAAACACAAAACATCCTCACATTTCATTATAAAAACATCTCTCAACATAAACATGACAGAGCTTATTCACTTCCCCGAACGTCTTATTTCACTAATACAAAGAGAAATAAGCATCAGAATTTGACAACAACAAATATAGATATCCATTTTGAAAAAGAAGGAACGTAGGACTTTAAAACCCTTCACCGAAAAGTCATTTAAACACGAGGTCTAAAACATGTGTACCACACCAACAAGTAAAGTACCCAGGCACCCATGTCAAAACCCTCACATTCTGATTTTGCTCCGTCAATAAAAAGTATAAAAATATTAAGCATTCATACAACACACCTCTTAAAATAAGACATTTTAAAATCTAAAATACTATAAAATCTACAAATTAAAGTCAGTCATTCAAACAGTTTTTCTAAACAAAAATCTCTATCCTCCACAGCTGTCAGACGGGACTCTTCCCCCGGCCCTGACGAACTGAACCTTGGGGGAGACCCCACCAGAAACAAGTCATAACTAATAAGCCCGAATGATCGGGTACCGCTATGGAGGAGGGAGGATCTTCTCTGCCTTTTTGATGGGTTGCTGTCAAGACCGGCACCCCCAGTGTAGTACCAGAGATCAACCCAGCCTCCCTCCTGTGCCTTTTCTTCTTCCTGGTCACTGCCACAAAGTCCCGTAAAGTCTCTGAGTGACCAGGTGTGTCCCTGGCTTCTTCGGCCCGGGACCCCTTAGAAGTGCCTAGCGAAGAAGGAGACCATGCCACAACTGCTCTCTTACCTCAGCACCCGCCGCTGGGCTTCCTCACCGTCCTCCATCAGCACCGCCCCTGCCCGCACCACCCTGGCATAGGTTAGCTTGTGCTGCAGGCAGTTGCGGGAGAGATGATCCCCCCCCGCTTTAGGTACATGGGCAGGGGCCTACGCAGTCCTTGGCCAGATGGCCGATCCCCAAACATCGCTGGCACTTCATTGTCTTACATGATTTCCCGGTGTGTCCCTGGCTGAGACATAAATGGCAAGAGGGATGCTGACCAGGATAAAATAGGTAGCCTCTTGCCTTACCCAAGGTGAAATACGCAGGCGGGTGCCTATAACCGTCCATTCCCATACGGTCGGGACGCAGGCAAACTAAAAAATGTCTCATGTTCGGGGAAGACATCAGCAAAATCCCCCAGGAAGGTCGCCATGACGTCCGCCGACACAAAGGGGTCGAAGACGTGGACAGTCACAACTCTTCTATCTGTCCTCCAAAGTGGCTCGATGGAGTAGGGGAGCAGCTTGGAACGCATTGCACTCACCCTACACGTCTCCAACACCCTCCGATAACGTTCGTCGGTTGCCAGCGTGACGTCGAAAAAGGACAACGGCCCATTCCTCTGGATGCAGACAATGTCCTCCACCGGAAGTCCCAGGAGTCCGAAGACGATCTCACAAACGAATGGAATGTGCTCGTGACATCCGATGACATCGTCCCGGTTCCTGAAGCGGATGGTATTCTTTAATGCCTGCATCCTTCCAGCCATCATCCTTACAGCCAACGATGATCTCTCGTCTTCCCCAGGGGCAGCCAACGTCTTCAAGGAAAACCTAATCTGGGAAAACTGGTAAAGAACGGCTAAAAACAAAATCTCTGCGTCACCCTGCGGGGACAGCGGACAAGCCACCTGAAACCCTGCATCTTAGTCCTAGCAGGCTACCCAAAAATAAAAAAAAACTCCTACAAGGGAGCAGAGCTTTGCCTCAGGAAAGCTGTGGATATGCCACACACACAGTTCTGAACACAGCTTCACTCTGCCCGTGCTGAAACCTCCAGTACTACACTTGATGGTAGCCAAAAGGCCAAGAAGCGATTATATGATCATGGAGATTATGACAGGTGAAAGTAGCAAACAAGGGCTGAAGGGGGGTTAGAACCTAACACAACACAACACAAACTGTCACTGAGAAGGGGAGCTCATGGTGGTGCAAACTACTCAGCTTTTGGGAGGATAAAAATCCAAATTTGCTTCTGATAAATGCAAAGAAATGCCTTATATACCCAAGGAGGGCTACCAAGTGAACCACCTCACACACACACTGGCTGAAACCACTTGTCCTGAGCGGGGTCACGGCAAGCCAGAGCCTAATCCGGCAACACAGGGCGCAAGGCTGGAGAGGGAGGGGACACACCCAGGACGGGACGCTAGTCCATCGCAAGGCACCCCAAGTGGGACTCCAGACCCACCAGAGATCAGGACCCAGCCAAACCCACTGCCCCACCGCACCCCTGCATGAAACACCTCTTAAAGTCAAATTTTCGTAACTTGAACGGCTCTGTCTTGGGGTATGATGGTGCTGAAAATGACTGTACCCTCCTCTGAAGAGCCTGAAGGTTAGGGTATGTTACAGCCCGGCCCTGCATCCTACCGTGGTGTGTTTGCACCACTTGAACTGAACCTTTGTGGGAGTGACTGGTTTTCATCTTGGCTTTCGAACTGCCTGACTGTCCTGAAGGCTGTCAGGGGATGACTGTGGACTGCTAGCCTTGCATTGGCCCGCATTGGCCCACATTGGCCCACGTTGGCCCACGTTGGCACTCACCCGTGATGTCCATCACTTGGGATATAAAGTAATGGTAACGAGGTATGGTATATGAGGTGGAGAGGCAGCTTATAAAGACCCTGCACTTATTTACAGTGTCTCATTTATTGGCTTCACTATGAGTGAGTTTTTGGGAAAAGACTGTTCCCGAATTGAATCCAATTACTGGTATTGGAGGGGGTGCGGTGGTGCAGTGGGTTGGACTACAGTCCTGCTCTCCGGTGGGTCTGGGGTTCGAGTCCCGCTTGGGGTGCCTTGCGACGGACTGGCGTCCCGTCCTGGGTGTGTCCCCTCCCCCTCCGGCCTTGTGCCCTGTGTTACCGGGTAGGCTCCGGTTCCCCGTGACCCTGTGTGGGACAAGCGGTTCTGAAAATGTGTGTGTGTGTGTGTACTGGTATTGGTATAAAAATGCTGTGCTTCAAAAACACTGATCAGAACCCTTAATTTCATACAGGACCTGTTTGTGGTTCAGTGCCGAACATGAAACACAAGACAATAACAATGCACGAAACACCTCAGTCACTGTGTGCCAGTAATATACAGCAGCAGTAAGCACTGGGTGTGCATTTGTTTTAATAAATTCACAAAAAACAAAATTTTTGCTGAATATCCACGGAGGTATTTTTTGCAGTTTGCGACTGAAAAAGTGTAGAAAGGTCGGCAATTACTAAAGCACTTCAGCCTCTCAGATGTACTTCTCAACACTGCTCTGTGCTCCTCACTTCTTGAAAACATCTCCCAGAAAGAATAAATAATTAGTGCTTAATTTACAATCTTCCTTCGTCGCTCAGGGTTGATTAGTCATTTTACTTACTTATTGTGCACACTTTACCTGTCCTTTACCTCATTTCACAGATGTTTACATGCGAAATTGTCAGCTATTTTTATTTGCGCTCCAGTAACATGGATGTCTACGTCACGCAGAACTACCCCAGTCCAGGCCTGTGGCGTCACCTCGGAGCGCTGCGGAAGGCCCTTTCTCACTGTGACGAAAACGTCCATGACAATTGGACCTCGTTCGTGTGTGTGGGTGAGACGGTCACGCCAACTGATTCAAGAAGAAAACCGGAGACATTGCCCTCGGCCGCAATGCCGGTACCGCAGCAGAGCTCCCCGTGTCAGAGGCGCAGAACTACGAAGTTTAACATACAACATCAGTGTTTTCTTATGTCACGCTGAGAAAGAAGCCATCCGTTACTTGGAGTGTGCTCTTCCGGAGCGTTCCTGTGGCAGGGATATATGGTTTATGTGGGAACATGGTTCGGACATGGTTTGGATAGTCGTGGTGGAATGCGGTACGAAACGAAGAGAGACCCTGTGTTGCCACTGACCCCATGAGCTGCCTCTTCCCCTTCCTTGGATGTGTGTGCGGTCCTCGTCACACCCCCTCAGGTTGGTGGCTGTCTGTCAGATCAAGTTACACAGCCATCAGAGGACGGCTGTCTCGCACCACTAGCCAAGGTGCCTGAACTAAATCCGCTAATGGTTGTAAAATTCCCTCCTCCTCGCATGTTAATGCGCTAATCATCCCTTCCATTAATCTCTGGAAACCTGGGAGTTGCTCTTCTGTGTTGGAAACACATTTCTGTTCCATAATTGCAAGTTGTAGCTCCAAAGGAAAATGTCCAAAAAAGCTGACATAGCCGACGTGTCAAAAACAATAAATGCTCCGTTTATTAATCTCCTCGCCTCTTTAAATGTCAGAGCATAATCTTTTGTTTTACAGTATATTTCAAAAGGTGTAAAAATGAAAGGGTTACTATGCTCAGGACATTTTATTAATAGTGTTTCTGTCTTGTTCTTTCTTGCAGGAATCTCCTGGACATGGACACATTTTCCAAATCTGACCCACGTAAGGTGTCTTTCTTCACTCAGTGTGTCTAAATGCACTCATAAAATATTTTTGTTTTGAAATGGGTAGTGAACTGTAGCAGAAGGCAGTGTGGCACTACTGAACCAGGAGGTCTGCTGTCCACGTGGTTGGAAACCTGTCCAGCCTTTCTTCATCCACCTGAATTCTGCTGCCCTCAGGTGTCCTCGGACCCCAATTCATTTTCCTGTCACCACACCCCCAGTCACCCTCCGGCCATTTCCCTACCAGTCTGCAGTGGCGCCCTCACCCAAACTCACACGCTTCATTTCCATAAGCGATTCTTGCACTTATTGCGTTGTCTTTCCCAGGAAGATATTGGATGAGGTCTCTGGCCCTGAAGAAACTGAGGCTCTCTTCCTTCCCGATGCCTGGATTCCTCTCCTGCCAGTAAACGGCAGCTTTATGTTCCTGGAACAGACGTGTTACACCATTCGACTCATTTGTCCGTTCCTGATCTCAGATCAGTGTTGGTGAGGAACACGACAGCCATCTGATCCAGTCCAGGCTTTCTCCAGGTGCATCTTGAGAGCAGCGCAAGAGCATCTCAGATGCTTCCAGATTCCCATCCAGATGTTTAGTTAAATCCTGGATGTGTGTCATACACAACGCTCCCGTGTGTTTGTTCAAACAAATTCTGAGTGCTGCTGTGTGCAGTGCTGAGACACTAATGTGCAGTCTGTGTGGCTCCTGGACAAGGAAAGGCATGTTCACGCTAACACTGTTGTAAGTTTGCTTTCAGTGTGTACATTGCCTCAAGTGTGCCTGCAGAACAAATAAACGGGGTACATTGTTCGTGCTCTTAGGGACGTGCTGTAGAAACGCAGCGAACGAACGCAGTGACTTCATTCCCCCTGCTTTGTGTTTGTCGGTGAAAAAACCTGAGTTCAGTAGCACAAGGCAGAAATATTCTCTTCTCTGTTTTGACAGCTACGGCTTCAAATATTTTCGTTCTCGCTGGATGGCTCGTAGAATTGGATTGCAGAAGGAAGAAGGATCTTGTAGTTTGTTGATAGAAAAACACTTGTGATATGTGGTGTAAGTTAATGCTGCGGTAAAATGTAGTACCTGTGTTCCTTTAATTCAGTGCAAGGGGCAGCAAATAGTGACGCTCGCATCCTGGCAGCATGGATCCCCCATATTTGAAAACCTGCCTTTTGTAAACTTACCTAAAGAGCTGAAAGCTTGTGGCGTCTCTGGACCCCGTCTCAATACTACTGCTTCCAGGAGCTGTTTCAGACCAGCAGGTCCATTCTCTGAGTGAGCGGTAGTCATAGGATTAGTCACAGAAGTAAATGTACAAGTAAAAGAAGTGGAGTAAATGTGAAAAAGTAGTGAAGTAGATGTAAAGGTAAATGCAGTCAGCTTGAATAAGAAGGTTTTAAGTGAGAAACTACTGATGTAATTCCAGTTACACTTTTTAATGTTCTTGAGAGATAAAATAGACTGTTTTAACTCTTAATACAAGGAGTTTTTACTTAACTAAATGTCCCTTCCAATAAGATGAGACATTGAGTAAATAATGAGGAAACGTAAGAAGGGAGACACGGTGCGATACGTTACTCATTCTCTCCTCTTGTTCAGTTCTACCAGCCTTCTCACTTTCTGGCTGATTCTGCACACTTGTCCACTGAGGTCTCTTGCCTTCATTGGCATGTTGGAGCAGTCCAAGTGTCTCTGCTGTTGGAACAACATATTGTGACGCAACATGCAAATACTCAATGGAGTACTACAGCAACTCGCAGTAGCAGCAATAGTGCATCTTGACTGTCTTCACCTTTATCATCTCCACCTCTATCATTTCCACCTCTGTCTCCACTTTTCATTTCCACTTCTGTTATCTCCACCTGTTTCCACCTCTGTCACCTCCACCTCTGTCATTTCCACCTCTATCATCTCCACCTCTGTCATTTCCACCTCTGTCATTTCCACCTCTATCATCTCCATCTCAGTTATCTCCACCTCTGTTTCCACCTCTGTCATCTCCATCTCTGTCATCTCCACCTCGAGGCCACATTCCCTCCAGGAAAATCCACAAACGACTCAGGAAGGTGGCCTTCATGAAGAAGGTGTCTTCCAGGCATGCTGTCCACTTTGTCAGTCCAGTTTGGCTCTTGTTGCTCATTAATTATTGATTAATGGCTCTTCCCTGTGTCACTGATCAATGAGTCTGAGCTGCTGCTGCTGTTGCTGCTTCTGCTCACCTCTCTTCTGGTGGAAGGCCTCATGTCTCTAACATTTACATTTACATTTATTCATTCACTTGTTAATTCATTAATGAGATGCTTTTTTCCAGAGCGACGCACATCTCAGAGAACAATACAAAGAGTGCATCACACCGAGAGGGATTTGGATACTCTTCTTTCCTGTCTTTCTTCCAGGATTTCTCTCCATTTTTCTCTGCTTGATGCCTTTCCCCCTCTTCGGATCATCAAGTAGTTTTTATTCTTTTTTTTACTTTCGCTGCTCTCTTTTATTAATCGCATCGTTTTCACAATGAACCGCAGTCACCTATTAGTACATATGTAAGAACTTCTTTTTGTTCATTTGTCCCTGTTTCCTTATACAGGAAATGTTAGAAGGGAAACAGCAAGTACTGGAAGGAGTGCCTAGATTTACGAGTGCTTGTTTGTTTCAGTTCATTTTTAATGCATCACCAAATCTCTCCTGATCTCTCCTCCTGTTTGTGTGATGCACTTACGGTATTGTCCTGAGAGATGTGCGTCGCTCCAGAGAAAAGCATCAAATAAACGAATAACACATGAATGAATAAATAAATGTAAATGTACCTTTTCTGAAGCCACAAAGGCAAAATTATTCAAAGGTGCCATTTGAACAGTAGAGACTGCGGTGCCACGAAAGGGTTTGTCTCTCATCAACATGTCTGATGAAGATGAGGCTGCATTCCTCAGCTCTTACAGTAATACTGCCTGAGAGTAAAGAGGAGGGGCATCTTTCTCCAGGGTCACAGAGACGGGCAGAAAGAAGGTGCTGACCACATGTTCTCAGAAGGAATTGGGTTGTGCTATTTCCTGTCCAAGATGTGAGAGAGGCAAAGTGAGACACAACATGTAATAGTGTGATGGAGTGTGTTGGAGTGCCTCCATCACCAGTGCTATATCCCACACCACTCGCACCCGCCTAAGTGAAAGCACTGCGGTTTAGTAAGTAGCACCCGGTCACCAGCTGCTTCCCGGAGCTGTGAGCGGAGGACTTGGGGGCACAGCGAGGGGTGCGGCACACCTGTGGTACACACGCACACTCGGACACCTGCCGCCTTCATGACATCATCGAAGTTGTCACTCTTCATGTGGCAGGTGACAGAGAGGGCGTCCTGTAAGCTGATGCAAGAAGACACATGTGCTGAGTCCACGGCAAAATTGTGCTTACGATCTTTCTCAAGTCACTCAGGATTAAGCCGCTCCAGCGGGCAGTGAGACCAGCGCAGAAGGAGGTGAGCCGCATCTTCCTTGACCTCGCTGGGACTCCTTTCACGTGTCCATTGTCGGGGTGGTGGTGATGATGATGACATTGGGGAGGCCTGTGCTCAGGTCCCCCACCTGAAATGATACGGTACAAATGACCCAACTATGCTCACTGTCTTGGTGAACAACTGTAAATAGCTTTGCTTTGTAAGTTACTTTGCAGAGAAGGGGCAGGGAAGGGTTGGTGGGTCAGCCCAAACTGGTCGGACTCTGGGTTCGACAGCACTCACTAGGAACCCCTCAGTTTTGGGTCAGTGCTAGGTACCCGTTTCACAGTAGACAACCGGGATCGCCCTGACCAGATGACCCGTGTGTTGTGCGGCGCGGTCCTTCTTCGTACCCCATGCGGCCTACCCCTGCCCTCCATCTTCTCCTCGCCTTCCTGACAGCGATCACGTCACGCTGGTCCAGAGTCTCTGTCCCGCCGGCTACTGAGAAATGCCGGAGACACAGCTCTCTCTTCTGTTCGAACCCTCGCTTACGAAGGCAAATTTTTATGCAAATAGCTCTGCTCATTTCGTACACTTCCAGAGCAATTCCAACAGAACGCAGCTGACTTGGCAGCATTTCAATGATCAGATGATGAGATGAAAAGGGGACGAAAGGGACTTTGTGTGGGATTTATGTTGCGTTTTAATTTGTGCTTCTTTTGAAGGAGCCAAAAGAACGCCCAGTTTCACAAGCTCTGCACCCTCAGCCCTATAACACGGCACCGGGACCCGCACGCGTCGCAGCCACTGCTAAAAGGATCTCAGCATGGTTGTGTGTCTGTTCCTGTGTGAGTGTGTGTATGTGAGAGAGAGAAACACGCTCCTCCTGTCTGATTGCTTGAACTGTGTCTCCAAAGTGCTTGTACTTGTACTTCATTGAAGCGCAACAGTGTTTCTGCAGCGTGCTTTCATGTACAGTAAGTGTGTGTTCTCCTCTCTCGTAGTTTGTGTGCTCTACACGCAAGGACTTGGCAGCAAAGAGTGGAGAGAAGTAAGTATTATTATGACTATTATTAATATTACTACTGTTATTATTGTTATGATGATGATTATTTTTTCATAATTTTTCCAATTGCTACAACCGCTTCTCCCAAGCGGGGTCACAGCGAGCCAGGGCCTTCCCGACAATACAGGGCGCAAGGCTCAGGGGGAGGGGACACACCCTGGGCAGGACTCCAGTCCACCGCAAGGCACCCCAGGCAGGGCTCAAACCCTAGACCCGCCACATAGTGGGCACAGGCCAAGCCTGCCACACCCCCGTGATTATTATTATTATTATTATTATTATTATTCTTAATTAATTAATTTATTTAATTTTTTTTTCTAGTAGTTTTTTAGCTGTCGTGTTCAAACTACTTTTCCACACCTGTGTTGTCCACCCATTTACACTACACTGCATTTCTCCAAAGCACACCATCTATTTATAAAGCTGGGTAATTTATACTGGAGCCACTCAGGGTAAATACAGTACCTTCTTCAAGAGTACCACCACAGGGGATGGAATTCGAACCTGTGACCTGTCCAAAGGCAGCTGCTCCAGGCACTGTACTAGAGTAAGGACTGCAGAGCAGTTTCCACTGGCTCCTATCCTCTTCAACATGAGGTGTGAGACTAAGGGCCACTCGGTGGTGGAGAGGTTACAGCTTTCATATAATCGATCGGTGAGTGTACTTACCCTGAATTGGAAGAGTACAAATTAGGTGTATTAATGAGTAATTTAGTGTAAGGAGCCAGGGGTACAGCCCTAATACAGTACATTTCCTTGTAAAAGGACATCAGCTGAAGGGATAAATGACTATAATAAAAACACACTCTACCTGGAGACATTTGCTTTGCCCCTTTGCTGAAAGTTACAGCTGAGGTGGGATGGTCAGTCGTCTCCTCCATAGTTCACACACTCTTTAACACCTTCTCATGTTTGACTTCTGAGATGTTCTCCCTAGGATCAGGAGTTTTCCCGGGCTTCAAATTTCCAGTGTCAAATATCTGAGCCATACTCCTGCGTTTGTGATGCGTTGTAGGCACAATATGCTTCTGTGTTCCCAGGAACCTGTGTCCTGCAGCCGTGCCATGCTGCACTTGTCTCCAGGAGTAGAGCAGGGGAACATAATGAAGTTCCTTATGGAACTTTATTATTCAGGGAGCACACACACACACACACACACACACACATACACGCACACTGTCTGAAACCACTTGTACCAAGCAGAGTCATGGCGAACTGGAGCCTAACCTGGCAACACAGGGTACAAGGCTGGAGGGGGAGGGAGGACACCCAGAAGGATTCGAACCCCAGACCCGCCAGAGAGCAGGACCTGGCCAAGCCTACTGCACCACCGTGCCCCCACTATTCAGGCAGCAATGGTCTTATTTCAAGCTGCTAAACACTGAAATTTGGGCCGTTACTCTTCGGGGAGTGTCCTTTATCTCGTAACTCCAGTCCATTGAGTCAAAACTTTTTCTTTGATGATCATTTGCTTTGGCTTCTAAAGTGACATTGTGTGTAAGAGGGCAGTTTTTAACCTCACAGCTATGATTTCACATGTTCCCCCTTAGTTTGGGCGGACAGAGGTCATTGACAACACCTTGAACCCAGACTTCGTGCGAAAATTCATTCTGGACTATTTTTTTGAGGAAAGGCAGAACCTGCGCTTTGATTTGTAAGTAGAACAGTCTACCTGTGTGTATTTGTGTGTGTGTGTGTGTGTGTGTGTGTGTGCGTGTACAATGCTGTTGTAGTGTTCAGATCCATCACAGACACAAGAGCACATCAGGGGATGATGGGGTCACGTCTCGCAGCGCTGAGGACAGACAAAATTGCCGCCGTCACTCCAGTGAAGTTGCACGATGGATACTCCCAACCCGTCGTCATGGTGACAAAGGACCAAGCCGTCGACTCAACTACAGATTGTTTTATACTTCCTGAAACATTTATTCTGTGATGGAGTCACCAGGGAAGAAGGTTCTGCAGCATGCGCTCATCCTGCCCGATGTGTGCATGTCATGTTGAGGCCACCCCTTTATTGCAGTGCACCAGCAGGGTGTTTTTTTTGTTTTGTTTTAACCCCTTACTCATGCCATTAGAGCACCTCAAACAGGTGAGGCCATTTACCCTCACATAGTGGGGGCTGTCTGTGTGCAGCCTCTGATCATGGTGACGTGTGTGTGCGTTGGCAGGGTTTCATTCTCTTTTGCCCATCAAATGATGGCAGCCATGTGTGAATACGCGACGCGCTATAAATAGCACTTGGGCCTGATGTGGCCCTGCTGGCGGCGGGAAGCGTGAAAAGCTCAATGCTGGGCAGTCGAGTCCCTGCTGGCCCCTGGCCATGAGTGGACCCCCAGCAGGCTACCTGTGGGGAGGACACGCGGCTGTGTGTGTGTGTGTGTGTGTGTGTGTGCGTGTGTATGTGCTGGCCTGTGACAGTGTGTTTGTACATGTTTGTGCTGGTATGTTGTAGGTGTGAGGATGGCGTGTTGCCAAGGGTCGCTGATGTTGCAGAAGGAGCTGGAGGAGCACAGAGGGGGTGGGGGGGCGTGGGAGGGCCATAAATGTGACGCTGCCCACTGGAGGGCGCTACTGGAACAGTTGCGTTATAAGGACTTGGCGTTGGGTGCCTCTGAAGAGGGGTCAGTGTAGCACTGGGACGGGTTTACTGTGATTTTACTACACACTGGTATACTGCAGAGATGATCAATAATTTGTGTAGTTTGTGGCGCCACAGCACACAACATAAATCACACACAAATACACACACACATATGGAATATGGACACGCTATGGACATGATAATAAATAAGAATGTAATATTGATATGATAATAAATACAAATAGTTTATGGATATGATAAATACAAGTACAGTATGGACATGTTAATAAATGAAAATGTAATATGGATATGATAATAAATACAAATATGGTATAGATATGACAATAAAATCAGACACCGAGTGCTGATCGTCAGGGTCCTGCCAGATGGTGCATAGTATGAGGTCCCCGTGATACAGTATAGATGTGTTGATTTGTAGATATGTAGTATAAACAGTGTAACTGAATAAGAGTGTAGTATAATGTGAGTTTGATGTGAGGATGAATTGTCAAGTGTGAGCGGAGTAACAGCATTCATCATGGATTGTTGTGGACCACTGCGTTTAGTTGTGAAAACGGTATCTCCCCTGTGTCCTTGTTATTCTCTCTTGCTCCCTCTTTCCCACACACACAGACACACACGCTCACACACACTATCATAGTGTCTAGCTTTGACTTGACTGTACCCCTGCTGTTGACCGTAAGTCTGTTCACATGAATTTGTTCTCCAGCTCTGTTTCCTGTCGCAGTGAATGCATTTCTGACAACAGTATAAATAGTGTGTGCCTTCTGGCTGCTGCTCTCACTGTGGCGTGTGTGTGTGTGTGTGTGTGTGTGTGTGTGTGTGTGTGTGTGTGTGTGAAGGGTCCTTCATTACAGCAGGGGAGTGGGTCTTGGGGGGAGGGCGGGTAAGTTTGCCCTTTGACCTCGGGACTTGCAGTCCTTCAGCCAGGTTGGTCCCTGTGATGTCATGTCGAGAGCCACATTCTGGAACGTTCCAGGCTCATCGTTCGGGTCGTGCCCACGGCTCTCGAAGGTGGACCTGTGGTGAAGGGGTAGAGTGCACCCCGTGCACAAAGTCCTCTCATCTGTCTCTCATCAATATGGACAACAGAACAGGTTTGGACCTGCAGTTGATGAGCTGGACGTGCTGTTGGCGTGTCGCTTGAGCCCACGTGTGTTCATACCTGCAGAGGTGTGATAAAAACCTGTGGCTGATCCTGGGAGCTCCCAACTGCGAGCACTGGGTGGTGTGTGTCCACATCTCAGCGAGAAACACTCGACACGTTCGTTGTGACGACACACTCGTTCTCCGTTCTACTCGCTGCTGTGACCACCTGTTGTATGATCCCCTGCATCCCCCTGCCCCCTGTGCAGCGAGGCGCATTACCCTGTTTTTACTGTGTCGATACCGAGGGCTCCTGTCTCCAAACTCAGACACTGGACCTTCTCTTTGGCGTCACTTGAGTGTCCGTGTCATGAAGGGATGTGGTCCTTGTTTTCACAGCGAATGTAGAGAGCCTTTGAACCAAAAGCTCATGTCACTTACAAACAAGTGCAAATCAAACTTTTCGTTTAGTTCATAGTTCGCTCGTTTAGTTCACTGTCCCTTTGCATTCTTTTATCAGGCGCTCGACATTCTTAGAACTGCTCGGAACCACAAGGTCCCTACTGATCCAGCAGGACTTCTTTGAGTTTTATTTGTGTGGTTTTTTAGAGCTCTGAAAGAACCTTTTTCATTCACTTTTTTCTTTTTTTCATTTTTCATTTTCATTTTCACAAATCCACCATAATGCACCCTACAGGTGTAATTTTATGTGCACAGGACACACCAGTTGTGTATACCTTTAAAGAGAAAAGTATAACATGGTAATGAAGTAAGAAAAAATAAAATATATGAAACTAGCAGTGCTCTGCTCCCTGACCTTTGGTCACTCTTGTAGTGCTTGCAGTGGAAAAAACACATTAATTGTGTGTGTTTCCTTTCGTTTTCCAGGTATGATGTTGATTCGAAGAGCGCCAACCTGTCAAAGCATGTGAGTTCCTTCGGCAACCCCCCCGACCCCCACCCTGTTTCTCTCACACACACACACACACACACACACACACACACACACACACACACACACACACACACACACACACACACAATCAAACTCCCCACCTGCACACAGACAGCTGTGACCCCGCTCCCAGGACCTCAGAGCAATGTGTGTTTGTGTGTGTGCCAAGCCCCTGTGTTTTGGGAGTGTGACCACCCACAAATTTCCTCGGGTGACAACATGGGCTTGTGCTGCCCATACCCCCACACCCCATATCCCCCGCATTAATAATTGGGTAAATGGCTGGGATGGAAAGAATACGGTGCGCATGGCGGGAGCATCACTTGGCTCAGTCCTGAGCTTGAGGAACAGCTCTTACCGACTTGGGGCACCACCACATATGGACAGCAAGGGACAATGATGGACAGCTACAGAGAGCGACAGATAGTGAGGGACAGCTCTCAGCATTACGGTCGAACACTCATTGTTTCAATGTTTTCATGCTCATAAGTTCCTATCTACACCAATAAATGAGCTCCTTGCTTTTTCTTGGTCTCCTACAGGAGATGGACATGTGTATGGGCTTAATTTTTTCATGTGTCCCATCACCATCGTCTTTCAGATCAGACTGTTATCTCTGCAGCACCATGAGTCGCAAAAAGGGTGAAAAGAGAAAAAGTGCATTCGTGCCCCCACCTAACCTCCAGTGGAATCATATTGGCCACTGTGTGCGATTGTTCCGGAAAGTTCTTGCATTTTCTGGGACACATGGAGTGGAGAGCAGGGGGGGTCAGGAAAGAGGCCCTCTTTGTGTGACTTTGTGAAAAAGTCACATCTGAGAATGAGAGAAGCACTTCTACACAGAGTGTTGCTAATTGCTGCTGTTTACAGTTAATGTCCTTAATGGGGAGACACGTCTCGCTGCCTCTCCACCGTCACACACGAGACGAGGGACGATTATGCGTGATGCTACGCATTAGAGAGTAAAATATGAGACTAAACACAGAGCCCGACTGGGAGAGCAGATCCTGGAGCTGCTTTGTGTCCCTTCTGCCCAGCACATGGGGAGCCACGCGGGCTCTCGAACCCCTGTGTTCCACCAGACTCCTGTGCCATGCCGGCTGTTGCAGGATTCTGGTAGGAGAGCAGGGCGCCGCTCAGCCTCACACGCTGCAGTCTGAAGTGGGTGAGAAAATGCTCCTGAGAAGCTCCAGTGCTGCCGTCACGGTGCTGACGATGTCCTATTAGGACCTTTGAGGTCGTCTTCAAGGATGAGCTGCTTCATTTTGACTTCATCAAGGTCCTTGGCCAAAGGTCTTCAACCAAACAACGGTAGAGTCAAGAGATGCCCTGGTGCTGGAGGGCATACAGAGCAGAAGGAGGGGAACTCCGAGGATCTGCTCATTTCGTCTTCATCTTTAGTCCTCATGTTTTGATGAGGTGCTGCAGAGTAATGACACATTGCAGACTGTAACCCTCATGAGAAACGTGTTCACTACCATCATTTCTATTAAAATATTTTTATTCTTCGTTGAGATTTTTAACCATAGCTGTCCATTACTTCACATTTTTAACATGATCGTCAACTTGTGCTGCTCTCAAAACTCATTGGAAAAAACTAAAAAAACATAGTCTTTCACTATAGGTCATTTAAACCCAGATATGTTTCAGTAATGATTTTGTGTCAAAAATATGATAATAGGTATTTTAAAATAAATGTTTGAACTAATGTGTCCAGGGAGACGGCAGTCAGGCACTCACGGCTCCCTGCAACCCACTATATCCCCATCAGAGATGCTACTCAGGGTTTTTTCAGTGTGAAGCCTGACCAACGTAACACTGACCCTCCACTGGTACTGGATTCACTGCCTGTATAGACACTGGAGCGAAATGTTCCCATAGCAGTGAGAGAGACATCCAGGCTGTGGACGCTCAGAGGTCTCTCCGCTGTGATGTGATGCACAGTTGCCAGTAACAACACTGTTTACCCTTTTTACCACCTCTTTCGTTGCCCTCTGTTTCACTGCAGAGCAGTGGGAGGTGTACTGGTTAGCGGCATTGCCTGTCAACAGAAGCAGCTGGGTTCAAATCCCTGCTCCAGCTGTGGTACCCTGTAGTGCCAAGGTACTTAACCCAAGCTGCTCCACTTAAAATTAGCTGCATAAATTGGCAAGTCAGTCAATTTAGTTTGTCAGCTAAATAATCTGGGGGTCAGCGGGCAGCGTAGTGGTTAGAGCAACTGCCTTTTGACCCAACGGTTGCAGCTTTGAGCCTCACCTCTGGCTGTAGAACCCTTGAGCCCTGAATTGCTCCAGTAAGACTACCCAGCTGTCTAAATGGGTAAATAATTGTAACCTTAACATTGTGAGTTGATACATACATGTAAATAAAGTTATTAACAATGACAGCAGCAATAATAATAATAATGCAGGGGGAGGTAGTGCAGTGGATTTGCCCTGGATCTGGGGTTCCAGCCCTGCTTGGGGTGCCCTGTGATGGACTGGTGTCCTGTCCTGCATGTGTCCCTTCCCCCTCCTGTGTTGCTGGGTTAGGCTCTGGCTTGCTGTGACCTCAATTGGGACAAGCAGTTATGGACTGTGTGTGTATTATAGTAACAATAAAAAAAATCTGTTAAGCAATTTAACTGGAAGACAGTATGTCTAACTGTTCTTACGGCTTCACGTTCTCAGTAAACAGAAAGGTGGTGATAAGTATGAGTTAAGAAATCTAAGTTTGCACTTTATAATGGTGGTCAGGAGGAAGTAGTAATGCGGTAAAAGTACAGTGTATAAGTGGAATATTAGCAGGAAGCACAGAGCACATTTGGCTTACATGGCTCTGCTGTCAGATCATGTTTTTGCAGTCGCAGGCGAGTACCTCAGGACCCCGCGCAGCTAGAGCACACAGATGGTTTGACTCAGGGCCTGGAACGCCATACTGCTCGAGTGGCGAAACACACGCAGTGGAAAAAGCCTTTGACGCCGATTATGGATCTTATGAACGGGAAGAGCCTGCGCTTGTAAACATCCAAAGAAGAGCTCTTTGTTACATCACTTCAATCCAGGACGGTTGTTCTGTAAATGTGAGCCGTTGACATTATGGATTTACTATCATTTCACTGCTCTCTGTCCATTGCCATCTGCCAAGGGCACAGTCCCCAGATGCGAGACCCCAAGGAAATGTGCTTCGTCAAACTGGGAAGACTGGTCTCCAGCAGCTGTACTGAAAATTTTTGACTGGTCCTGTATATGAATGCTTTTTGGTCTTTTCTGACAGTGAGAAATAGTCCTTCTCATGGTTTTCTTTGCTACCGCAGGACTTCCTTGGCCAGGCCTTCTGCACCATGGGGGAAGTGGTGGGATCCCTGGGAGGCCGTCTGGAGAAGCCACTGGTGTAAGTACATCCTTCCTTTCCACGACTGTCCCAGTGCCAACGTGCACCAACCCCCGCAACTGCTTCGGCCACAGCTGAAATGGGACGGAATGATAAAAGCTGCAGTCAGACGAGTTGCAGGTGGTGCTGGTGTCGGTAGGTTTGAGGTGCTGTTCAGGCACTCAAGGAAGAGCAGACCACTGCTGTGCAGAGTCTCCAGATGTTGCATCTGCTGTCATTCTGATGAGTCTGAGCCATCTGTGCTGTGCAGAGGTGAAGAGGTGCCAACCCCTGTGGTGGGGCACTCTGTGCCTGAAGGGGTGGGCCTACTGTGGAGATACCCGTTGAGTGGCGGGCTATAGACACATGGCCTACTGTCATTGATCACACAGCCCTTTTCCCTCCTCTCCTGACATTGCAGGGAGCTCGTTGTAAACGCCTTTGTGCGAACAAACACCTCGGCACCCCCATCTGTGCTGAAAAACCTGTGAGAGTGTGTGTCATTTGCACAATTGTGTGTTTTTATGTCAGATTTTTTGATGTCTGGAGTTTCTCCAAGCAATTTTATTTTCTACTTGTTTTATTCAATAATTGTAGCTTCAGTTATTTTGCAGTGCTTTGCATTAAAACTGGCAAATACATGTATTAGTCCTTAAGAGGAAGCAACTTGTACAGAGAGGTGGTAGAGTTGACACCTTTGGATCTTAAGGTTGCAGGTTTGAGTCTCATCTACTGTACTGCCTGTGAGCAAGTGATTCTTACCCAGAATCACTGTGAGCAGCTTAACGTTGCAAGTGCTTTGGAAAAAAAGTTTCTGCAGAATGAAAGAATTTAAGATACACGTTTCTGTGACACAGGGGTAGACACACACTATCTCATGGTCCCCCTGTGCCATTCCTGCTGTATGGATACCAGCCTGTCCTATTATACATCTGTGTCTGGAGCTGGGCAGCAGGATGGTGCAGTAGGTGAATGGAGGGGGAAGCCTAACCCCACCGTGAGCAGAGCATGATTAGAGAATTATTTGCAGTGTTTGCGCAAGTCGGTTCTGGTAACTTTGCTTGTTTCCTGGACCCCTTGAGTCATGCCATAGCTCCAGTCCACAAGCTACTCTGTTCCTTCCTCTGATTGTAGCCACTGTCAGAGTGGCTGCTCATTGGCCTTTTGGAGGAGTAACTGCTAATAATAAAAGATATGGCTTTGCTGACATTTAATCCTTTAATTATTTTAAATAAATCACACTTCATTGAATTCATACAGCGTAAGCCAGACAGTTACAGAAGATACAGTACCTTCTTTTTTCCCAAAAGTCTAAAGCAAATTGTACTTCCAAGAGTTCTGCGTCATTTATTGCACGTTCAGAATTGTTTCTGTATAGCATTAGCACAAAATAAAACAAATTTATAGATGAAAAAGCTGATAAATGCATTAAACTTTATGCTTCATTTTTCTTCCGTGTTTAGAATAAAACACTTTGGCTATTGTAGCATTGGCTGTTGATTCGGAAATTGCTTTTTCTTGTTACACTTTCTGTATCAGCTATCTCTCTCTCTCTCACACACACACACACACACACACACACACACACACACACACACACACACACACACACACACACACACACACACACACACACACACGTAAGAAAGAGGTGTGGAATGGAGCCACTGACCCTGCAGTCAGATACATCTGCTTTGGACTCTGGCTGGGGAAGCCATTAAAAAACCCTAATGAGTACCATTTAGCCCTAATTACACACATCCATCATGTATCCAAGTGGCACCAAGGAAGCTTTTCTGGTTGGGGAAAAAAAAAAAAAAAAAAAACAAACACACACACCTGGAAAGTTCACCTGGAATATTGAACTCCATTCAGCCAATCTGATAATTATGGCCCATGAGAATTATGCATTCATATTACTAAATAGGAGGATTATGAACAATTCACCATTGGCATTCAGTAAGCAGGACAGTGTTGAGGCTGTTGAAAGTATAAATGATGGTGTAATGAATCACCTTGATGTGTTCCCTGATGGAATTGTGTCTATTAGTCTTCAATGGAAGTACAGGGTGTTCTGCAGCCTTTTTCAGCTGAAGAGCCACTGGGCATAACAATATGGTGTAGCATTTCAGCAGAGTACCTTAACTTCTTGGGACTTTTTTTGTGCTTCTTGTGACATCCTTTAAGTTCCCTGTCATTTTACATGTATACTCTCACCTGTGTTTTTTGCCTTTAACCACTCTCGGCTTACAGAAAGCTTTTTCCACTCTGTTTCATTAATAACTTGTCCTGGTCAGGGTTTCTCCTATAACCAGTATGCGCAAGGCAAGGTGAGGGTATGCGCTGGATGGGACACCACTCTAGGGTAGTGAGACACACAATAGGGGCACTTTAAAGTATGGATGAGTGACCCATTCTACGGAGTGTATCTAGCAGTGTAAGTCACCTTGGTGAATAAGGTGTGTGGGCTAGTAACACTACATAGTATCCATTGTAAGTCACTTTAGAGAAAAGCATCTGTTAAGAGAATAAATGTAATGCACTGTAAAGTGCTCATTTCATCTGAACTGCATGTCTTTGCTGGATTGAAACCTACCCCCTAACAGCCCAGGCACTGAGACAGCAGCACTGTCCAGTACATCACTGTGCTACCCTCAAACCCGCCCCCAACCCCACACACAGAGTCAGAAACCACTTGTCCCGAGCCTACCCTGGCAACACAGGGTGTGGGGCTGGGGCGTGGGGACACACTGTGGATGGGACACCAGTCCGTCGCAAGGCACCCCAAGCAGGACTTGAGCCCCAGACCTACCAGAGACCGGGACCTGACTAAACCCGCTGCACCACCGCACCCCCCAGAAACCATTTTCTCTTAATATTATATCTTTGTATAGTCACTTTGAAAGCAGTTTTTCAAAGTACTTTATAATAAAGATATGAGTGACAGCTACACAAAGAAAATTCAATATCAACATCAAAAAAGAGAACAAACACAAAACTGATAAATAAGATAAATGATGAGAGAAATGGAAAAGAGAAAAGGGAGCACTCAGTTGTGTAATGCATAACTGATTTTGAACATGTGCATCTTAAATCTGGATTTAAAGGTTCCCCATATTCTTGAAGAGGGAATTCCAGAGTTTTTCCAGAATCGCAAGAGAAGGCCAGTGCCACACAAACATTTATCTGCTGTTTGAAAACCAGTTCTGAGAGTGGTGAAAATGCACAGAATAAAAATTTGTATCAAGTGTTCTTTACTATGGGCAGGAAATCTGAAAGACAAAATATATGAAACATCCTAAAGGTGCCATATTTGTTCAGCTTATTTCAGGTTTTGTGAGGGAATTTGTGGAACAACAGTCAAGTGTGTGTCTCTCTCACTCTCAGCGAGTATAGCGCTGAGGTCACGGCCTAATTCCAGAGAGTACCTCTCTGTATGCCAAAGAGCCTCCTCCTCCTAATTGGATTGGCAGACTTTGTTCACATGCCCACATCCATTTTCTGCACACTGTCTTGCCTAACATCTGTTCCATTACAGAATTCAACATAACAAAATAGAAATTTTCTGTTGAGACCAAAGGTCTCTTATGCCACACTACATGTTTATTTCCACATCGATTTTGAGTCCATTCTTCCCCCACATAACAGGATCCTGTACAATGCGAACTCACTAGAATGCCTTGTTGAAATACATGTCTCTTTTTCATACAAAGGGATAATTATTTCAGTACAGGGGCATTTTTGCCCACTCTCTGGTCATTCTACTGCCATACAGGTGATTTGCATGATCCTGACAAAGACACAATAGGTAGCAAATCCACACATGTACTTTCAACCCCACATAGCTGATTCCCAACAACACAACTCCTGTACCTGGTTATCTGTTCAGAACAGCTATTTGGTGCAACAACAAAATAAGTATCTCATAAACACTCATGGGAGCATTTAAGAGAATTACAGACCACAATAAATTCATTTAGCTATGTATAGAAATACACTCACCAGCCACTTTATTAGTTACACCTTGCTAGTACTGGGTTAGACCCCCTTTTGCCTTCAGAGCCTTCTTAATTCTTCATGGCATAGATTTAACAAGACGCTGGAAACATTCCTCAGAGATTTTGGTCCATATTGACGTGATAGCATCACGCAGTTGATGCGGATTTGTTGGCTGCACATCCATGATGTGAATCTCCCGTTCTACCACATCCCAAAGGCACTCTATTGGATTGAGAACTGGTGACCGTGGAGGCCATTTAAGTATAGTGAGCTCATTTTCATGTTCAAGAAACCAGTTTGAGATGATTTGAGCTTTGTGGCATGGCACGTTATCCTGCCAGAAGTAGCCATCAGAAGATGGGTACAATGTGGTCATAAAGGAATGGACATGGTCAGCAACAATACTCCGCTAGGCTGTGGTGTTTAAACAGTGCTCAGTTGGTACTAAGGGGCCTAAAGTGTGCCAAGAAAAATTTCCCCCCACACCATTACACTACCACCACCACCAGCAGCCTGAACCTTTGATACAAGGCAGGATGGATCCATGCTTTCATGTTGTTTACACCAAATTCTGACCCTACCATCTGAATGTCACAGCAGAAATCGAGACTCCCAGGCAACGGTTTTCCAATCTTCTATTGTCCAATTTTGGTGAGGCCATGCAAATTGTAACCTCAGTTTCCTGTTCTTAGCTGACAAGAGTGGTACCCAGTGTGGTCTTCTGCTGCTGTAGCCCATCTGCTTCAAGGTTCGATATGTTGTGCATTCAGAGATGCTCTTCTGCATACCTTGGTTATAACGAGTGGTTATTTGAGTTACTGTTGCCTTTCTATCAGCTCGAACTAGTCTGGCCTTTCTCCTCTGACCGCTACCATCAACAAGGCTTTTTCGCCCACAGAACTGCCACTCACTGGATATTTTCTCTTTTTCTGACCTTCTGTATAAATCCTAGTAGATCAGCAGTTTCTGAAATACTCAGACCAGCTCGTCTGGCACCCACAACCATACCACCTTCAAAGTCACTTAAATCACCTTTCTTCCCCATTCTGATGCTCAATTTGAACTTCAGCAGATTGTCTTGATCATGTGTATATGCATAAATACATTGAGATGCTGCCATGTGATTGGCTGATTAGATATTTGCGCTAACGAGCAGTTGAACAGGTGTACCTAATAAAGTGGCCAATGAGTGTACAATTATACTTTGAGTGAGGCAGCGTGGGAGAACAATGTATTATTGGCAGTTTCAGCCAATCACATCCATTGATTAAGATCTAGACTCACAACTGAAGCAGAAGATTCATTATTACATTGTTTATTAATGTATTTATTTATTTATCCATCCATCCATCCATCTTCCTCCGCTTTTATCCGGGGCCGGGTCGCGGGGGCAGCAGTCCGAGCAGAGTACTCCAGACCTCCCTCTCCCCGCACACCTCCTCCAGTTCCTCTGGGGGAACCCCAAGGCGTTCCCAGGCCAGCCGGGAGACATAGTCTCTCCAACGTGTCCTGGGTCTGCCCCGAGGCCTCCTCCCAGTGGGACAAGCCCGGAGCACCTCCCCAGGGAGGCGTCCAGGAGGCATCCGGAACAGATGCCCGAGCCACCTCAACTGGCTCCTCTCGATGCGGAGGAGCAGCGGCTCTACTCCGAGCTCCTCCCGGGTGACTGAGCTCCTCACCCTATCCCTAAGGGTGCGCCCAGCCACTCTGCGGAGGAAACTCATTTCTGCCGCTTGTATCCGCGATCTCATTCTTTCGGTCATGATCCAGAGTTCATGACCATAGGTGAGGGTAGGAACGTAGATCGACCGGTAAATTGAGAGCTTCGCCTTACGACTCAGCTCCCTCTTCACCACAACAGACCGGTACAATGACCGCATTACTGCAGACGCCGCACCGATCCGTCTGTCGACCTGCCGCTCCATTTTTCCCTCACTCGTGAACAAGACCCCAAGATACTTAAACTCCTCCACTTGAGGGAGCAACTCCCCCCTAACCCGGAGGGGGCAATCCACCTTTTTCCGACTGAGAACCATGGCCTCGGATTTGGAGGTGCTGATTCTCATCCCCGCCGCTTCGCACTCGGCTGCAAACCTCCCCAGTGCACGCTGCAAGTCTTGACTTGATGAAGCCAACAGGACCACATCGTCCGCAAAAAGCAGAGACGAGATCTCGCGGCCACCAAAACAGACACCCTCCGTTCCCTGACTGCGCCTAGAAATTCTGTCCATAAAAATAATGAACAGAATCGGTGACAAAGGGCAGCCCTGGCGGAGTCCAACATGCACCGGGAACAGGTCTGACTTACTGCCGGCAATGCGAACCAAGCTCCTGCTCCGGTCATACAGGGAACGAACAGCCCGTAGCAACGAGCCCCGAACCCCATAATCCCGAAGCACCCCCCACAGGATGCCACGAGGGACACGGTCGAATGCCTTCTCCAGGTCCACAAAACACATATGGACTGGTTGGGCAAACTCCCACGAACCCTCCAATACCCTAGTGAGGGTATAGAGCTGGTCCAGTGTTCCACGGCCAGGGCGAAAACCGCATTGCTCCTCCTGAATCCGAGGTTCGACTATCGGTCGGATTCTCCTTTCCAGTACCCTGGCATAGACTTTCCCAGGGAGGCTAAGGAGTGTGATCCCCCTGTAGTTGGAACACAATCTCCGGTCCCCCTTCTTAAAAAGAGGGACCACCACCCCGGTCTGCCAGTCCAGAGGCACCGTTCCCGAACTCCACGCGATGCTGCAGAGGCGTGTCAGCCAAGACAGCCCCACAACATCCAGAGACTTGAGAAACTCGGGGCGGATCTCATCCACCCCCGGAGCCTTGCCACCGAGGAGTTTTTTGACTACCTCAGCAACTTCAGCCAGGGTAATGGACGAGTCCCCCTCCGAGTCCCCAGCCTCAGCTTCCTCTACGGAAGGCGTGTCGGAGGGATTGAGGAGATCCTCAAAGTACTCCTTCCACCGCCCGAGAACATCCTCAGCTGAGGTCAGCAGCGCACCACTTCCACTGTAAACAGTGTTCGTGGAACACCGCTTCCCCCCTCTGAGTCGCCGGACGGTTTGCCAGAATCTCTTTGAGGCCGACCGAAAGTCTTCCTCCATGGCCTCACCGAACTCCTCCCAAGCCCGAGTTTTTGCCGCGGCGACTGCCAGAGCCGCGCTCCGTTTGGCCCGTCGGTACCCGTCAGCTGCTTCAGGAGTCCCATGAGCCAGCCAGGCCCGATAGAACTCCTTCTTCAGCTTGACGGCATCCCTTACTTCCGGTGTCCACCACCGTGTTCGGGGATTGCCGCCGCGACAGGCACCGGAGACCTTATGGCCGCAGCTCCGAACAGCCGCACCGACAATGGAGGAGCGGAACATAGTCCATTCAGACTCAATGTCCCCCACCTCCCTCGGGACCTGGTTGAAGCTCTGTCGGAGGTGGGAGTTGAAGACCTCTCTGACAGGGGCCTCCGCCAAACGTTCCCAACAGACCCTCACTATGCGTTTGGGCCTGCCAGGTCTGTCCAGCTTTTTCCCCCGCCATCGAATCCAACTCACCACCAGGTGGTGATCAGTTGACAGCTCAGCCCCTCTCTTCACCCGAGTGTCCAAGACATATGGCCGAAGGTCAGAAGAAACGACTACAAAGTCGATCATCGACCTCCGACCTAGGGTGTCCTGGTGCCAAGTGCACTGGTGGACACCCTTATGCATGAACATGGTGTTCGTTATGGATAAACCGCGACTAGCACAGAAATCCAATAACAACTCACCGCTCGGGTTCAGATCAGGGAGGCCGTTCCTCCCAATCACGCCCCTCCAGGTATCACTGTCGCTGCCCACGTGGGCGTTAAAGTCCCCCAGTAGAACGACAGAGTCCCCAGTGGGAGCGCTTTCCAGCACGCCCCCCAGGGACTCTAAAAAGGCCGGGTACTCTACACTGCCGCTAGGCGCATAAGCACAAACGACAGTGAGAGACCGTTCCCTGACCCGAAGGCGTAGGGAGATGACCCTCTCATTCACCGGGGTAGACTCCAACACATGGCGGCTGAACTGGGGGGCTATTAATAAGCCCCCACCAGCCCGCCGCCTCTCACCTTGGGCAACGCCAGAATAGTGGAGAGTCCACCCTCGATCGAGTAGAGTGGTTCCAGAACCCAAGCTGTGAGTGGAAGTGAGCCCGACTATATCTAGACGGTATCTCTCAACTTCCCGCACCAGCTCAGGCTCCTTCCCCGCCAGTGAGGTGACATTCCAAGTCCCAAAAACCAGAGTTGGCGCCCGAGGTTTGGGTCGGCCGGGCACTCGGCCCCGACCACCGCCCAAATCACAACGCACCGGCCCCTTATGGTTTCTCCGGCAGGTGGTGAGCCCACCGAAGAGCGGCTCCACGTTGTGGCTTCGGGCTGAGCCCGGCCAGGCCCCGTGGGCATAGACCTGGCCACCAGGCACTCGCATGCGAGCCCCCCCCCCAGGCCTGGCTCCAGGGTGGGGCCCCGGTGACCCCATACCGGGCGGGGTAAACGGACGCCTTGATTTTTTTGTCATAAGGGGTTTTTGAACCGCGCTTTGTCTCGTCTGTCATCCAGGACCTGTCTGCCATGGGAGACCCTACCAGGGGCATGTAGCCCCAGACAACATAGCTCCTGGACTCATTCAGGCACTCAAACCCCTCCACCACGATAAGGTGGCGGTTCACGGAGGAGATTTATTTATTTATTTATTCAGATAAACTGAATAATGGGAAATCAGCTTACCATTTATCCAAAGTTTTGATATCCACAGTTATAGTTTATGTTTGTAAATTGAGGGTTGGCTGTGTACAAACACATAAGGGGGTATATTAGTAAGGTACTTTTTAAGCTGGGGGCATGGTGGCACAGTGGGTTTGGCTGGTGTGCATTGTGTGGCAGTTCTGAGGGTTGAGCCCTGCTTGGGGCACCCTGTGATGGACTTGTGTCCCATCCTGCATGTGCCTTGTGCCTTGTGCCTTGTGCCTTGTGCCTTGTGCCTTGTGCCTTGTGCCTTGTGCCTTGTGCCTTGTGCCTTGTGCTGCTGGGTAAAGCTCAGATTCACCACAACCCCGCTCAGGACAGGTGGTTATAGACCTCTTATACTTATAACATTATTGCTACCTGGATGGAGGTACCTGTTCATCAGCTGCTGATTAACATGCACCAGCAGCACCAATGAAGCCAATATTGTGGAACTTGAGATGCAAGAATTGGAAGAAGTCATTTGAGGCAGGACCTGCATGCTGGCTCCACATCACTCATGATTTATTTAACGGCTAGATCTTTCCTTGTGAATGAGTGCAGTGTGGAATGGAGTTAACTGTTGGAGTCCTTGAAGGTGACTGTGAACAGTGCAACCCTGGAGGTCTTGTTTATGAGCAAACGGAGGTGGGAAAAATACAGATCAGTTCATGAGGCTGACTGCTGTAATAGAACTCATGTCGAGGAGGTCATTTGGTCCTCATACCCTTGGTGAAAGGTAATAATGGTTGCACGGTTGTGTGACATGGACCTGGCAAGCACTCCTTTGTCATGGGAAGTGGAACCACAGGTTGACTAGCCTGCTGAGCCCACTGCACATTTTTAAGATCATTTTTAATTCATGACTCCATACCTGCAGCAAGCTAATTATGCATGATAGCACACAGCCAGTACCAATTACCTTGTACTCTCAGAACACTGATTACAAATCAATGCGTCTTGATTAGATGTTTTGGAGCAGACCTACTTTATCCAAATTCTTGCAAGAGCCGCTGTCGATCCAGAGCACTTTGCGACAGACTGCCGTGTGAAAATGTGTTCGGCAGCTGTTTCCCTCTGAGGGCACTTAATGGCTTGGGAAACCAATTGCACTCAGGTCCTACAGACACTGTACATCACTATGAGCATCAGCTGAGATATTGACGTGAGCAAATGTGATGGCAGTATGTTCTTGCTTAAATTCATTTACCTTTGGTTAAAATTTGTTGGCATTTAGATTAATGTAACCTAATGCAATTTCTGTTTAAGTTCTTTTTTTTGATTCCATGTATTTTCACCTTTGTTACATGTGATTTAGTATAAATATTTCAAGATATGTTCAAGTTTTTTTATGCAGCAAAATGTTTGCAGATATTACTGCAGTACACCAGAGCATTTAGAAATATATTCTTGACATTAATTGGAGAAAAAGTAGTCTCTCACTCTCCGCTGGGTTTGTTGGCCTCCCACCTATTGTGGTTGTCATGGCGATGTGGGGTTTTGCCTTCAGCCTCTGGTTTGTAGTTCAATGTCTTATGATCCAAAGTGCCACTGTGCCTCATTACAGTCTTCCCTAAATGAAAGGAGTTGGAGAAATGTCTTTAAGGACACTGAAGTAGTGTGATGAAATAGCAGGGGTGGTCCTACAGGAGCTGTGCTGCAGAGGAATGTTTTCCTTTAGTACATTTTCTTTTTTTTTTTTTTGGTTTTATCCATAGTACATGGCTCTAAAGAGCAGACAGACAGTACACCAAGAAAAAGCAGGTATGTCCACGTACATAGAGCAAAGGCTGACTGGGTTCTTATCATGCTTTGATTGAGGCAAAGATGAATGGCAGTCACTAACTTCATGATGATGATGATGATGATGAGAACATATGGTATAATCTACCACAGATTGTTCCTGAAGGACTTTAATTTGGTCATCTTATCAAAAAGGAAAGTTCAGCTTCAAGAAGATACAATATCAACGTCATGTGGCCTTGTAATATCAGAGTGAGTTTTTTCAAATGGGCCAAACCCAGTTCAGTGGGAAGATGTATTACGGGGAAGTGTAACTATTGCTAGTCATTAGAGTAAAAAGCCCATCATTCTTAGAAAGAGATTACAACACATTTTACATTTGTTTTGGGGTTTCACTGAAAAAATAGTCAGGTAATTAGAAAAGATTATTTTAGATTAGGGGGTGCGGTGGCGCAGTGGGTTGGACCGCAGTCCTGCTCTCCGGTGGGTCTGGGGTTCGAGTCCCGTTTGGGGTGCCTTGCGACGGACTGGTGTCCTGTCCTGGGTGTGTCCCCTCCCCCTCCAGCCTTACGCCCTGTGTTGCTGGGTAGGCTCCGGTTCCCTGTGACCCTGTAAGGGACAAGCGGTTCTGAAAATGTGTGTGTGTGTGTGTGTGTGTGTGTGTGTGTGTGTGTGTGTATTTTAGATTATTATCAGAGTCTCTTGTTGAGTAATCATCCTTCTTAGTCCCATCTTTTGCTTTTCTTTCTCCAGGATATCAGATGCCATCTGAGAAGCCATTCATGAGCCCCTGGCAGCATCATGCTGGAAGTAGTGTCACTCTGGATGTTTGCATGCTTTGATTGTGTCCTCTTCTCACTTGATTTAGCCAGGAGCACATTTAGTGTTAATATGTGCTTTGGCACAGAACTTCCATCATATTGTGTTTTAAAGCCAAGATTCTGAAGTTTGAGCTGAGATAGCTGACCCAATGTTTTGAGTGCATCCAAGCTGATGTCTCGGTCCCTGTGAGATGTGGACCTTGCTGTGGAATGTGCGCTCACACCACACCCAGTGCACAAGTGGTTTTGTTTGACCATTCCTGGCACCTCTTGGCTCCTGTGACCTGGGATGGTGGGTGAGCCAAAATTCCTTGGGTCTCATTGGAAATGAGCTCTTCTGTCTGTCTGTTGAAGCACCAGCTATTTATAGTAAATGGCAAAGTGATGGTACTCTGTTTTTAGGACACAGAAGTAAGCTTGGTGGAAATGGGTGCTTTACACCTGCAGTCCCAGCATAACCATGTGTGAGTGCAAAGCCCTCTGCTGAATGAATGGGTTAGGGTTAATGATAGGGATAGGAGTAAGGTTAGGGGTAGGAGTAGGGTCAGGATTAGGTTTTAGGGTTAATCATAGGGTAAGGGATAGGAATACAGTAAGGATTAGGGTTAGAGTTAGGGCTGTTTGGTCCCTCTCTTCTGCCTCATGAAAGAAGCATCAGTCACTTTGGTCTTTGCTGCCACATGCAACCCATCCTGCCATGAACTGTGCTCTACACAATAAACATGAACCACTTTAAATCCATCAACTCCATGGTAAATACAGGTGGTCCCTGACTTACGATGGTTTGACTTAACGATTTTTTTCGACTTTACGATTGTGAGCTGGTGATAGACATTCAGTAGAAACTGTACTTTCAATTTATAATTTAGATTTTTTTTTTTTTTTTTTTCCCGGGCAACCAATAGGCGGAGCAATACTCTCTCATGATTCTGGGCAGTGGCAGTGATCCACATCTCCCAGTCTGTCATGCAGAAGTGTGTATTAGGTGCTGTTGGGAATTTTGCGGAGATGACCCGCTCTGTAGTCATCAAGTCTAACTAAGGGAGACATACATTGTGGTTTTATAGGCATTCAGTGGGCAGTCCTTAAATGTGTGACTTTACACAAAGCTTTAGAGGTGATACCTTCAAACAAAGCATCAAAGGCAAGGAAGCCTTTACAGGAACCAACCCCTGACTGCTAGCTACCCCAAACTTCCTTATCATCAAATGGTTTGACCACCATCTAGTAACAAGAACTGGGATATGTCAACATTCTCACGATCACATTAACAGGCAGACCCATTCAGCTCTAAGTTGGATCTAATCATCCAAAAGATGTTGTCTTGAATGCCCACAGGCAATGTGTATTACCCTGATGTTTTCATATGATAATATGGGATTGACAGATGGTCAATTGGTCTTAAAGTGACCCTGAATTGTGGATTCCTACAGTATATTAAATGCATTTTCACCTTATGATATTTTCCATTTACCATGGGTTCTGCAGAATGTAACCCCATTGTAAGTCGGGGACCACCTGTAGGTTGCTGTTACTGAGATTGCATTTGCACTGTCCCTCAAAGCTGGAGGATGTCATCAGACAAGAGGAATTATACTGCCCTTAGAATGGATGGCATTTTACAGCGAGAGCTGCCACTGAGACAAATAAGATATTTCCAAACTGTAACAGTTTTACCGAGCGCAGTCCGTAAACCGAGATTGGACTGAAATAGCTTCAGCAGTCCAATATCCTTGTAATGAGGGGAGTCACAGTGATTTCCATCTGCTATTAGTTTTTTCCTCATGTAAGAGCTGAAGGGTATTTTAAGGCTCAGTCACGCCTGTGTCCATAAATACAGCACTTTGAGATGTACTGCTGGTCAATTTCTTGCGAGAGATTTACAGCAGGAATATTGAATCATTTTCATGGTTATGAAAGCAACTGTGAAAATTGATTAGCCATTTCTCCCCGTTTCCAAAATAAAAACCATTTTTTCATTTTTGCACTCTGCAGTTTCACAGCGTCCACCAGCGTCTCCGTTGCAGTTTTAACAAAGCTCACACCGGCCCACGACTGGCCTTGATGCAGGCATTCTCATTCATTTGATACAGGCTTTTGGGGAGAACAATAACTTCTTATTACATCTTCATAAAGGTGTCAGCTGTGACAAATTATAACAAAGAATATGGCATGCCACAAACTATATTGGGATCTGGAGGAAGGGCCTGCAAAAGTGACAGTAAATTTGGAACATAAAAAAAATCCCCTGGGAGAGTTAAGTTTATTTGGTTTATTGTGACTGTAAATTCACTTTTAAACTTGTGGGCCTGTGCAAACCTGCCAAGTTTTCGACCTGTTCGCATGTTCAGCTTCACATCACTCTTCTAATGCTGTAAGCGTAACGCGTGGCACGTGGCACAAGTGTGGTGTTCCGGATGGATGCTCCCACTGCTGGTGTTTGTTGTTTGCTGGGTGGTTGGTGAGAATTCCCCCCACCCCTCTTCCTAGATAAAAAGAACTGTCTGCTGGTCTCTGAAGCTCTCACGTCTGTCTTCGTCCTTGGGGGCGTGGCCTTGGCACGAGGGCGGACAACATAGCAGAAGCAGAGGGTAGTAGATGGAGGGGAAGCAGCTCTGTGATGGTGTGCCTTGCCCCCTCCTCTCCCATGGTCAAGATGATGAAAGGTAACGCGCGGATCGTCTTGTCTTCCACAGAGGCATTCCTGGTAAGAAGTGCGGAACCATTATTGTGAAGGCAGAAGAACTGAGCAACTGCAGGGTAAATAGCTGCCTCTTGAGTCCATTTGCTTTCACCAAACACAGTACATCCTCCATCCTCAAAGGATGAGCTGGATGAGAGGATGATTGGATGAATGCATGGATATGTATGACATGCAGTGTTCACTCATTAAGTGAATCTGTTATTCCTCATTATGAGCTTAATCAGCTTTAACGTGAGCTCTACAGCTGAGTTTTTTGTCAGCTTTTGCTTTTGTGCTTATTCAGTATAGCTACCACCCACACATGCATTTAGAATGTTAAATTTATATACATACATGTTACTGAGAGTACACCGCTTTGTGACAGTGCGCATTGTCGATTTAGGAACAGATTTTAAAAGCAGTCTTCTGACACCGAAAATGATTTGTAGTTGTGAGAACTTCAAACTTAAAGAATATTATTTTAAATTAATTAATGCCTTCATTATTACAATCTCAATTCCAAAAAAATTGGTTCAGTATGGAAAATGCTAATAAAAACAAAAAAGAGTGATTTATAAATTTAGTTTGAATTGTATTCACACAAAAACAGTATAAAGACAAGGTATTTCATGTTTTACTTAACTGCATTGTTTTTTGAAGATATATGTTTATAAGTTATATACAAGTTTAGCAAGTTGAAATTTCCCCCATTCATCCATTATGCAGGTCTTCAGCCGCACAATTTTACGGGGCCTTTGTTGCCATATTTTGTGCTTCAAAATGTGCCACACGTTCTCAGTCGGAGACAGGTCTGGACTGCAGGCAGGCCAATCTAGTACCCGCACTCTCTGCTTACGCAGCCATGCGCTTGTAATCCGGGCAGAATGCAGTTTGGCGTCGTTATGCTGGAAAATGCAGAGACATCCCTGGAAAAGATGGCATCTGGATGGCAGCATACTGTAGGTTGCTCCGAAACTTGTACATATCTTTCTGCACTATCGGTGCCCTCAGAGAAGTGCAAGTTACCCATGCCATGGGCACTGACACACCCTCATACCATGACAGAAGCTGGCTTTTGGACCTGGCTCTGATAACAGCTTGGATGGTCCTTTTCCTCCTTGGCCCAGAGAACACAAAGGCTTTTTTTTCCAAAAACTATTTTTAAAACTATTTTCATGCGTATAAATGTTAATTCACTATAACTTTAAGATCATGCCTGGATAGAACTTTATGCAGCAACTCCTATAATGTAACGCAAAATTTACATGTGTCTCCAAAAAAAAAAAAAATACTAGGAAGGTGATCAGGAATTGTGGATATTCAGATGAAGTTTTATGCAGCTACTTGTGTAATATACATTGGTTCATATGGTGGAAAGTAACTAACTGTACTTAAGAATCACGCATCTGCATCTATGTCTGTCTTTCTGCTAATTTAATGCACACATTGTATTTTCTATGAGATATACGTCACTAGGGAGAAAACCGCCTGTTAAATGAATACGTGTAAATGTGAACTATTTTAAAATGTTGACTCTTCGAACTACGTAACACAATTCCACTGTTCTACTGTCCATCTCAGATGAGTCTGAGCCCAGAGAAGTCGACGGTGCTTCTGGACCGTGTTGATGTATGGCTGCTGTTTTGCATAGTAAAGCTTTAACATGCATCTATGGATCATGAGCGAATGGTGTTGACTGACAAAGGTTTACCAAAGTATTCCTGAGCCCATGTCATGATATCCATTACTGCATGACTGTTTTTAAGACAAGGGGTTACAGGGACATGTTGGCACAGTGGGTTGGACCGGGTCCTACTCTCCAGTGGGTCTGTGGTTCAAGTCCTGCTTTGGATGCCCTGCAACAGACTGGTGTCCTGTCCTGGGTGTGTCCCCTCCCCCTTCCCCCTCCAGCCTTACACTCTGTGTTGCCGAGTTAGGCTCTGGCTCCTTGCCACCCTGTATAGGACAGACTGTGTCTTTTAAAACAGTGATGTCCAAGGGATCAGAAATCATGTGCATTCAGAAGTGGTTTTCAGCCTTGCCCTTTATGCACCAAGATTTGACTGGATTCCTTGAATCTTATTATATTTTGCACTGTAGAGGGTGAAATTCCCAAAACACTGCCAATTTGTCTTTGGGGAACGTTGTTCTCAAAGTGCTGTATTTTTCGTTGATGCATCTGTTGGCAAATTGGCAAGCCTCGATCCTTGCTATTGAAGCTAGACTTTTTTGGAGGCTCCTAATATACTGTAACATGATTGCCTCATTTATTTAACATCACCTGTTTCACATCATCTGGTTATTTCAACTTGTCATATTGTTATTAATCCTAAACTAACCCTGTCCCAATTTTTTTAAACGTGATGCAGACATCAATTTCAGAATAAATGTATCTCTTCAGAAATCAATGCAGTTAAGTAAAACATGAAATACCTTGTCTTTATACCGTTTTTGTTTGAATACAAGTCAAAATATATTTACAACTCACTCCTTTTTTGTTTTTATTATTATTTTTATTTTTATTTTCCATACTGTCCCAACTTTTTGGGAATTGGGGTTGTTGAAAGGTTGTCTGTAACATGACAACTGAGAAAGAACCCTACAATCCAGTGATGCAGGGAATTCCAGCTGTGGCCTATGCTGGGTCAAACACACACACACACAAAAAACCCAAGAGGACACCTTCCATTGTGTAACTGTTAGTATCGTCTTAAAATATGTCTTTTATTGTAGTAGAAGTGAGTGCCACTGAGATCTTTTCCTAGCCAAATGACACCCATTAGGGGATCATCACTGAAGGAGGGAATGCAGGTGCATTCTCTGGGCTTGGCTTGTTTCTGGAATGCCGAGCAGACCATGGTTCCAAAGGCTGGGCTCACAAGACCCCGAGTACTCTACAGTCTCATTAGTCAGAAACAACTCCATGGAGCTTCGGCAGCCAGACACGCTGAGCAATCAGTCAGTGTCGAACCTGTGCCAGCACTCTTCCATGAGCTCCATGTGCATGGGTTCAAGTGGTGCTGTCAATGTCTGCTTACCCCAGGAGTCTGTGATGATGCAGTTCTGCGGGAACAAGCTGGACAAGAAAGACTTCTTTGGAAAGTCTGACCCGTTCTTGGTCTTCTACCGCAGCAATGAGGACGGAACGTAAGTTGCTTGCCGCGCACTGATTTGTGTGTCTGAGAAGCCAGTTTTTCCCAGATTCCTCTCTGTAAATGAGCACAGACAGTTTGCAAGAGTCCTAGCAGGTGCTTTTCATGAGACAGTTTGTAGCATTTAAAGTGATGAATACTCACTTTCCACTGAATGAGTGAATCACTAGGCCACATCAAGAAAAGGAAATAGTCTTTCCCTGCTTTACAAGGGTATTTCTTTCCTGAGAATTCACCTTTTGTAAGGTGTGCCAATATTTTACCCCCTTACTTTTCATTGTTGTTCAGAGGTGTGCAAAGTTTCGCCATATATGTCTTTAAAAAGACACTTTAAACGCTAAAGTTACTTGGCACATTTTGCACCTTTCGGTTCAACACTGTATGCTGTATGTTATTGTCAAAGTGCTGTACCACACAAGTTAATTAAGCTTAATGGCAGAACCTGCCATACACAATGAAATGATATGACATATATTTCTAATCACTGCTGCTCATGCACATTTATGCTCAGAACCGCAGTGCAACACTCAGATAGTCATTCTACTAGGTGGTACTGATGATCCTGCGCTACGGTTATACAGTATATACCTGTTCTTACTGATCTGTGGAACAGTTATTTCCCGTCATGTGCCGCAGGTTCACCATCTGCCACAAGACAGAGGTGGTGAAGAACACACTAAACCCTGTGTGGCAGGCCTTTAAGATCCCTGTGAGAGCCCTGTGCAACGGGGACTACGACAGGTAAGAGGGATGGGGGAGGTCTGTGGGGGTGTCTTCTGAAGATGGAAACCTCCAGAAAGGGAGCTGATCAGGTGACTTTTGTACCATTCTGGTCATTTTTGCTACTTGGGGCAATAGTCTCAGCCAAGTGAATACAATGCAAGCAAAGGAGCTGTGGCAGGAGGGCTTCTTTGGCTTGGAGGGGGGTGCAAGCGGGCGTGGTTAATGCCGATGAACTCCGGCTGCTCCATCTGTTTTGTGATCTCCTTTTGCGTTTCAGCACCCCACTCAGATTGTGGCAGGTCTGCTGAAATAAGGTACATTGTAAATAGAAGCATCTCATGGGTTTCAAGAAGCCCCAGTGGGACTCGGCTGCTCTCATGGGTCAACGTGCGCTCATGCATCAGTTTGCATTCTTTGTTCGAGTGAAGGAGTAGCAGGTGCCATCTATTGTGGTGCTGATATGGGTTTACACGGCAGGCAGTGGCGAGGACACGTAACTGTTGAAATTAATCTGCAAATCATATGTGAGACAGGGATGTGTGCCAGCGTTCCCCAGGATCACCAGCCTTGTTCTCTGGTGATAAGGGACAACACCATGTTAGGGGCCCTCCTGTTGGGCCCCACAGCGTAGCCACTTGCCGGGACCCGCGTTTTCGGAGCAATCAATTCTCTGTCGTAATTATGGGTGGGCAGCAGTAGAGCACCGTGGTGCATTGCTTTGTCTCTTGGGGCGTAGCACTGGCGATAAGGAGAGCGCCAAACCGGCTTTGTGTGTCTCTGCAGCAACAGGGCTTTGGATGAGCTCTGCTGCCATTAACTCTTTGCTCCAAAGTCGAAGAAAATAAGATTTTTTTTTTGTGACTTACCACTGCGCCCACATTTCAAAGTGTTTAAAAATGAAGCCGTAAATTAGAAATGGAATGACCTCAGCATTGCTGTGCTTATATGCAGTACATTTTTAATTATTTTCCGCCATCACCTAATAGTTGCCACTATGTGTCACATCCTGACTTCTTGTCACATGTTCAGCGCTCGGGAGACTTTTTTCATTGATATGTTCAATATTAAGGGGACCTGGTCCTAAGGATATGTACTGTACTTACCCTCTGTGCCATCTTCTGGGGGCACTGCCTGTCATTATGAACCAAGGTGACTATTACTAAAGAGCCCCCCTCCATCCACATGACTGTATCCTGTGCTAGCATGAATTCATTAAACTGTATACCTATTGCTATGACACCGGCATGTCGGGGAGCGGGAGAGTGGACCCAGATGCGGAATCATGCAGGCAGCAGTACTTGGAGCGAACATCATAGTTGGGCTGGGCAAAGGGTCAGAACTGAGAGGCGAACATCGTGCCAAGGATGATCTAGAGACATGGTCGGACGAACGAGCGATGATCATGGTTGTGGGAGACAGGGTACAAGGACAGGGAGATGGGTGAGGAAGGGAAACGTAGAGGGCAGGCCAGGCAAGGTACGAGTGCAGTAGGGACGGTTGTCTCCGTGAAATTCTGCAACCAGAGAGTGGTGGACTGGTGCCCTTTATAATCCGGCTCCGTTGATTGTGACCAGGTGCTTGCGGTTGTGCTGAGGACGTGGGCGTGACAATTGCCAGGTACCTGGTTGACTTATTATTTATTCAGTGTTTAATCATTCATTTAGCTGATACTTTTCTCCAAAGAAACTTAGGAAACTTACATAAAGCTTACAGTGATTTACCCATTTAATCAGCTGGGTAATTTCGACTACTTCTACTACATCCATTCAGGATAAGTATCTTGATTATGGGTACTAGGGCAGGGGGTTAGGGTTATTTCACACTATGGAGACGAGTCGCATGCCCAAAGACAGGAGCTGTATGCCTCACACCCATGTCTTTGTCTCCTGCAGAACAATCAAGGTGGAGGTGTATGACTGGGATCGAGATGGCAGGTAGGACAGTCGCAAAATCATTGCTGGCAGAAACGACAAAATCATGTCCCATTATTAAAAAGAGCAAATTTCAGCACAATAGAAATGATCTACAACAAACAATGGAGTCATTGCTGTGGATCTGTTTTCTCTGCAACACTTGAATACAGTCGTTCTGTTCAGTGTTACTGGTGACCAAGAGATACAGTGTATTGGACACTGTATATATACAGTGTCACCAGTAACACACACACATATTTATATAAATTTCCAACAGTGGGCTCTTAACACAGATATAGTTCTTACTGTTTTGGAATGTGACTGCAGCGCGCGCGTGCGTGTGTGTGTGTGTGTCTGTGTGTGTGTGTGTGTGTGTGTGTGTTTGAGAGAGAGAGAAAGCTTGGTGCTCTCCAGTAACAGGGTGCTTGTGGTCCTTTTCCCAGCCATGACTTCATTGGCGAGTTCACCACCAGCTACAGAGAGCTGTCGCGCGGCCAGTCCCAGTTCAACGTGTACGAGGTGAGCGTCCTGTCCGAGTCACACTGCAACCTTGGGGTCGGGATCCCACAACCAAGCTCTCTGCTCCCCTCAACAGGCACGCACACACGTAGCCACAATGTTCAACAGTGCTCTGAGAAGCTGTGCAGGGCTTGCAGCACTAAGTAACGGTTGGGACATGAAGGGTTAATGACAGCCGACCATCACCCCTCCGGGGAGATTTCAGCAAATGGCTGCTAATTAAGACACACAATTTAGTGTGGAAATAACTGATAGCTGATGTGTTATTTTAAGCAGCTTGTGTTTGTCTAATGAGACTGTTTCAGTTTGCGCTGTCATTGATGGTGGAGCTGCAGCCTAGATGTGAAAATCTGTCATAAATTCTCACATTGCGACTTTGGCGAATGATTATCTTCTCCACGTATGACAGTGTAGTCCTTGAGGGAGGGGGATGGCAGTCCTTGATGAGTGTGTGTGTGTGTGTGTGTGTGTGTGTGTGTGTGTGTGTGTGTGTGTGTGTGTGTGTGTGTGTGTGTCTGTCAGGGGAGAGGACAGAGGCAATGGACTTCCAGAAAGGAGTTCAGAAAAGTTTCATGGAATAATTCTAAAAGTAATGTCATTTCTCACATAAACATAAACCCTTCGTAGGAGTCCATGACTCAACATGGATTTATTCAATTTGGATTTTACTTAGATTTATTAGGTGAGGCTGTCTCAACTCAGGTCCAGGCAAATTGGATGGCCTCTTGGGACACACGTGTAACAGGCTATGACACAGCCGGTGTGGCCATGGACTGTGCACCTGTTCGTGGCCCTGTTCTGACGGATGACACAGGGCTCCAGGCTGCTGGGGGCGAGGTGTAACTCCAAGCTGTTGAAGCTCAAGCTCAGGGGCCTCCTCTTGACTGCTGGAGGCCCTCCCCATGACACCACCAGAGGTGTAAGGTTGAGAGTACACTTCTTGCACTTTGGGCTCTCTCTCTTCTTAGCTGTCTTTCTAGGGTATCTTGCCTCCTGGGGTTCAGGTTACTGATGCTGTCTGCCTCAGGGAACCAGTTGTCCTGCTTTGCCAGTGAGGTTTTGACTGAGCGACTGTACCGATTGTACAACCAGTCTTTGCACCCTTGGGTCAGGGATGTGAATGTGTGAAGAATGACCTGTACTTTTGTCTGCTGCCTTCAGATGTGCATGTGCCTCTGCCTGCAGATGTGTATTCTTTTGGTATAGGAAGGCATTGTAACGGTGCTGAGGGGGGCCGATTGTAGATTAATGTAAATAGTTGGTGTTTGTGTCTATCCCTGTACATAGTCCTGTGTTCTGTTCTCATTGTCTGTTATGTTGCTTATGCTTAGTTTGCCACGGGGGGATTCTGGGTGGTTCAAGGGGGACCTCCTAACCATTGGGTGGAGTAGGTGGGCTCAGAGTGGCCTGGGGGAACTCTCCAGTTTTGTACGGTTTGGGGCATCTTTGTCAAGACTGCTATTGAAAAGACATGTATGTGGTCAATAAAGAGCATTTTCCTGAAACCGTGACTCCTGAGCTTGTCTCCAGTAGCTCTATGGGGGGGACCCTACAGTATTGTCTGACAAATTGCACTCCTGCAGGTGATAAATCCAAAGAAAAAAGGGAGGAAGAAAAAATACCTGAATTCTGGAACTGTAAGTAAATGAGAATTTTCTCTCTTTCTCACACACACACACACACACACACACACGTTCTCTCTCTCTCTCTCTCTCTCTCCCTGGCTCCTTTAATCAAACAGCTTCAACCACAGTTGTGCTCAGTAATGAGGACCCCCACGGTCTGCCACCAATTTTTTAAGCTTCAATGTCTTTCTGAAGTTTTCACATGAGTTTTCTGTGCTGTGCTGTCTGTTTCTAGTGAGCCCTGCTACCATAACATCCACATTCATCTGATATATGAGATGAACTCTTCCTGCAATCGCTGTTTACACACGTCGTGCGTGCCAGCATTTAGTGTGTGTTATATAGTTGCCAGGTGTGTGTCCCACATACTGTGCCGGTGGTCAGCGATTAGTTATTGGTTATAGACTTCTAGACTCAAAGCTGATGTTTAATAAGCTCTCTGCTCTGTTTCTGTTGTACCAAAACACAAGGCCGGAGTCTGCCGAAGAGAGCCCACGCCTTTTTTTAACTAAGGGTTCCCGGTGGAAATTTTGTTCTGAAAGGTGTATTAAAGCACCTCGCTTCCTGTGTCCTGCAGTCTGCTGCTGAAGGCCACTTAGTGTGTTTTATCCCTTTGAAATGTATCCCCAACAGGTAACTCTGCTCTCGTTCCTCGTGGACACCGAAGTCACGTTCCTGGACTACATCAAAGGCGGGTAAGTGAGTTAAGGATGGCTGCACAGAGCTCCTCGCACCGCTAACTGGACTGTGGCTGGCGTTCGGAACGGCTTCCATGGGCTCAGTTAATATGCTGGATGAGCGTGAAATGGGTCAGATTTTATTAATTAGTCACAAGGAGAAGCACAGCTACACCAAGCAATTTTCAGGCCTGTGTTTAGGGGGCTGTACTTTGGCACATCATTCCCTCAGCAAAAAAGCGACTTCAGAGGCTCTTTACGCACTGCTGTAATTGTCTTCATTCACAACGGGGGCAACCATGTGGGGTCTGTCACACAGTGCATGATGTTTCCCCTAAACACTGTTTAGCGGTTCTCACTAAAAATATGAAAAAGCCCAGCATGCCGTGTGCTAATGAAGACTTAGAATCCAGGCATTTCATTAAAGAAAGATATGGCTTTACAGTGACTTCTCATAGATGCCAGGCGAACCTGCCATTGTCAAGATGACAGAATACAATTTTTCCTGAATCAATACTTTGTTTCCCTGCACTTTGTGGCCATTTCTTTGGCCTGCTGGATTCATGAAATATAGATGGGGAACCCTGCTCTTTTAAAAGACTTGTGAAGTCCAATTTGTTTGTTCAACGCCTGCAGCACAGATGTGTAAAGGTGACAGCAGTGGTGTGGAATTAGCAGTGGGGTGAATTTTTAGTAAAGTTTGGGTTCTCAAAGAACATGTAACTATTGAACTGTCCAAATGCTTCTAGGGAATAACATGTTTAATAAATAGATTTTGAGGATGGGTCCTGAAGTATCTGTCACTTTTAAATGTGGTTACTTTGCTTTTGGGGGGTGCGGTGGCACAGTGGCGCAGCGGGTTTGGCCTGTGCATGCTCTCTGGTGGGTCTGGGGTTCGAGTTCTCGTTGGGGTGCCTTGCGATGGGCTGGCATCCTATCTTGGGTGTGTCCCCTCCCCCTTGAGCCTTGTGATGCTGGGTTAGGCTCCGGCTTGCCGCAACCCTGCTCGGGGCAAACAGTTTCAGTCAATGTGTGTGTACTTCTCTTTACTGTCCAAGTTTTGGATAGCATCTGAATAACATACTGGAGGTAAACCTTCACAACCCTACTGATGGAAAGCTCTTATTATCGCATAAAATACAAGCTTTCCAGCATTGGGTCAGAGATTTTAAGTGTATAAAGTGGTGTTAGGTGATTTCCAAGCCAAAAAAAACCAACAAGTACCAGATCTGTCAGTCAAAAAAATGAAGAAGAAAGGGTCTGTGCTCCGATGCTCTGCTGCACCACACAGATGAGACATGTTGTTGAGATGTTCTGTTAAAGTCTTGTGATGGAACTGCTGCTGTGTGACTGGATGGGTACTGTGGTTTTAGGCAACTGTCATCTCTCTGTGTCTGAGATCTTAGCCTGTTAACAAAGTGCACTGAACCATAAAATTTCAACATTGAGACCCAGGGTCTCACACACTGGCTTCCTACCAGTGAGAGTCTGAGGCCCATCACCACTTGCAAGTCCCAGTTTTGTCCGAAGTGCCATTTGCTCGTTTCCCCACTCTCTTTTTCACATGGATTCATACATGATTGTCCCCTGACTGACAGTATGAAGGAGCGGGTTGCTATTAGTCGAGAGAGATAGCCGCTGTTTAGACCCATGGCCACAATGACAGCCTTAGTTGAAATCACAGTAGGATCCCTTAATTGTAATTAAAAAGTCTCTGAGATGGCAGTGGAATTCAGAGTCGCTCTCAACTGCTATTTTAACCTTGGCTCTCATTCATCATGCACTTAAAGAAGTTCTTTTTTTTACCTGGAAGAAAACTAAAGGTATGCAACTACTGTCATGTGAAATATTTACATGCAGTTGTGAGACAAAGTTAGTGAACCCTTTGGAATTATCTGGATTTCTGCCTTTATGGCTTATAAAATGTGATCTGGTATTTATATACGTTATAACAACAAATAAAGGCAGTCTTATTTAACAAAACGAATTCCCGTGTTTCTATTGAAAGAGTGGTTTAAACAACCAAGGTCATTGAAGGAAAAAAATGTAAACCTCTAGGATAGTGACATCTTGAAAGGAAAATAGTAGGAGTCAGGTGTTCCAGTCAGTTCAGGTGTGAGTTTGAGCTGCTCTGCTCTATTTTAAAAAAAAAAAAAAAAAAAAACAATTCTGGTTACTTGCTCTTTGCATGTTCGTGTGGGTTTCCTCCCACAATCCAAATACATATGTTTCAGAACTGATTATTTCAAATTGCCCTCTGCACGTGTGTGTGTGTGTGTGTGTGTTACAGTCAGGAGGTGCACAAAATCCAAATCCTCATAAACCTGAAGAAATAATCTGCGTTCTTGCCATCGGAGCCATGGAGAGTCTCTGCTGAGATGTACAGGGAATGACAAAGTCTGACGGAGAAAATCAGTAAAACTTACTTCTCTTTTAACCGGTTATTTCGTTCATAAAAGTAACTTCACTTTAATTCTTTTAAACAAGAAGGAATCTGCTGGCTTCTTTGCTCGTGCCCGCAGCTCATTGCACCTGTGGCTCCCTGTGCTTTTTGCCAAGGAAATGCCGTGCAGCTTTGTTTCCAGACTCTTCCCTTTGCCGGGCTTTAGCGGGAACACATGATGCTTACAGGGACGTTTCAAAGCCATTAGAGAGAGGCACAGCCAGGACCATGCACCAGCCACCGAGAGCCGAGACTAGACACCAACCTCTTTTCCACAGATGGGACTCATGAAGCCAGAGGTTCCTAAACTGTTTCGACATAGACTCTAAATGCGTCTCTGTCCTGTCCCCGTCTGTCCTGTTCTGTTCCTGTCTGTCCCAGTCTGTACTGCCCTGCCTTGCCCTCTTCTGGTTTGTCCTGTTCTGGTCTGTTCCGTTCTTCTCTTACTGCCCTATTCTGTCCTGGTGGCCCTAAAGGCTGCTGTTTATTACTTTTATTCGATTAATTACCAACATACCATGATTTTCAAAGAGTTTTTCACTGGGCAAAATGAAAAATAAATTGACAGGAAAATTCAACTTTTTACGTTTTCTCAGTGTCTGCACTTTGTGGATTGAGCTTCTCTACCTTTGTTCGAATTACAGCTCCATCTGTACTACGCTTTCAGATCAGCGTGCTACTTAAGAAGAGGTTCCTTGCTGGTGTACTTGATGTATGAGTGTTGGACGAGAACGGACTTGGACATTGCTGTGTCAAGTGTATATGCATGCTATAATAACTATTACTTTTTCAACAATCCTTCACATTGTGCCAGTGATATTTCATTTTTTGAGAGCGGCCCTCAGGAATGCCTTCGTCACCCTCATTTGGGTTCAGGCCTATGAGTGTGAAGTGCTCCCAGTGTCCAAGTACCTGTACCCGTACCTGACTTAGAGCTCTCTACCTATAAATATGTACCTGTCAAAGGCGCTTTGATGAGATCACACTTATTCCTTTGCTTTTCTGTTTTCTCCAGGATACCGTAACTATTGTAATAAATCCTTTATTATGGCTGCTGTAAAGGAATATGGTGCGCACTGAAGCTTAGTGCTTGTGTGTTTTTTGTGTTTCAGAACGCAGATCAATTTCACTGTGGCAATTGATTTTACAGCATCTAACGGTGAGTGCAGCAATTATCCTTACGATGAGTACGCAGCGAGGATTACTCGTATAACCGCAGCCAGAAATTAGACACCCTTTATTGTAATGAAACAAAGGCAGTAATGAAGGTTATTATAATGACGATTGTGGCTCTTTTACGTGTTTGCTTCGCTAGTCCGTGTGTGTGCATTAAGGCTGAGATCACATCAAGATGACATTAAGCCCACGTTCCCATCAGTTCAACTGTAGTTCAATTTTGAGAATTGTGCTACATTTACTAGTTTATTAGGATTGCAGATGTGGTTATAATGGCTTGCAGTTATATTGGTGCCCGTCTTTATCATTAGAAATGTCAGAGTTTAGATTTAAGGCCTATTAGAACAATGACTTCCACAAAGCTCTTTTGTTCATCATAATAATGTAAAACTGTCTAGAAAGAGAGTTATTGGGTGCTCCAGAGATGGATCGACTTTAGTGTTACGTATTCCTAGCCCCAGATGCTAGGGTGGAGGGCTCTATGGGACATTTCCCCTTGGCCCCAGGGATGTAGAAGTAGCTGGAGCAATCAGAATAGTTGCTGAGGTTCCATAGGTGCACTGCTGATGCGAGAGGCATCCTCTCTGCACAGGTAACCCTGCCCAACCCACTTCCCTCCACTACATGAGTCCATACCAGCTCAACGCTTATGGCATGGCGCTGAAGGCTGTGGGCGAGATCATCCAAGACTATGACAGTGATAAGATGTTTCCTGCCCTGGGCTTCGGTGCCAAGCTTCCACCTGACGGCAGGGTCTCCCATGAGTTTGCACTGGTAAGCTTGTGTCCTACCCACAATCCTCCAGTCTGATCTCCTATAGCCATCCCAGTGAACAACTTGTTACCTTCCAGGCCACATGAGATGTTGCTGTTGTGCTTCACAGTGTGCCCAGGGAATCCAACATGGGACCAGGGCATGGATGCTGCCATTCAAGTGACGGCACTGTAATAATTGAGCTTTGGGGCTCTCGTTCAATGCAGATGAGAAGCAACAAAAAAACAATCCACCTGGCAGCTGTTACTTGAATTAAAAAAAAGCTGAGGATTTTCACCCATGTGCCAATTACTCAGGGATTAAGTTGTAAGGAGAAGACATCATTTTTTAATTGGTTGTTCTGTGTCGCTTGATGGGAAGTACATGTGCAGATGTGTCTTTGTTCACTGTTTCGATGAGCTCATTATGAGCGCGTAGGCACATGGAGCTTTCCTGAAGCCATGCTGTCTGCTAGCACTGCGTCCAGTAAGCTTGTTTGTTCAGAAAGATCATAAATATGATCCTTGTTTTCTCGGCCCCTGTTCTAACTGTTATCTCCAGCTAAAGCCAGTGTATTTTAATTTTGTTCCTAATCATATCTGTGAGTCCTTGCAGTGCTTGGCACACTCCTGCTCGCTGTCTGAACGCTGTTGTAAATGGGTTCATGGACAGCAAATAGCATGCTGTGTTCTTAATTGACAACAGATGACAGACCCAAATCCATCTGTATCTTGGTTTATGGGCTAACTCCCCTATCCCCATGAGGCCCCAACTAAGAAATGGTTTAACACTGACGCTTATAATGGGGATGAGAACTGCAGTCTGCTTCGGAGCCAGAGCCAAGCAGAACCCTGGTGGAGTGCGCTACGGACAAGATTATCGTTGCCTCGGGTGACGTATGCGAGCACTGCTATGCTGTTCCCTTTGTCATGCCCCAGAATGGAAACCCGCAGAACCCCTACTGCAATGGCATTGATGGCGTCATGGAGGCCTACTACCAGAGCCTCAGGTCTGTGCAGCTTTACGGGCCCACTAACTTCTCACCGGTCATCAACCACGTGGCCAGGTAGGTGGGCTGGACCATGCAGTGTGCAGACAGAGTCACAGCGGAGCTTGTGTGTGTGTGTCACTTCTCTGGAGAACAGAAATAGCATCTCAACAGGAGGACACTTCACTGTCCTATTCGCTGTCTTTTCAGTGCTGAACAAAGGAGCGATTAATAACTGGCTGTACAAAATGTTTACAGTATTAGCCAATTGTCAATTTTTCTCATAATGACTATTCATGAGGGCCTTCCTTCACCGCATCTCCTTTTCAAATGCTGAAGCGATGTTCTTGTCACTGGGGTTGTGTAATCAGTCATCCGATATTGGCCATTGGAAGCACGATCTGGCGTCAATGGACCAGCATGCTCCTGCAGAGCTGAACTGCCAGCTGCTGCAGTGGCTGGAAGTGCTGCATAGAGCAGGTTCCCCCGATGATAACCTGCCTCTTGGCAGCCACCAACTTGTGACCCACCACTATGGGCCATTCCAGAACATTCTCCCACATGACTGCCTTGTCACTGAAAGTTGTTGTAACTCACTGGGCTGCTTGAAGAAATCAGTGTGTGATACAGCGGTAGGGAAACTGACAAAACGTTGGGTCGGTCTCACACACATACACAGACAGACACACACGTAGAGGTACAGGGCATGTTTCACGGATACCTTCATTAAACTTCACATTAGTGAAACACAGATCACTCTGCAGACTCTAAGATGCTGGGATCACTGCAGTCTGAACACACGTAGCTGTGAATGTTGCCCTTATGCGTATGGTTTTTCAATCAGGAAGAATCTGGTTATGCGGGCTGGAGATGCATTAGTCAGTGTTACCCCCTTAACGTCTCACCTGAGCTCTACCGTCTTTGCTGTCATACCTTGCCTCTCAGTTGTGTTTTTCCCACATTTCACCAAATTTGAGATTTACTTCCACTGATTCCATTTGCTTTCCTCCGTCTTCTCAAAGTTGCAACTTAACCACAACTGTCCTGTTGAATGATGACAAATAATGAAGCACTCATCTGATAGAAACCCAGGCTACACATCCCTTTTAAGAGAGCCCTAAAAACGCATGCATTAATCAGTCTCTTTGGATTGAGTACTGTTGTCAAGTGGAGTGGAGAGGTCCTGTCTCAGCTTTGAGCTCTCGACTCCCTGTAAGTTGTGGACTTTCCATTCAAACTCACAACTTGATAGCATATTTATTTCCATCACACATGCACTGATCTTATCAGTCCTCTTTATGAGGCCACCATGCACCTGTAAAATGAGGACTCTTGAACATGAAACAGTGTGTCCGCATGATCAGATCACTGTAACATGACAAGGTTACAAAAACAGATTTCTGTCACAGGGAAAGGGTTCGAGTTCACTTCAGTGCACCGTACAGTCGATCACTGCGGCACACTCTGCATTCCCACCACATTGATGTCAAGTGCAAAACTGTGTTTGACTTCAACCCAGACTTTTTTGCAGCCCTTTTCATGGATCTGTCTCCCTCTCCCGCTGTTTCCCAGGTATGCCGCGTCAGTGAAAGACGGCTCACAGTACTTCGTCCTTCTCATCATTACGGATGGGGTTATCTCAGACATGGCCCAGACCAAGGAGGCCATCGTCAACGTAAGAGACCTTTTTATGTTCAGCCGCCTCTTCATGACAAACTACCCCATAACTGGCCATGTTTATTGCCTTTAGCAGTACTTCACATGGTGTTAGTGGTTTAATGGACCATAATGGTTTAATGGACCATAAATTGTGGGGTCTTCAACATAAATGGTTACAAAATGGTTAGACACAAAAGGAGAATCATGCAGACACGTGCATGTCTATAAGAGAAAACTTTGTGGGCGTAAAATCCATCCTCTGCCATCTTTCACTCTTCCAGTCAGTTCAAGCTTTCACCAGTAGAACTGCAGCCTATGAACTCTCACATGAGTCCTGAGTCCTTTCACATGAAAACAGCAAACAAACCCTCAGACGTGCAGTGATGTTGGACTGGTCTGGGACCCCTTATTGGAGGAAATCAGTATGAGGTCCTTTCAATTAAGCTACTCATCATTCACCAACAAGCTGACAAGACATCTCTGAGACACAATTAAATGAATGTAAAGGCTGCAAGCAAGGAGGTGGGGGAAGTTGCTTTCCCCGTCTCTGTAAATAAGTCGTTAGTAAACTGCAGAAGGGTTTTGGTTTCTTGCCAGTATTATCTGTTTGCAGTACACTGAGTGCAGTGTGCTTGTCCTGGATCCTGTCCAGCATGCTTTTCTTCTCCATTGTCTCCTTTTGTCTTCATTGTCCCAGAGAGTCAGTGTATGATGCTCAATACAGTCAGATTTGTATTTCTCCCACCAGCAGAATAATTGCCTATAAAACAAATGATCATATTTTGGCACACTCTAGTCCACAGTGCGAGTGAGTATGGTGTGAATTTTTTTGAATAATGTGTATTTAATATGTGTTTTGTGCTAAAACTGCTTTCTCCTTTCCCTCCATGGCACCAAAAGGCCTCTTGTCTTCCGATGTCGATTATAATAGTGGGAGTTGGACCAGCGGAATTTGATGGTATGATGACAAACGAAAGGACTGACTCAGCCCTTGGCTTTAAGTTTACTTAAGCTTTACTGGTGGAAATTGTCACGGGGAGGGAGGGGTGTTAACTGGACATAATTCTTCTTGTTTGTAGTCACCCAAATGCAAAGTTTTGTTAAAAGTGAGAATTTAATAATGACTGTGGCTCACCATGTTTTTATGGAGATGACAGCTGTGATTTTACAGTCTCATAGAAGGAGTTGCAAAGGCTCTATTTTTCATCCTGTCTCCTGCTGCTCTCCTTGTTTGTGATCAACTGTTAACTCCTGCTCTCCTCCTCCTCATTCTTGGATGTACATTATAAGTTTCAGGGCAGGATTCTTTTTTTTTCTCTCAGCATCAGGAAATCTTTTTTCTTATATAGAGCAAATTGCAGAAATTTCTGTCTCTCTCTCTCAGGATCAGATAATTGTTATTAGATACTATCTTGCTTTTCTGAATTTCAGTTTAGTTCAGGGTGATCTATTTAATAGTTGAGTCCAGTCCTTTTGAGTAATTAGGTGGTAAAAGCAGCATGAAAAGAAAGAGTCTTTGAGGTTTGTGTTATGCTAGAAATATGTTATTTTCATATACCATTTTGAACACATTTGTATCTAATAGCATTCATATTGTGTCTTTCAGTACACACGTAGAGATATGAGTCTGGGAAGCTGGACAATTACTTTGTGGAGTCAACCTTTGCAATTTACCATACCTGCCAGCGCAAATTAATCTGGCAACTGAAATGATTTTGTGTCCCTTCAGCCATGGTCGAGCTAGATGGTGATGAGGTCAGGATCTCTTCAAGAGGAAGATATGCAGAGAGGGACATTGTTCAGGTATGTGACACCTTCTCAACCTCCAGGCCTCTGAAGCGTACAATAATAAACAAGTAGTTGAACACTCCCAGTAACCTTTACCACAGACAGAGAGGAAAAAGTGTCTGCTGAGCATTTTTTGCCCGGAAATTGAAGGACTGAAGACTGGAAGAACCAAGTCCTTAGCTAGAGAGTCAAGTTGTTTTTAGTAGCCCTTTTCGAAAGAAGTGTGGCTGACAGGCAGAGAACACGGCTCAGTGAGCCTTTACACGCAATGCAAACTGTCCACGGTACAGTCCAACACGGCAGTGTGTCAACATGGGCCTGCGAGTCATCATGGAACTCAATGCAGGCTGAGATGTCTGCCACTCTGGCATCTTGGAGCAGAGACAGCTGAGCTCCTTCGGCATCTCCTTCCTCTCCTCCGTCTGCTGCTGGCGGAGAGCTGCTCAGTCGTCACTCACACATGCATGAACGCAGGGACATGGAGGAGAGAGACCATCCAACAGCTGCTCTGAGGACAGGACCTCTAATCTAGATGAACAGGCAGACAACTGTGTCCACATGCTCTAGGTCTGATCATTACAACAGGTTTTGGCAAATAAATAATCAGCATTGAGCTAGAACCCCTAGCTGCTCTGTAGGTGCCACTATTTCTGACCTGACTCATGCTAACCTGCATCTGTGGCTTTGTCATCATGGGAAGCAGAGATGTGATATGTAGGATGCCTGCTGAGTTTTCCCACACACTGAGGACAGCACTGTCATTTGAGCTGAAAACCTACATTTACATTTATTCATGTAGCACATGCTTTTCTCCAAAGCAACGTACATCTCAGGAAAAATACAAATTTGCATTACATTAAGAGAAAGAAACATAGCTACTGACATGTGATTCTTAAGTAAACCTACTTTATTACTTTCCACTTGATATACCGATGTTCATCGCTCAAGTAGGTGCATAAAACAGAACAGATGAATCCTGATAACCTTTCTACAATCTTTTTTTTTTTTTTTTTATAAGGTACACATTCACATACAATGCCAGAGTAGCAGCTGTGTAAAGGCTTATCTGGGGATGATCATAAAGTTACGGTGCATGAACATTTACACCATGCATGAGATGGGTGAAGTGAGTCTGGTAAAGGTGAGTTTTCAGACCCTTCGTGAATGTAGACAGAGTTTATGCAGTTCTGAGTGAGAGGGGGAGTTCAATCCACCACAACGGAGCCAGAACTGAGAACCTCCGTGCTTTACCTTTCGTGCGCGGGACCACCGAGTGAGCAGAAGTAGACGAGCGAAGGGGTCTGGTTGGGGCGGTTGATCAAGTCTTGTAAATAGCTAAGAGCAGTTCAATTGATGCATTTGTAGGCCATAGCCAGGGACTTGAATTTGATCCAGGCAGCTATAGGAAGCCAGTGCAGAGAAATGAGTAGAGGAGATACATGGGAACGATTTGGCAACTCAAACACAACTTGTGCAGTATTCTGTATCAGCTGCAGAGGTTTGATGGCAGTAGCAGGAAGGCCACACTGGAAAGAGTTGCAGTAGTCCAGACGGGATGTCACCATAGCCTGGACAAGTAGTTGAGCAGAGTCAGTTGTGAGGTAAGGACGGAACCTGCGGATATTATGCAGGATGTATTTGCAGGACCAGGTTGTGGCTTCGATGTGCTGAGAGAAAGATAGACTTGAGTCAGTTGTCACTCCCAGACTCTTAGCCAAGGAGGTAGGCAAAATGAGTAAGTTGCCCAGTTTGATCAATAGATCGTGACACTCTGTTTTGGAGAGGTTGAGTTGTAGGTGATGATCAGACATCCATGCAAAGATGTCCGACAGGCAGGCAGCAGTGGACAGTGTCTCTGGAAAGACTGTCCAGCATGACTGTTTTTACATGTGTTGTTCTTGAATTCTCTCAGCTGGTCTGGTTTATAAGGATTTGATTTGAACTGGGTTTGATTTTACCGTATAACTGCGTACCCATGCTCATTCAGCTCTTTTGTACCCATTATGTACTGTACACTTAACAAATACAAACACATACATGATCCCTGATACTCAGTGTTTATGTATTAATTTAACCTTTAACGCAAAGAACAGAGCAGTAAAGACAAAAGAAATGAAAGAAAACTGTGTAAATGGAGTGACACTCAGTGGACAGGAGGATGTGGTTTGGACAGTCAAAATGGGGACATGATCACTAAGATTATAAATGGGTGAAAGTAGCAAACAAGGGCTGATTGGGGTAAGAACTGAATGCAGCACGACACAAACTGTCACTGAGAAAAAGAGCTCAGTCATTCACAACAACCCAGCCAGAGTGCTATGCTCCTCCACCTTTTCGGATCTGGCTCCAATGTGGTGGAATGACATCCCCCCCTCACTCAGAACTGCTGAATCTCTCTCTCTACATGTAATATGATTCTTAAAACTAAACTCAAACTCACCTCTTTCAGACTCACTTCTCCCATGATCTCTTCAGTCAATAATTTTGTGATCTTAACTGTTGAATGTTGGATAAACCTTTATGCAGCTACTTGTGTGATGTACATTGGTTTATATGGTGTGCTTTAGAATGACGTGTATTCATCTCAAGCAAGTCTCTTTCTGTTGATGTAATGCACAAATTGTATTTTCTGTGAGACGTACAATGCTTTGAAGAAAAGCGTCTGCTAAATGAATAAATGTTCATGTAAGATCTCATTGTGGCACAAAATTCTCAGGGAGAATTGAAATCCAAATTTCATCTTGGTAAAATAGGACAATTAAATGAAAGTCCTCATAAAATCAAAATCTTGTGATGTGAATGGCTATTTCTTTTGGTCTGACCATTCCTGTGTCTTAAGTCATTAGTGCTTTTTACGTTTATTCATTTATGTGAAGCTTTTCTCTAAAGCAACTTACAATGTTAAGCTGCTTACAAGTATTTACCCATTTACACAGCTGGAAGTAAGTTAGGGTAAGTACCCTGCTCAAGGGTACTAAAGCTGGAGGTGGCATTCAAGCCTGCAACTTTTGGGTCCAAAGGCAGCCACTCTAAGCACTAGACTACCAGCATTTTTTATGTATCTGTCTCTGACAGCCTGACAAAGTTTCTCTGTGTCCCCCAGTTTGTCCCCTTTCGAGACTATGTCGACCGGACCGGGAATCACATCCTCAGTATGGCTCGGCTGGCCAAGGACGTGCTGGCTGAAGTCCCTGACCAGTTCCTCTCCTACATGAAGACCAGAGGCATCAAACCTGCACCAGCACCGCCCCCCTACAGCCCCCCGGCACAACCCCTTCAAACCCAGATCTGACAGGGGCCCCTCCCACACAGGCGCGTGCACACACGCTGTCACACATACACACTTCTTGGTGGTGGTGTCTGGGGGGCTCTCTCTCCTTCCTCGCCTTGTCTCCTTGCACTGCAGGAGACTGGGAGTGTGAATGCTCTTAAAGGTGGCCTGAGTTCCCCCGATGGCACGTTTACTTCCTTTTTCTAGCGTTTTTCTGTCATAGAACTGGACAGGTCCTCACGAGTGCCTTGAGAAGCGGCTGTCGGGGAGGAGGCTCTCGGACGCTCAACGGGACACAGCTTTTCTGGAGCAGTTGCAGAGAGAAAGGTCCCATCACCTCCAGATCTGCTACCGTGCGACTGTTGTACATAACTTTGGGAATGCATTTCCAATCGCTCGCTCTCTCTCTCTCTCTCTCTCTCTCTCTCTCTCTCTCTCTCTCTCTCTCTCTCTCTCTCAATGTTTACATGTTGAGGATTGTTTTTACAGTTCAATACTTTTATATGCCTACCTTGGAATACTGATACTCCTGATGTGTTATGAGTGCGGCAGCTGGCAGGTAGCCCTGATTCTGACCCTGTGGCGCTTGTCCCTCAAGTGGCATGTGGGACTGGAGCATGTACCATTGTCTGGCCTTGCACTGCGTTGTCTTGCCACTCTTTCAGCACTTGTTTCTTGCTTGAGTCACTGCCTTTGCACAAAACTCATGTGCACAAACAGGATGGTCCTGCGGTCATTATAGAAAACTCACCTTATACTGTACTGCTGGAGACAGTGGGCACTGTTGTCACACACAAGTACTTTATGTTATCCTCAGACATCGAGCATTTTAAGACATTTTTTTTTTCAGTTTTAAGTGTTAAAGTGTTGAAGTATATACAAGAGAAGTTCCCCAAAAAACGGAAGTATAAAACATTATGACTTACAGTTGCACATCGTTTGTCAGTATACCAATCGATACCCAAGCCACCTGATCACAGTAATACTCTATCACAGTGAAACAGTGGGTGTGCTGCTGTAAAAATTATTTTTGTCCTGTTCCACCTCTCCAGAGTACATTGTGGGCGATGGTGAGGTTGAGGCATTTATGTCCCTGTTTATTCTCCAAAGTGACATAGCACTGGGTGGGTTTGGCTACACGTACAAGGAGACATGTGTCTGTAAGCAAAGGGGCACTTGTTCCTTCCCAGTGCTTGCTGAAGGTTATGTAAGAATTCCCTCTCCTGTGAACCCCTGGCAAGATGTCTCATTTACATTTACATTTTTTATTTAGCAGACACTTTTCTCTAAAGCGACTTCCAGTGAACTCTATGTAGTGTCAGCCCACACACCTTATTCACCAAGGTGACTTACACTGCTAGGTACACTACTTATAATGGGTCACTCATCCATACAACAGTGGAACACACTCTCTCTGTCACTCACACAGTATGGGGAACCTGAACAGCATGTCTTTGGTCTATTTCACATGTCTATTTAACATGTATCAACTTGTTGAAACCCCTGCAGACATAAGTATGGTATATGAAACACATTATAGACATGCACATTCGTACTCAGAGGAACTCCATTGTCCCCATTATCACTCATAGCATCTTTTCCCTGTTGGATTCCCACAAATCCCAGTGTTTTCACCATCAGTCTTAATCACACGTATCCTTTTAAGTGACTTATTTCTAGAGGTTGGAGGTTTGCTTTTGTTTTTCTCCACACAATCTGATCAGAATGGGAACCAGAGGTGGTCTCTGGGAGTTTGACTTCTTCCTGCTTCCTGCTGGATATCAGATGCCTGGTGTCTTTGTGGTTCTGTTTTGGTCCTGATGTGAATATGAGCCACATATTAGAAGGAATGGTAAGGCCGCTGGGCTTTCTGGGAAGACATGTCCCATTTCAGTTTCTGTGCTGTACGTTGGCGGCACCATAGCCGCTCCTATAGCCCAGCGGTGCAAGCCCAGCGGTTGGATACCTTCATCAAGACATCTGGGAGAATCTCTCATATGCATCTCATATTCTCATGTTACACACTATGTTTGCATGCGCAGTTTTGCAAGAGATGCGCCTGGTTTAATTTGTTTTGTGAGTAGCCTGTTTTAAAAATTTGAGAAAAAAGCAGTACTAAATGGCCTTAAATTCTCACGGAATTCTTGGACTTGTGGGATGCCTTCAGGTTTCAAATGAATTGCTTTTTATTTTCTGTCAGTGTTCAGTTGCTTTGTAATGTATATTTTCTTTGCACAAACTCATGTATTACAATCCAATCTGTTGTACTTTTGGATTCAGTGGTTAATAGGCGAAGCATGTCTGAAAGTACTAAAATATATTTGATTGTCTGCCAATCTATGAAAAATAACGTTTTCTGTAACAAAGTAATTTTTAATAAATATTGTTCCTAAAAACCTCATTCTGACTGCATTACATCTCACTTAGTATTAAACCCCACAAATTATTTGTATTATTTGCTTTCATTCTTTTTTTAGCCGTGACATTATAAACTACAGAAAGATAAGTTCTTATTTTATAACACACGTCATAGTCCACACAAAGCGTTGCCAAACACTAAAGGTTGCAAATCTGGTGACAGTGTATTACGGAAGTTGTAGAAAAATAAGAAAAATACATAACTGGTGCATCATACAATACAAGAGAGTCTCTCAAAAAAGTAGAAAGAGTAAAAGACTTGGGGAAAGGCAACCTCTTTAATTACAGTTGACTTTGAGGCTGCATAACAAAGAGCTTATATTCTGGACTCAGTAATTGGCATAAACTGGAGGGATGCGGAAATGGTCCACTCTGTCTGTTTTTGCTGATACCTCCTCCAAAGTCTGGCAAATTAGTGCCTCCGTCTATCTATTTAATTTTAAAGGAATCACACGAGCTGTGTAGCTGAGGAATTCACATGGTTTTAATTAGAGTTCTGAGCAGATACCTTTGCTGTTGCCTTTTTAATTAGCTGCATGGCTCGCTCAGTTTAAAAACCTCTTGACTGAAGTTTTATTTTTACTTCTTTTTCTTGTTTCTACATGAAATGTGTTGGTCTGCAGGTGGACATCCTGATTAGGATTGGAACTTTAGTGCTGCAGAAGTCATTTAATTCACCACGGTAAACTGAGTTACGGTACACATGCAGACTGCATTCATTTAGGGTTAAGGTTAGGAAGTGAAATATAACTGTACACTCTGAGCACTTAAATTATTTCCTACTGTGGAAGAATTTAACAAGTCTGAGAACCAGCCAGTGCAACTTCTACTTGTTTCCCAGTGCTAATAAGAAGTGCTAATAGCAACTAACAGTACTAATTCAAGGTACAGTTTGTTACCGTATGTAGTCCTGATTTATTGTGACTCTTTCTTTTGTCATTCCAAAAGCAATAACTTACGAGGTCTTGAGTGGCAAAATGAGACCACAGAAATTTGTAAAACTAACTACGTGCATATATGCAAAGGTAAACATATCTAATAGAACGTCCTCAAGGAATGAACATTCTGGAAAACAGGACAGTAAACCTATTCCTATATGTGAGTGGTGAACAAAATATTAATACAATACAAATTGTTAGAGACTGCCTGTTGCACTGAAAATCATGGTTACAGATGACCGCTGTGATCCAAGAACTCTTATGAGCAGTAGTTTAGTGTGGACTGTAGTCTCAAAACAGACGCAGAGCTAAGGCAGTGCAGATGCCTCCTCATATGCTCTGAGGAGCGACGTGTGGCCGTGATGCTCCCATGATCTTACACCACCTATGCCCAAGGTGATCGTGTCACACAGCCCACTTTGGGATGCAGTCAAGAAGGCACTGAAAGCAGATCATTGTGGGTACAGCTTCATAGTGTGTTGAGGAATTCCACAGCAAGACCACACAACAGCAGTGAACTGAACGTGCATCCATCTGCCCTGTTACAGCACGTACAGTAAGGTTCCGTGATCCATTGTATCCGGAGCAGCCCATTATACTCCCATTCCTTGATCAGCCTCTGGTTGCGTGGGAGCTGGGGGTGTGCCGGTACTCCCCCTCCACGAGCGGCACCGGCATCTACGCGACGGCTATGAGGATGCCCCCGGGGCCTGGGTGCCGATCAATCCAGGTGGTCCCTGTGAAAAGTGGAGATTAAGACCGGGTCCAAGATGTTGTGGGCAGGTACCCAACATCGTTCCTCTGGTCCATAACCTTCTCAGTCTACCAAATACTGCAGTCTCCCCTCGGGAGTCCAGCAGTTCATGCACAGCACAGGCAGGCTCGCCCCTGACCTGTACGGGAGGAGGTGGCATGGTGTCCAGTGATGGATGGTGCAAGGATGTGGCACAGGTCTTAAGGAGGGAAACGTGAAAGGTTGGGTGTACCCTTAGGTGCGGGGGCAGCTGGAGTCGATAGGACATGGGGTGACATGGCGGAGGACTTTAAAGGGACCGATGTATCTAGGACTGAGTTTCTTCGCTGGGAGTTTCAACCGGCGACCTTTCGTAGATAACCAGATTCTTTGTTCTGGCATGAAGGAGAACGCAAGCTGGTGGCAATCTGCTTGTTGCTTGACCCTTTTGTTGCACCTAAGCAGATGCTCCCAAACTGCTTGCCAGGTCTCTGCACTTTCCTTGTACCAGGCGTCAATTGCTGGTACATCACTTCAGCCGGGGTGCCACGGAAACAAAGGGGGTTGATACCCTAAGACACACCGGAAAGGCGAGAGCCCTGTAGATGTATGGGTCAGTGAGTTCTGGGCATATTTGGCCCAAAGTAAGTACCTTGTCCGTTGCCTGTTGACGCAATAACTGCACAAGGACCGGCTAATGTCTTGATGGAGTCGCTCTACTTGCCCGTTCGCCTGAGGATGATAGCCTGACGTTAGACTCACCGACACCCCCAGTCTTTGCCAGAAGGCCGTCCAGACTCGAGATGTGAATTTCAGTCCGCGATCTGACACGATCCCCTCCTCGAACCGCCACCTTAACGTGGTGGAGGGGTTTGAGTGCCTGAATGATCTCAGGAACTATGTTGCCTGGGGCTATATGCCCCTGGTAGGGTCCCCCATGGCAAACAGGTCCTGGGTGACAGACGAGACACAGCGCGGGTTGAAACCCCCTTACGATGACCATTAAATCAAGGTTCTCATTTACCCTGCCCGGTATGGGGTCACCGGGGCCCCACCCTGGAGCCAGGCCTGGGGGGGCTCGCATGCGAGCGCCTGGTGGCCAGATCTATGCCCACGGGGCCTGGCCGGGCTCAGCCCGAAGCCAAGACGTGGAGTCGCTCTTTGGTGGGCTCACCACCTGCCGGAGAGGCTGTAAGGGGCCGGTGCGTTGTGATTTGGACGGTGGTCGGGGCCAAGTGCCCGGCGGACCCAAACCTCGGGCGCCAACTCTGGCTTTTGGGACTTGGAATGTCACCTCACTGGCGGGGAAGGAGCCTGAGCTGGTGTAGGAGGTTGAGAGATACCGTCCAGATATAGTCGAGCTCACTTCCACTCGCAGCTTGGGTTCTGGAACCACTCTTCTCGACCAAGGGTGGACTCTCCACTATTCTGGCGTTGCCCAGGGTGAGAGACGGCGGGCCGGTGTGGGCTTGTTAATAGCCCCCCAGTTCAGCCGCCATGTGTTGGAGTCTACCCCGGTGAATGAGAGGGTCGTCTCCCTGTGCCATTGGGTCAGGGAGCGGTCTCTCGCTGTCGTTTGTGCTTATGCGCCTAGCGGCAGTGCAGAGTACCCAGCCTTTTTAGAGTCCCTGGGGGGCGTGCTGGAAAGTGCTCCCACTGGGGACTCTGTCGTTCTACTGGAGGACTTTAACGCCCACGTGGGCAGCGACAGTGACACCTGGAGGGGCGTGATTGGGAGGAACGGCCTCCCTGATCTGAACCCGAGTGGTGAGTTGTTATTGGATTTCTGTGCTAGTCACGGTTTGTCCATAACAACCACCATGTTCATGCATAAGGGTGTCCATCAGTGCACTTGGCACCAGGACACCCTAGGTCGGAGGTCGATGATCGACTTTGTAGTCGTTTCTTCTGATCTTCAGCCATATGTCTTGGACACTCGGGTGGAGAGAGGGGCTGAGCTGTCAACTGATCACCACCTGGTGGTGAGTTGGATCCGATGGCGGGGGAAAAAGCTGGACAGACCTGGCAGGCCCAAACACATAGTGAGGGTCTGTTGGGAACGTTTGGCGGAGGCCCCTGTCAGAGAGGTCTTCGACTCCCACCTCCAACAGAGCTTCAACCAGGTCCCGAGGGAGACGGGGGACATTGAGTCCAAATGGACTATGTTCCACACCTCCATTGTCGGGGCAGCGGTTCGGAGCTGCGGCCATAAAGTCTCCGGTGCCTGTTGCGGCGGCAATCCCCGAACACGGTGGTGGACGCCGGAGGTAAGGGATGCCGTCAAGCTGAAGAAGGAGTTCTATCAGGCCTGGCTGGCTCATGGGACTCCTGAAGCAGCTGGCGGCTAACGGCAGACCAGACGGAACGCAGCTCTGGCAGTCGCCGCGGCAAAAACTCGGGCCTGGAAGGAGTTGAGTGAGGCCATGGAGGAAGACTTTCGGTCAGCTTCAAAGAGATTCTGGTAAACCGTCCGGCGACTCAGAAGGGGGAAGCAGTGTTCTGCCAACACTGTTTACAGTGGAAGTAGTGCGCTGCTGACCTCAGCTGAGGATGTCTTTGGCGGGGGAAGGAGTACTTTGAGGATCTCCTCAATCCCTCCAACACGCCTTCCGTAGAGGAAGCTGAGGCCGGGGACTCGGAGGGGGACTCGTAAATTACCCTGCCTGAAGTTACTGAGGTAGTCAACTCCTCGGTGGCAAGGCTCCGGGGGTGAATGAGATCCGCTCCGAGTTTCTCAAGTCTCTGGATGTTGTGGGGCTGTCTTGGCTGACACGCCTCTGCAGCATTGCATGGAGCCCGGGAATGGTGCCTCCGGACTGGCAGACCGGGGTGGTGGTCCCTCTTTTTAAGAAGGGGGACCGGAGATTGTGTTCCAACTATAGGGGGATCACACTCCTTAGCCTCCCTGGGAACGTCTATGCCGGGGTACTGGAAAGGAGAATCCGACCGACAGTCGAACCTCGGATTCAGGAGGAGCAATGCAGTTTTCACCCTGGCCGTGGAACACTGGACCAGCTCTATACCCTCACTAGGATGTTGGAGGGTTCATGGGAGTTTGCCCAACCAGTCCATATGTGTTTTGTGGACCTGGAGAAGGCATTCTACCGTGTCCCTTGTGGCATCCTGTGGGGGGTACTTTGGGATTATGGGGTTCAAGGCTCGCTGCTATGGGCTGTTCGTTCCCTGTATGACCGGAGCAGGAGCTTGGTTCGCATTGCCGGTAGTAAGTCAGACCTGTTCCCGGTGCATGTTGGACTCCGCCAGGGCTGCCCTTTGTCACTGATTCTGTTCATTATCTTCATGGACAGGATTTCTAGGCGCAGCCAGGGAACGGAGGGTGTCTGTTTTGGTGGCTGCAGGATCTCGTCTCTGCTTTTTGCAGACGATGTTGTCCTGTTGGCCTCATCGAATCAAGACTTAAAGCGTGCACTGGAGAGGTTTGCAGCCGAGTGCGAAGCGGCGGGGCTGAGAATCAGCACCTCCAAATCCGAGGCTATGGTTCTCAGTCGGAAAAAGGTGGATTGCCCCCTCCGGGTTAGGGGGGGAGTTGCTCCCTCAAGTGGAGGAGTTTAAGTATCTCGGGGTCTTGTTCACGAGTGAGGGAAAAATGGAGCGGCAGGTTGATGGACGGATCGGTGGGGCGTCCGCAGTAATGCGGTCATTGTACCGGTCTGTTGTGGTGAAGAAGGAGCTGAGTCGTAAGGCGAAGCTCTCAATTTACCGGTCGATCTACGTTCCTACCCTCACATATGGTCATGAACTTTGGATCATGACCGAAAGAATGAGATCGCGGATACAAGCGGCAGAAATGAGTTTCCTCCGCAGGGTGGCTGGGCGCACCCTTAGGGATAGGGTGAGGAGCTCAGTCACCCGGGAGGAGCTCAGAGTAGAGCCGCTGCTCCTCCGCATCGAGAGGTGCCAGTTGAGGTGGCTCGGGCACCTGTTCCTGATGCCTCCTGGACGCCTCCCTGGTGATGTTTTCCGGGCATGTTCCACTGATCCGTCAGCACAACGAAAGGATGCAGAGCCCCCTCAAGCTAATGTCTCCATTTCTCAAGGGCCAGCTCGACAGCCAGTAGTTCCCAGTTGCCAATGTCATAATTCCTTTCAACCTGGGACATTTCCCTTGAGAAAACACGCAAGGGTATAATTTAGACAACACTGCACCTACCCCTCTCTCCAAAGCATCCACCTCCATGACGAACGGCAGGGTCAGATCTGGATGTCGGAGGACGGGCGCGGAGGTGACCCGCCTCTTCAGGGACTCGAAGGCCTGCTGGGCAAGGTCAGTCTAGATGAGACAAGGACTCTAACCTGGAGTCAGAGCAGTAAGTGGGGCAGTGATGGCACAGTAGTTCCGTATGAAGCAGCGGTAATGAAACCCAAGCATAACCATTAGCAAAACCCAAGAATCGCTGTAGGGATTTCACAGTTGCTGGATGGAGCCAATGGGTCATGGCACTTACCTTACCAGGATCCATGGCCACTCCTTCCTTGTTTAGCACAAAGCCCAAGAACGAGATCTGTTCTTGGTGAAACAAGTATTTTTCCACTTTCACAAATAGGCGGTGATGTAATAACCGGTGCAAAACTTGCCAGACCTGCAGTATGTGTTGTTCTTTGGACTGGGAATAGATAAGAATATCATCCAAATACACGATTATACCATTGTTCACCAGATCCCCCAAGACATGATTGACAAATGCTTGGAACACGCTGGGTGCATTAGCAAGGCCGAATGGCATCACCAGATATTCATAGTGGTTAAGGGTTGTGCTAAAAGCCATCTTCCATTCACCCCCCTCCTGGAATCTGATCAGACTGTAAGCACCATGGAGATCTCATTTGGTGAAGACCTGCGCTTGGTTGACCTGCTCTTGAGCAGTGGTGATCAGGGGTAAGGGATGAGGATATCGGACCGTGATGCAATTAAGGCCCCTATAATCAATGCACAGACGGAGGCCTCCATCCTTTTTCGCTACAACATTTACATTTACTTTTAAATTTATTCATTTAGCAGATGCTTTTGTCCAAAGCAACGTACATCTCAGCAAAAGTACAATTTATGCATTACATTAAGAGAAAGAGACATAGCTGCAGACATGAAAGTCTCAAGTAAACCTAGTTCGTTACCTACAACCGAGGTTCATCGATTGAGTATGTGCATAAAACACAGGATAGACAAATCCTGATACCCTCCCACCAATATTTTTTTCTGTAATATTATAAGATAGCCTGGGGGCGCAGTGGGTTGGACTGGGTCCTGCTCTCTTGTGGGTCTGGGGTTTGAGTCCTGCTTGGGGTGCCTTGCAGCAGACTGGCGTCCCGTCCTGGGTGTGTCCCCTCCCCCTCCGGCCTTACGCCCTGTGTTGCCAGGTAGGCTCCAGTTCCCCGCGACCCCGTATGGGACGAGTGGTTCAGAATGTGCGTGCGTGTGTATTATAAGATACACAAACAAGCAAATACAATGCTGGAGTAGTGGCTTTGAATTGAATACTGTCATGGGGAGAGGGCACGGGTTGCACACTTACCCTAGTAGACTCTGGAGCTGCTGGCTGCTTCATGGACAGTGGGTTTTCTGAGGTGCACCATGTCCCCAGGTGTACTTGCAAGTTATCATTACGAATCAGTGCCCTTGATGGACAACCATTGGAGAAGGGGTTGTGGATGCCCAAACAGAGCCCTTGCTCCTGGGCATGGGGGCCTACCATAGGGAATAGCTTTGGTTTTATATGATTACTTCACCAGAAGTCCCTGTTATCCTTGGTTTCCCTTAGCTGTCCCTACAGGACCCCATTTTCTGCTGGAGTAAGGGGGAATTGGTTGCATGGAGGCCCCAGTGTGGTAAGAGGTGGTTGTCATTACTTTGCAGAGCCACCTCGGTGAGAGCTCAGACACACCTCAACAGATGGAGGTTCCTTTGGAGTATCAAGACCTATCAGAGGTCTTTAGTAAGGAGCAGGTGAGTGTACCCCCTCTCTTTACGAGAACAAAAGGTGATGAAACTGCTTGAAAGCGCTTCTTAAAGTCAGCATACGTGGTCTTGGAGCGGTTCTCCTATGCGGCCATTGCCCATAGCAGTGCCAGACTGGTCAAAAGTGTGAGGAGGTAAGTAATCTTGCTCTGATCAGATTGATATACCTGGGGCAGCCTGGTAAAGATGAGTTTGCATTCCATCATGAATCCCTGACAACGAGAAGGAAATCATACCATTGTGGAGCTGCCAGGAGTGGATCCTGTTCTGGGATGGATGGGAGGGGTGAAGCAGATGCAGCGGCAGTTCCTTCATTGCTGTCAGGTTCCGTCAAAATAACCACTCCTTTTTCCCGCAATGCCTGAACCAGCTCCTGGAAAGTCTCAGTGAGGCAGTCCAGCGTTTGATCATGTGATCCCAGTAACGCACCCTGGGAAGCAAGTGTGCGCTGTACACGCTCCAGCACTGCTGGGTCTGAAGGAGAGGCGGAACCTTCTGTCATGGTTACCACATGGAAGAGTGGCGACAGACCCAATCGCGGGTGTTCAGGTTTTGTTCAAGGGGCAGGCTAAATCTCATGGTCAAAGAACAGGCAAAAGGTCACCGAGGAGCAAACGTGGTTACAGGGAGAATCCAAAAGTCGTCGTCCGAAAACAAGCTGAGTCAGGGAAACCACAGAGACTATGGCAGGGAGGCAGACAGACAAGGGAACAGAGAACATGAAGGAAGTTGAGAAAAACAGGTTCCAACATAGCGGTTAAGGCAGGGTGAGGTTCTGCGAGCCATTGCGTCTGGAGCAGCCCTTTATACTCCCATTCCTTGATCAGCCACAGGTGCCTCTGGTTGCATGGGAGCAGGGGGCGTGACGTAGGGAAGCATACAGATCATGAAGTAGTGAAAATGTTTCTAAAAAATTATTTATGATGACATACATAATATTATATATGTGTATGCACAACACAAATGTATGCTTTAATGACTAAAAACCAAACCTATGTTAAGAAGTTTATTAAGGGAACAAATTGTCATAAACTATTTACTAGAGGGGGGGTGCGGTGGCGCAGTGGGTTGGATCACAGTCCTGCTCTCCGGTGGGTCTGGGGTTCGAGTCCCGCTTGGGGTGCCTTGCGACGGACTGGCGTCCCGTCCTGGGTGTATCCCCTCCCCCTCCGGCCTTACGCCCTGTGTTCCCGGGTTGGCTCCGGTTTCCCGTGACCCCGTATGGGACGAGCGGTTCTGAAAATGTGTGTGTGTGTGTATTTACTAGAGAGGTGGTATGGTGGTGCAGTGGGTTTGGCCAGGGCCTGCTCTCCAGTGGGTCTGGGGTTTGAGCCCTGCTTGGGGTGCCTTGCGGCAGGCTGGTGCCCCGTCCTGGGCGTGTCCCCTCCCCCTCCAGCCTTGCACCCTGTGTTGCCGGTTAGGCTCTGGATTGCCACGATCCCTGCTTAGGACAAGCGGTTTCAGACAATGTGTGTGTGTGTGTGTGTGTGTGTGTGTGTGTGTGTGTGTGTGTGTATGTGTGTGTGTACATATATATATATATTTACTACAGAGAACAATAGCATTTGTTTCAAGGGAAATGTTGCCTACAAAGTCACAATATTTCAGACACGGCGCAGTGATGCATCAAAGTGTTTACATCATATATAAGGCGCTAGACCTTGCAATAAAACTGTTTCTTTATTATTAACCAAAGACATTATTTTTTACAGAATTACAATTCCTAATCTAAGTGCCAAAATTGGTTACCACATTGCATCCAAACCTATTGCATAGGTTTCCCTAACTATAAAAGGACACCTAATTATATTGATTAGTAGCATCATCTCTGCATCTCCCTTCAGTGTTTAAGTTATAAGGAATAAAGGTTCGGATCTAGAAATGAAAATTATGGACTTCTGTGACTCTCACACACACATACACACACAAGCATGTATGTAGGAATAGCATTAGAAACACGTAGAGGAGAAAATAACAGGCTTTATGAAAGGCAGAACTGTACTTGACTATTTGGCATTTGGTGATTTTCCAATGATTTTTCTACATTTCTGTGACATTATTGACATCACAAGAGACACATCAGAATAAAGTAGTAGCTGTACATTAGTTTATGGTTCCGATTTTTTTCACCCATAAGAGCAAGTAATGAAAAAAGTTAACCGGCGCTCCCCCCCTATGCTATCTGCTCATTACCAGCTTTCCTGGAGGTCTGTGTTCACCTGGAAGATTGGGTTCATATCAATGTGCTGAGATGCCAGTGGCACACTGATTTGTTCGTCCTATATGAGAACCAGACACAGTTTTTTTTACCATTGCTATCTTTACACTTACTCTTTTAACAGTGACTCTTTTAAACCTCCCACCTTTGCATTCAGCTGTGGATAACAAGCTTTCAATTCCTTTTGAATGCTGTGCCCAGTCTTGGTTAGGAGATCAGTGGACCAAGATTTTTTTACCCAATTTCTGTCAGTGTCATACAAGGCAACACTGCTGTTTCAGGGGGATTACCCTGGTGCAGCACTACACATCGAAAAACCTGACAGCAGGTGGTATAGCGGTTAGAGCTGCTCCCTTTAGTGTTGAGGGTGTCCTATTTAAATCCCACCTCCTGCTATAATACCCTCCAGTAAGGTAACTACACTTAATTGCTGCAGTAAAAATAACTCAGCTGTATAAATGGGCAAATCATTGTAAGTAGCTTAACATTATAAGTCACTTTCGAGAAAAACATTAGGTTTTGTTTATTTGTGTAACTATGACATCATGACTCTGCTTTTTGAAGTTCTCCACCTTTGATTTCTCCCTGATATATAGCAGTATTTGATTATAATTAGGTCTTTAACTCAGTGGTCTTTTTTTCCTTGCTTTGTAATGATATGCTGACATAAACAGGTGTAAGTTTGTCCAGTTTAGCTTTGGCCTGGCTCTTTTTGCCCTTATTGCCCTTATTGTTCCCACATTCTGACCTTGTTCTTTTTTTTGAGTTTCACTCTAATTAGTGCTATTAATAGATTTCTAGTTACATTTTAGCCTGATTTAGTGCTTTGGAAAGTGGTCCTGTGAGTCACACTGAGGTGTTAAAAGTATTTTGCACTCAAAACTGTAAACAGACTCTAAGACGTGCGGTGGTCTGTATGGAGGCCTCGGAAGGCAATGGCAAACGTGGACGAAGGAGGGGGCGAAGTTCTTCAGCTGCCACAAAAAGACAGTGAGTAACCAAGTTTGTGTCTCTCTAAGGAGGAGATTGACTACAGCTTTGTAGAGGGAGGATAGGGCTGGAAATGCTGCACTAAAAGCACTGAGGTTCAATGGGTGTTTGCAGAGAAGGGATGTCCAGTGGGACGTAAGGTGCTCTGGCAAGCAGTATGACCGTCAGACCCGAGCATCACAAGAATGGCAACTGGTTGGAGGAAGCTGGATGATGATGTCTCTGCCACAAAGGTTTTCACTGCAGTAATTTTATGACTCATCAGAATAAATGAATATATTACGACTTATCTGATTCTGTTTCAACGGGACTTTTGAAAAAACATCTCAAATTACATTTTCGCCAAATGAATATGAATGTGAACCTGAATGTGCATGCTTGTATATCTGTGCGTGTGCGTACACCGTGAGCACTGGTCTCCACTGCACTGGTCCCAACTGTGAAGCACCTCTGGTTTGAATTGCAATGTAATGTCTGCTGTGGCGGGGGGTGCGGTGGCGCACTGGGTTGGACCGGGTCCTGCTCTCTAGTGTGTGTGGGGTTCGAGTCCCGCTTGGGGTGCCTTGTGATGGACTGGCATCCCATCCTGGGTGTGTCCCCTCCCCCTCCAGCCTTACGCCCTGTGTTGCCGGGTAGGCTCCGGTTCCCCGCAACCCTGTATGGGACAAGCGGTTCTGAAAGTGTGTGTGTGTGTGTGTGTGTGTGTGTGTGTGTGTGTGTCTGCTGTGGTCAGTGACAGAGCCTTCTGTCACACTAAGATGTGCTATAAATACTCTTGTCTCCTCAGTTTTAACACCGTCCTTTCATGATCCCATCACACTCTGCCGCCGAGCCCTCGAGCTGCTCTTAGCTGAGCTGCACGCGCCAGAAGCCCTTCATGCATTCGCTGCATCAAGTGTAAGACGGAGTGAATTAGCTGGGGATTCAAAAGCAATAAGTGGCAGTTCACATCCTTGACAACTACAGTGCCTGAGAGATGCTAATTTGTCTGTGTGTGGCAGTGCTGCTGAAATCCACTTATTGCAGCAGAAGGCATGAGTTGATGGAGTGCAGCGATGGATGAATGGGTACATGGATGGTTGGGTGGATGGCTGTATGGATGGATGGATGGATGGATAGATGGAGCATTACTTGTGTGCGAGAGCTCACAGCAGGATATGCCCTCATTAAAAACTGTGAGCTACAGTATGGTTATTCTTTACTCTGCAGTATAATTGTAGAACCAGGTGCTTTTTTTGGCTTCTTGGGCGTTAGTCCTTGGTATGGTTCTGAAAACTGCATACCATTTTTGCTTTCAAGCTGATGCCTTGGGTTTGACACTGGTACAAATAGTCATGCTGTCAATACTGGCAAAAGATTGAAGACTTAGACACGTTGCACTTCTTTACAGCACAGTGTTATGATGCGTCGTTTCTTTTGTGATGAACAGACATGATACGAGTAGTTCTTCACACTCCAGCTTTCTTCAGTATGTACTGAACTGCAAAAAAGATCACTTTGTTCACATTTTAATGCAAAGTAATTCCCCTTTATGGTCAGGCAACTGACCCGACATGTGATGTTGGGACCATCAATATGACGATTCTGTCTGCTGGTGTTTGTGGCTGAGACAAACTCTCTTCAGTCACAGCTCCTATTCCCTTTTGGATACTGGTAAGGAACGCCTACTTCTCACCCAATTCTCCAAGGTCAGAAGAGATTCTGTGTGTGTGTGTCTAAGCGTGTGTGTGTCCGTCTGCCAAAATGCACTTCTCCCCAGCATGGCTCCAAATATCTCTGCAGGCAAAAAATATATCCAGCCATCCCAGTGGACTTGAATCACCGAGGCAGGATGCAAGGGGTCATAATCTATGGATGAATGTTAAATATTCACTCTGCTATGTTTAGACAAGAGGAGAAAGGGACTCTAGGTATAACTTTAATTTTTTCCTTTTCAAAATGTGTTATGTGGAGGCAACATCTGCGAAAAAGTCTCGCTCAGATAATCGTACTGTGTGAGCAATGGACATACAGCTGACCCACAGAGTGAGGTGTGTATGACATTGTGTGAACTATGAACTCGCGTGTGTGGGTGTGTGCACATTGCCACAGATCTCAGGAGTGAATGCATAGCCCTGCAGTGTAAGATAGAAAAAGAGGTGTGACATCCATTGTGCTATTGCCAGTTTCTGTTGAGGAGCCAGCATGTCACACAGGGAGAGGAGAGAGATGAGCAAGTGCGCACAAAGGATGCTGGGAATTCGATCATTGATGATGTTGTTCACAAGGGCTGGAATTTCTGTGACTCACAAAAGAACAATTTACATTGTGTTTGGTCAGTGTCTGATATAACAAATGGCCTTTCAACCATTTTATGGTGCTGAGGTACAATGTTAAATCTGAAGTGCAGTGTAGAGTAGTGGTCCAACGTGGAGTAATTTAATTAGCATGAATTTAAAAAATTTAAAAGTAAAAATGGAAAGTATAATGTTGTGATGTTCCTGTGGATATGTTCTACCAAGGGTGTATCCTCCAGCCTTGTGCCCAATGAAGAGTCACTGGCAATTGGACCCTCAGAGGGTTTCCCTGCCTTGCTTGGCTTTTTGGTTAGGAGTCTTTTTTGTTTCTTTCCTCCATGGCCAGTTTGCTTGCTTCCAGATTTAATACTTACATAGTTACTCTAGTAATCTAATGCATAGCCAGCATTTTATTTACATTATGCCTCTGATCCTTTGTTCGGTGCTCTGCGTCACTGCGTCAGAAGAGCTCTGTAAAAATACATCGCAATTGAATTAATTCTGGGTTATGCTCTGAAATGCCACAACCATGACCAAATCAAGCAGTTGGTGAAAATGAATAAAATGAATGAATAAATCAGTACAACTACATACTGGTTTTAATTAAACAGCTGACAGAGCAACATATTTTACATGTCTTAAGACATACCATTCTAAGTTCAGCGATTTTCCTTGTTACATGAAATTTTGAGTCACCTGAAATCATGTGTTCCCCATTTATATGTTTCATTAATGTTTGTAGATGCTGAAAAAGGCCTGAGGTTTCACATTTAAGTTTCATACGGTTACAAGCGCGAGTGCTGTTCTACATATACTTCATTTCTGATCAACGTAGCAATAATCATTACGATAATAATGCATAACATGCAGAAACTGTTAGTCCTCTTATAGTTTTCTTTCCGTATTTTGTTTTATCTTCCAGTTATATTTACATGTTTAAAAACACAGAGAAGTTTCACTACTGCAGTTTTTCCCTCATGCTTGTTATTCATCTGAATCGAGACAGACATTACATCATTGTGGTCAGTCTGTGTTTGTTCATGAAGTAAGAGTAACTTTCTGTGTTTTTTGAAACATATATCTTTTAAAATTTTCTAAGTAACTCAACCATTATAATGAGCAAAGAACTGTATTTCCAGTACAGCCATTACTCTCATATGTCCCTGACTCCTGGAAAGCACTGTAGCTTGGCAACAGAAAGGGGGAAAAAACACCTCGGGAAATTCACACAATTCAATGCTTTCCATCATCTTGGCTGACATTTTCGTGTTATGGGGGTGCCTTTGTTATATTGTGCTGTTAAAGAAAGTCATTGTGTTTTCACAGAAAGTCACCGGTGCTCCATATACGTGTCACAGAAGGTGCAGGTGGTTCATGGTCCTCCCTCCTATGAGCAGAAAAAGTCCCTATGACACCCATTGTGGATTTTCTTTGGCATAAGCATACTTCATATAAATCCCTCTTACCACTTTGTTATTGTTATTAATTAATCATTGCATAGCTGATCTCTTTATTGAAACTGATGTCCAGTATTTGAACCATTTATACAGCGTGGCATATTACTGGAGCAATTCAGGGTGAGCGCCATACTCGAGGGCACTACATCTGTAATGGGTAGCAGGACTGGAACCAACAACCTTCGGATTGGAAATACATGATAATAATAATAATTATAGTAGTGAAATAATATAGAAATGAATAATAATTGGACATGGTTACGGTCATCATTCTAGAGAAATAGTGCACATTGAACTAGGCTGTTTCGTTTAAAGATAACATGACCCAGAAAGTCCTGTGATATTTGCAGAAAGCTCCATCTTTGGCAATAGTTAATTTGCATTAAGGTCAGATCAATGATTCCAGTTGAACTAATGCTTCAAGTGTTTGAATAGCTGTATTGTATAGCACATGGTTTAACATGCAAGGCACTTAAAATACCATGTTAGATTTACTCAAATGCAACTGAATATTGACAATACAATTATTCATTCATTGTATGCATTCCACGGGGGTGCGGTGGCACAGTGGCGCAGTGGGTTGGACCGGGTCCTGCTCTCCAGTGGGTCTGGAGTTCGAGTCCTGCTTGGGGTGCCTTGCGACGAACTGGCGTCCCGTCCTGGGTGTGTCCCCTCCCCCTTCGGCCTTACGCCCTGTGTTGCCGGGTAGGCTCCGGCTCCCCGCGACCCCGTGTGGGACAAGTGGTTCGGAAAATGTGTGTGTGTGTATGCATGCATTCCTACAAGTTCACAATGTAGTTGGTGTTTTGTGCTGGACACATTACTACATATTAAGTAAAGTTACAAATCTCTTGAGTAGAGTCTATTGATTTTCATTGAGTAACGCTTGTTAAAGCTGATGCACCTTTATCTTGGTGCATCATGGATGTTTATATAGGAACGTTTGTAATGTGGAAAGTTGATACTGATATTTTTTCATATCCTGTATGGAAGTAAAACAGAAAGATCGCAGCAGCAAGCTCATACTTTCTATACAAAACTGCTTTTGTATTGAATTAAACTTCTAGGACCAGCACAGACATTACAGTAAATAATTAATGTGTGAATAAAAGGAAGCACATGCTTAGATATAACAACCCACAATGCACCCACAATTGTTATAAATAGTGCCTAGAATTGTTTCTGAAAGTTATCATTACAAGTGACATAATATTGTGGATTCCTTATATTGCTCATAAACAGGGAATTGGAACATAACTATATTCTTACATTTATAAAAAACAAAATACAATGCAAATAAAAATATGTCAAAATAGCTTAATAATATAAATAAAATTTAAAAATCCAGCCCCAGATCTGTGAGTTTCTCTGTGAGGCTGCATGTTTTCCTTGTGCCCATATGGCATTCCTGTGGATATTATGGTTTTCCAACAGCGTGTGGGTGTAGGTGTGTGTGTGTGTGATGTCCAGCCCAGCATACACTTGCCATGGCAGCTCCTGAATAATGGCTGTATTGTGCATGTTGTGAGTAAGTGTTCACTCAGGGGCTTCTTAATTTTCTAGGAATAAATTTCAGGAGGAAAAACATTGTTTGTACCATTACCATTTAGACTGATGGATGAGTAGATTATTTGTGAGAGATTGGTGTCACCAAAGTCATTTCCTCTCTTGTCTACCAAGTGTGACTGTTATAATAACGTCTCTGGGGAGCAGAACACTTTCCTACGTCATCCAAACTTCCAGAAACAGAGCCAAACATGGCAAAAATGGAAGAATGCCATATTATACCACCATATCCACAGAGGTGGGTAGAATGCCCAGGAGAGGTGGGTAGCCAGTTGTACCTGGACCAACAAATGTTAATTTTTTTTTCCCTTGGTTGTGATTTGGAGTTTTTTGTTTTCCTCTCCACTGTTGCCGACTAATTATTCTGCTGTTATTTACTTATACTATATGTTATCACTTTAATATATTGGGTTATTTTCAGTAGCCTTGTTTGGCACTCTGACCTTTTTCAGTGGTCTGTGTCTGGTGAGAAGAGAGCTTTATACATATAAATTGATTTAAATTCAATAATGGAAATGGAATGCCACATTATATCATTGTCTCCTAACTTCTAATAAACAATGATGCTTCCCCAACCCCGCTCAGTTCTGCCCTCCTGGGCCACCTTCCAGGCTGAGTAACTCCTTCAGAACTGTATCATGAGGGGTTCTCAGGATCGCACCTCTCCAGTGCTGGAAGCAGCCTGGAAAAGTAAACCGGCCTCTTTAGAAGAGCACCTTCCATCAATCCATGGGGCCATGAGAAACCTGTCCCTACCTCAAATGAGTCAGAATCTGTTAGCTGGACTCACCCAGTGAGTCACTGTCAGTGAGACTCAGATCAGTCACTGTCAAAGGGATTGGCTTCAGTTACTTTCTGTCGTCAGGATTTATATATTTACACACCGTCACTCTATGCTGCTTTATATAACGTCCAGTCCTGCATTCATCACTCCATTAGTTGCACATGTTTTCCATTTTAGCGCTGCCCAGAGCATCCTTCTCAGTATAGCCCAGGAAGCGTGCTGTACAGTGAGACTGCTGCAGACACCACACCTTGTGTGAGAGCGATAATTTGAGTTTGGCGGTGAGACCTGGGTGAGCTGAACTATTTGAGAAAACTCCCTGCAGTGCGTTATCTTGGAGCCTTGTTAGAGATCCACCTATCTCGCCTTCCAAATGATGCTTGTAAGTGTAAAAGTCAGGAAAATTAGACAGGGGGTGGGATCCTGCACTCTGTGGTTTTGCTGTATTTCATACAAATAGTGTGAGCCCAACCTTTATACCCTACCCAGGCAGTCAGATCGGAGGAAATACCCCAATGGTTTCACTGTGATCTTAATAAAAAGAGAAAGTTTACCCTAATTGCTCATCCAGTTTATCCTAATTGCTCATACATTGTGACTGAGATGGAGCTCAACAACAACTCCGAGGTCAAAACAGAGTTTGTCCCACACGGAGAACTCCAATGTGTTCTGCACTCAAGCCAGTTGGGCTTCTTGCCACTGTACTTTAAGAGCGAGAACCTGCCCTAGTCCTGCTGTACGAACACATCCAGCACGTCTATAGATATAAAGAATACTGGGAACAAACACAAAGTGATCAAATATGTGAAAAAGGAAGCTTTGTGTGACTTGCTTGATTAAAAAAAAAAAATGGCAGTGGGCAACAGAGAATCGATAAAAAGGTCTCGACAGAGAAGCACATTTTTGGAAGCTTGTAGTAGATGAAGACAATATTAGTCTCTGAGTAAATGCCATTTGCTTTGTTCTTTACCACTTGGCATTGAGGGCAGAGTCATGTGATATTAAATCTGACTTTCAATTGCCTTTCAAGGATTAAAAACATTTTCAGTAAACCATCTTCCTGCTCGGTTTAATTTTTTCCTTCCTCCTCGTTATCACTTGCGTATAAATGCAAAATGCCTCTTTGTTTTGAAGGGAATATTTAAACTTCGCCAGGTAGTTGTGCCTTTATTTGCACCTGTGCAGCCTTTAATACCCGGTAAGTAACAGCTGTAACGGAACTCTTTGGTGAAGCTGCGTTATAGACAGAAGTGTTGCGAGCTTCTATCTTTATACACGAGAAAGAGTCAAGAGTCAGTTGTTTCGTATGAAACGGTCCTTGATTTCATAATGCAGTGCACATCCATGAATAAGCAAAGCCCACTAATGACGTGCTGTTTGCAAAAGCATGACACACTGCTATATGTTTCAAATATATAAATACTGTATGTATCACTGCCAATCTAAATAGAATGACAATGTAGTGTCACAGATGTCCTCACTTGCCTGCACCTCTGCTTTTTGTCCTTTGGCTGTCCAAAGGCTTTTCATGGATGATGTATTATTTAGCTTTCCTGTTATTCACAAACACCTTGTGAAGCGTTGTGTTTCGTGAGCTATGTGTCCATGTTGGCCTGAAATTTGCTTCCAAATGATACCACCAGTTTTCCACTCAGGACACATCCTCATATCTCACGTGGGAACTTCTTCAAGAAAATGATGAAGAAGAACAAGAAAGACAAAGTCACTCCATTTCCTCAGGAGACGCAACAAGAAAGATCCATGTTTTTTTAATTGAATTTTCATCAAATATTTCTTTGCTTAAAGCTTTAATATTTTAAGTTTTCACAGACAAGGCGAAGGCTTAGATTAAAATGGATGTTACTTCTTAACGCCTGAGTCAGCGGATCGTGTCCCCGGTCTGGTTGCACGCTTGCTGAGCATCTCTGTGCTGCTTTCCGGAGCTGTGAGCATCACATGGGATATCGTTTGTGTGTGTGTGTGTGTGTGTGTGTGTGTGTGTGTGTGTGTATACGCCAGTGCCGGTAAGGTGGACAGTGGGACACCATGCACAGCCTCCAGCTGGAGCAGGCCCACCAGTCATGCTGGCTGCGCTTTGGACGTCAACCTCCTGAATGACCCTCTGGAACAGCTACGTGTGTGTTTCTACATGTGTAAATCAACTCTAGGACCATACAACACATACCACTGAGACTCTTCCGCAACAACAGCCTTGCAGCCTGACTGGACATGGTTTCATAGTGTAGCTAACATCCTAGCTATCATGTTCCGTATTCGGTTTAGCAAGGACGGACCCAAGTGCCAGACGAACAGGACGTTTATTAGAGAAGTCTAACTACGTTGTCGCAGACAGGCAAAGGTCACCGAGGGGCATACGTCGTTCAGAGGGGTGATCCAAGAAGCGAAGTCGGTAGGGAGGCACGGAGTCGGTAAACCGGGAAGCCAAATGGGTAGACGGGAACCGGGATCGGGGAACCAGGGACAGGGAAACAGAGCGAGGAGGAGCGAGGAGGAGCGAGGTAGGTTGTAGCGCAGGTGTCTCGTGAGGATGGAGGCGAACAAGGTTCCGCGTTAGACTTGGTTCTGGTGTTGCCTTTTATGCCCCCGTCCTGACTGGCTCCCAGGTGCGGCTCATTGTGCCGGTTGTGCTGACGTGGCACTAGTATCCTAGGAGTGATCCCATTTCTCTGTTTTTTTACTGTTTTTTGTAATTTTTTTTTTTTTTTTACAGTTTCACTTTTTTTTTTTTTTCAAATTTACTTCCTGACACCTCCACGGTGTAAACACCAGTTTTGTTTCTTTACTGTTTCTTTACTGTCTGAGATTGAATGATTGATTGTTGGTTCTTTCTGTTACACACCAACAAAATTAGCTGAAAATTTTCCTCTTAATCTTATTTTGCCAAATAACTCCATGGTTGCGGGCGCTGTAGATTTCATAGCACATGGGAAAGCATTAAGTTATAAAATATACGGCAAATGTAACATAGCTGTGCTGCTCCACTGTTGCTGGCCCAAAAACATGGCCTCATGTCTTTTCATGTTTGTGTGTGTTTGTGTCTGTGTGCCCATGCGTAGCCCTTCCAGCTGTCTCCTCATGCACAGTCTCTTGCTGGATCTCTGTAAAGCTTCTGGCAGGTGTCTGCTTACTGTGGATCGTCACTGAGACATATGGGACGTGTAAAACCCTGGTCCTGCTCAGGTAAACAGTAACCATACCAGAAGGTTGTCAGTGTGACACACAACGGTACATCCTCAGCTGGTTTCTCTGCTGTATCGCTCCATTACTGCCTTTAAAGGTGCGCTCTGGTGTTCCTCACTTATGGCAGCCATACCCTGGTGTGTACACATTGCAGCAGTTAGCATTCAGGGTTTTTACTGGCTTGTAGTTTCCACCAATTTAATTTCCATGTCGCCCATGCCTTACTCAGGGTCCCTGGGATGAGCCCTTGGCTGCCACTAACTGAAGCTATTGAACAAGCAGTTAGACAGAACAACTGGCTCATTGTATCTGATGATGCACTAACTAATAGGAGGGCAGGTGGTGTAATGGTTAGAGCTGCCACCTTGCACCTGGAAATCCTGCATCTGAATCCCACCTCCTGGGCTACTGGATAGTACCCCTTATCAAGGTATTTACCCTGAACTGATACAGTACAAATGACCCTGTTATATAAATGAGTAAATCACTGTGAGTAGCTCAGTATACACACCTAACACTGTAAGGTGCTTTGGAGAAAAGTTTCAGGTAAAATGCATGAATAATAACATGGTGTGTAGCTGGAGGTCTAAGTTTCCTCTCAGCCCTCAGCTTCTTTCCACTGGTGCATTAAAAAAAAAAAAAAAAAAACTTTCTGCAGCATGTAGTCTGTTTTGTGCCAAGGACTGAGAAGAGGGCATCCAGCTGGATACAGATGCTGGGCAGAGTGAAAGGGTTTGGATCTTCTCACCCCCAGGTAGCAGAGGAAATCACCAGGATGGGTGATTCTCCTTGAGCATAGGGCTCAGCCTCTGGCCCTCCATGTGATGGACTGCCTGTGCAAATGGACAGGATCCATCTAGACACACCATTTCAGGTCTGTGCTTGAGGTCTGGGACAGTCTTCCTCTCTGCTTCCTCTGGTCTCAGCTATACGTGTACTGAGAGGGACAGACAATCTTTCTGATGAGGGCGAGGCCGGAATCCCAGTACCACGCATCATTAAAGACGAATGTGCATTGCCCAGAATCCCTGCACCCTTTCTGTTGTGTGTCTCCCCTGACACATGGACCATATTTAAATAACACCTGAAGGGAACGGTGTTGCTGTAGCTGCCAGTTTCGATCTAGCACTGGTTGCACGCCAAGACTCAGCTGAAACCTTTTAGAGATGTTCAGGCACTATTTCAGGTTATTCTCTGTTATTGCCAACAGCTCCGCTAAGTAGGTGTGAAGGCATTTTATTTCTGCTACTTTAAGGACTCTTTTCTGCATTTAAAAATGGCCCAAGACGATGAAATGCCGACACTGCGTAATCAGCTGAAAGAGTGGCAGGCCGTTTACTCATCCTGAGCTTTGACCCCCACCATCCCCCAACCCAACTGCAAGGTTTGTTCAACATAATGGTGGCAAACATGATCTCATGTGACTGGCACGAGGGTAATGGTCCCCCAGTCGGCGAGAGCAAATACATCGCCTGCGCGCCCCATCCATGTCACAGGATGCTTTATTAAGCCCACTTTACCGCGGTGGTTTTAATTGCGAGCACTCTCTGCTTCATAATTGGGCTTTTGAAAAGCCGTTTTGATGAGCAGAGGCAACGCAGTGTGTGACTAATTTGGGCTATTCCACTGTTATCTCGTCACAAAGCGGATCATCTTCCAAATGGCAAAGCACTCACAATAAAAAGTGTAATTATTTTCTTACAGAGGCACAACATAGCGCAGTCTTAATTACATGCCCATGAAATGTGCGCTGATGGAGGCATTGGACACGGCAGCTTGCCGCACACACCTGCAAGGCAGAGGTCACTTCCGGAAGTTTCTCTCTGTCAGCTAAACCATCTGTGTATGTAAGAAGTTACGGTGACTTCATACTTCAAAGGCAAAACTCTAAAATGCAACCATGTATCGCTCTTTGTAAAACTAGATTTGCTATGTTGATTTCATTTTTAAATTAATAAGTTTAATTTTAAAAAAGAGAAAAAAATTGCCCTGATGGACAGCATGACTTCACACTGTGTAGTACATATCTGATAGTCAAACCCAACATACATATTTATTTAGCAGATGCTTTTCTCCAAAGTGACTTCCAGTGTATGTTCCTATTTAGTGTTATCAGCCCACACACCTTATTCACCAAGGTGACTTACACTGCTAGATACACTACTTACAATGGGTCACTCATCCATACATGGATCAGTGGAACACACACACACACACACACACTCTCTTTCTGTCACTCACACACTATGGGTGAACCTGAACAGCATGTCTTCAGACTGTGGGAGGAAACCAGAGCACCCAGAGGAAACCCACACAGACATGGGAAGAACATGCAAACTCCACACAGACTGAGTGGGGATTGAACCCCTATCCTCTTGCACCACCCAGGTGCTGTAGGACAGCAGGCCTACTTGCTTGCGTCACCCTGCCACCCCAACATGTGAACATACATGTCATCCTAAGTAGGCTCTTGTGGGAGCAGGTGGGTTTCCAGCTGCTCATTTTCTGGTTGACAGGTACCCCCACAGCTTTATTTGTTTTCCTTCCTTTTGTTGCCGGCTGGCTACTTCATTAACATACAGAACATTGTTGATGGCTCAGTCTCTTATATTTTCTGAAGTATTTAATCGTTTAAATGACTGTTTACTTTTGTCCTTATTATCTTAGTTGTTCTTACAATGTATCTGGCAAATTTGCATTATATGAGATGTTAGGATAGCGCGCTCTATAAGAATACATTTACATTTATTCACTTAGCAGATGCTTTTCTCCAAAGCGACTTACGATGGGTACTATGTAGTGTTACTATCCTACACACAGATGACTTACACTGCTAGATACACTACTTACAATGGGTCACTCACCCATACATCAGTGAAACACACACGCTCGGTGTTACTCACTGAACAGCATGTTTTTGGACTGTGGGAGGAAACAGGAGCACCCAGAACAAACCCACACAGACACGGGGAGAACATGCAAACTCCACACAGACTGAGTGGGGATCAAACCCACGTTCTCTCGCACCACCCAGATGCTGTGAGACAGCAGCGCTACTCGCTGTGTAGTATTCCACAATACAAGAATAACATGTATTGTACCATATACTGGTGTTATTTAAATCAGCAAGACCTTTTTTTACATTCTAGGATGATTGTCACTTGTACTGCATGAGTAGCAATAACAGCACTTTTATTTAGTTATGTCACATTTATTAGCAGATGCTTTTCTACCAAACAACTCACCCTGTTAAGCCATTTACCATTGCTTACCCATTTAGACAGCTGGATAATTTTCTTCTTGGAGAAATTTTATAGTAAGTACCTTGCTCAACGGTACTACAGCTAGAAGTGAGTCTCAAACCTGTGACATTTGGGTCCAAAGTCAGCAGCTGTAACACTAACAGCTGCACCTACCTATTGCCTCTGTTTTACCCGTGAGTTCTGTCTCTCCACATTTGTTTTTTTAACTTTCAAAGCTTATCGGCATTATGCAGGGCTCTGCAACTTTTCCACACTCCCTTAATTCGTGTAAAATGACAGTAAAAACGAATTTGGAAACAACAATTAAATGTGTAAGAGTGACACCTGCTGGACAATAGTAGAAATCGCCGCACACGCCGAGCCCTGGAACACAGTGACTCCATTCGATCGATCAGTCAATCAATCAATCAATGGTCTCACTGAAGCACAGCAGATTATTCCTCGAAAAGGCGTTGCCGTGGTTAGCTTGTTGTTGGCATTCTTTCAGTATTCCGGTTTACTGAGTAATAAATTCCAACGCGTTTTGAAAGGCAGAAAATCAGAATGAGTATCACGAGTGTTGAACACCACAACGCGGGTTGATCTAATCTCATTTTTTAAAGTGCTGAACCTCGTTACATGTTCTTGTAAATGTTTAAATATCGCATTTATCCATATTTATCAGTATAATACAACTATAGTTGATGTGTATCTTTCAAAATTATCAAGATAAAATGCATCACCGGGATGCTTGGTTGTTTATTTTTGTTTTCTATGATTTTTACCCTTTAATAACGTGTGTAAACAGTTGGAGATAAAAACGTGGAGTTAGAATTTAAGCAATTTATTAGTACTGTGCTTTGTGCAGCATATATTAGTGAGTAATGCAATTGGTAATGTGGCAAATTTACGGATAGCGTCTATCTTTTGCGTTGGGTTTCGTACATTTTATGATCGCAACAGCAATCATCAATTTTTTTTTGTGATCAACCGACACAGCTTTAATATTTATTTTAAAAATGCTAAACATCTGCGTTCAGCTATGAATTTGACAGTAAATACAACGAGCAGCGCCGTCATTTCAGGAGGAACGTTTACGGGGATTCAGTGGTGTTACACCGTTACCAGTCCCCCTTGAATAAACCGGAAGTACACATTACTCTCAGCGACCCACGTTCAAAGTAGTGATATTGTCACACAGTAGTTGGTTTCTTGGTTCGGGGGGATTTCGCATGCTACCCGCAGTTTCGGAAATGCACCAAAGTCAGCAGCTGGACTTATTTCCTGGGTACTCTGTGACACAATGCCTCTTCAAAGACGTGAGAAACGCCGCAGAGCTCAGGAAAAGTGCCGTCGGCGGGGAGATCCAGGGCGCCTTGATAAACCCCTCGATGGTGAGACAGTCACAGTGTGTGTAAAATGAAGTGAAGTGCCTCTCTATTGTGTATATATAGATATATACATGTTTTACTTCTAAAAAATTCGTAAACCTAAATTCACTCTTGCATCGAAAGGCTTGAGTCGTCGATCAGGTCTGGCTTGACTCCGAGCACAGGCTGATGATGAACTTTTTATCATGCGATTAACTGTTTATGTTACTGTATACAAGTCTAATTGGCTGAGGCTATGGAATGCTGTATGCTGATTGGCTGCAGCGAGGTGCGCCAGGCCAGGCCGTTTGAGCGCCGAGTTTCCTCCGGGAGAGTAGGACCCTAAGAGTATACACTACAGGGCGGTGAATGAGCCATTAGCCAAATCAATCAATCATGATTGAGGGCGTGGTGTTATCCGAAATGACGTTAGCCGGGGGTCCACTGTACCTTTTCATACGTGAAGTGTATTAATATGACTCTGTGTATGCTCATAAGGCTGGACTTTTAAAAAACAGGGAAAACAGGGACTCCTTTGACAAACTCTGTGGTGCTGGAGGAGACTTCAGATGGACAGACATAAAAATGAACCGGGTGGATATTGGATCAAATCAGGCCAGAACTGCCATTAGATGCACAGATGGTGACACTGAGGTTATGACATTTTGGACACATCCTCTGACTGATGCTTGGGAAAGTTGAAGGGAAGAGAAGACGACGATTAGCAACCGCATCGTGGGTGGATTCGGTCACAGCCGCAGTGGAGGTGCCTGTTTGTGTGATTGTCAAGAGTAGAGCCGACTCTCACATTGCTGTGCAGGTGGTCAGTGGGTGGTTTTTGTTGTTCGTACGTAGTTCGGAGATCCGTGGTCACTCACACTGTGGAAAAAAATGTAAATGTCAATATAATCCAGAGGGTTTCTTGTTTTTCTTTTAACAGATTGTCGATCCTTTCCAGATCGTAGTTGCTGCAAATAAAGCTTTTCATCTGCAGAAGGTTGGCAAAATGAAGACGAGAAGTCTTTACTCTGAAGTCATTTTCAATCTTTCACCAACAAATAATGTGAGTTTGTCACATATTTCTTTGTTTCAGTCTCCAAGCAGGAAAAAATATGAAAAATAGAGAAGTGAATGTTTATAACTGTGTCTTGATGTATCTTTTTAAAGATATCGGAATCCTTCAAGAAGTTTGGGATTGCTGACAACGACAACACTGTCCTCATTGTTCTCATTCATTCTAAAGAAGATGAATATTACATTGATGATATTCGGTCCAAAATAGACGGTGAACAGATTCCAGTTGAGCTCATCTCCACCTTAAGTGATGTCCCAAAGATTAAAAAGGTTTGTATAAAGGTGTCTTATAATTATGGTATATTCATTTTAATCTCTTTTTATTGCATGCATTTGCATTATATTTTTGTTATGCACTTTAACAGCAATTTGTATGAGTCAAATTTTACTGTAAAACCCTGCTGTGTCACTGAAAAATGCAGTACAGTTATCAACTACCATCAGCCATCCATGGGATGTCAAACTTGCACAGCAAGAAATACAAGTACGTATTGCATAGTAATGCAGTATTTTTTGACTGAGTAGCACAGGTGCCTCACAGTGTCTGAGCTGTGGGATTAGACATATGTTCACGCCCCATTCAGCTTGTTTACAATTAGTGTGTGTGGCTACCTTGTAATAGACTGGCATCCTGACCGCAGTGTACCCTTCCCAGCCTCACATCCATTTCTTCCAGGATAGACTCTAGACTGCTGAGACCCTGCATTTTTCAAGCAGTTATTAAATGTTTATTCACTGAAACATTCCTGTCAACTTTTTGTGTTTGACCCTTTTTCACATATTTCCTCCCATTTTTGAATTTTACATTATTGATTGCTGACTGCATTAATGTTTATCTCGGGCTTGCCTAGCAAGTTTTTCTGTATGTACCCGTAGTTCACGAATGAATATGAGGGATTTCTCTTGCAGCTGTACAAGGTCACTGCTCAGGAGGACTGTGTCGGGACTCTGCTAGAGGCCGTGCTGTGCAGGATGGCTGTGAAGGATGTGCTGTAGTAAAACAGTAGATTCCAGTTGCATTCTGCTCAGGTTTTTCTTTTTATAAAAAGATTTTGTGTGATGTTACAGTAATTCCTGATATGTCAGTTGATTGTTTTGTGAATCAAACTTTTTTAAAGTGACAGATCAGAGGTAACAGGGACAGGTGCTTTTTTTGGTAGTAATGATTTGTACAGTATAGACACAAGCTATATTTTTCATTTAAGTGTGAATTTGAACTGAGATTTCTGACAGATCTTTAAATATGAGAATGTAATTAAAAAATGGCTTTTACTTTGTCTTTTTGCAGTAGCAGGAATTCATTAGGTTGAAACTGTATCCCAAGTTTTAATATATTTTGGGTATGTATATGCAAAAAAAAGTGCAGTATATTAATACTGTTTCCTGCTTTACTGTAACTGTTTTTAAAAACATTAAACTGTACAGGAAGTTGTGCTTATTTCTGAATTATTAGTATATTTGAAAAGCTGTCGTTTACCTGACAAACGGGTATGATGCCAAACTAAAGTGCTAAAGTCTAGAAGTCATAGGATCCAAGCCTCAGTGTAAAGGATGTTGGTTTAGAGGGACATAGTTGATGTGGTGGAATAGTTCCAGAGCTGAGGGATTCCATGTTCCTTCTCCACTGGTTTTGTGGAAATTCTTCCATTCGTTTTGTTAAATGGTGTGAGGCTGCCTTCACACTGTGATCCACATTCCCTTTAATGAATTCCCAGGGTAAAAAAGATCAGAAATTCTTACACGCATCCTCCACTGTGGTACCCAAGTCACCTTGTTTAGCCTTTCTACATGTATCTCCATAAGAAAATAGTCAGAATCATAATAGGAAATAATTACAGTTTAATAAATACTTATACTTATTGAACAAAGTATTTGTTTACTTGAAGGTAAACCATGGAAACCTATACAGTATCAATTTTTTGATAACTTCACAGATTCTTATAGGATGTTCATGGGTAATAAACCCCACCCCCCAAAAAAAAAAAAAAAAAAAAATGAGCAGCAGCACTTTGAAGTGTTACTTTTTATGGCTTTTTATTTATTTATTGCTTATGTAGGCATTATATTTAAATGCCAGGTGAATATTATGTATCGAATCATTCAGTGAGTTTTAGAAATGACCATTATTTGAAGGGAACTTAATCTAAAGTTGCTGTGGAACATAATTTATGAACCGTTTTGAATGTACAAAGGTAAGCCAAAAAGTAATGTAAATACTGCAGAGCAACTTGCCCTGATAATGTCGTGTTCCTTTTGGTGCACAGTAACACAAGCAGTGTTAGATCAACTTAGAGTTAAATGAGCCATGAATTAACCACATAAGCACTCGAACTGGAGTTTGCTTATTTCACTGTGCATTTCTCAGAGGAAACCTTGTAGACGTGGTGCAATTTGCCTGTTTCATGGGGACTGTTCCACCGGCACCACCAACCCTTCGGGGACCCAGTACTGTCTACATCCTTTCCTAGATTAGGTGACAATAATAATACATAGATGTGTTTGCTGAAATTAAGGAGTGATTACGTTTCCATTTGCGTTTAGGTTTTCATTTCTACTATTAAGCTACAGCTTACAAACCTGAAACGCTTCTAGACCTCATTTGAATGAAACTACTGACACACAGTTACAGGAGGGATGCAAGCCAGCTTCACTGCGGGGATTTATGCATTAAACTTAAAAAAAAAAAAAAAAAAAAGTTTGTTTCATATGAGAGTGTGAAATACCTCTCTTTGGCAAATAATTTTATTTATTGGTGTCATTAAAGTTGGAAGGTATTTTTCCATTAGGTCATGTTGAAAATGATACGCATGGATTTGAAACAAACACGTATGGGAGATATATGTGGAGAAGGGGGTATGTGTAACTGCACTGTACTACAATGTACTGCACTACACTGTACTGTATGACAATCCACTACGCTGCACTCTACTACAATGTGCTCCAATGCACTGTGGCAGACAGTTACTGCCTGTGCTTGTATCAGTGTGGTGTAAGTGCTGTCTGGAATTTGCAATCTACTTGTGTGTAAGATCATGGGCAGCAGGTAGTGCTCTGGGTGTGGTGGCACAGCGTGTAGCGCTGGTGCCTCACAGATCCTGGTTTGCGCATTTGGGTGTGGGTTCAAATTGAGCTGTGTGTGTACAGAGTTTGCATGTTCTCCCAGTGTTCACGTAGCTTTTCTCTGTGTTACATTAATCTGCTGCATAGTCTAGTTGTGTGAATGAGTGAAGGTAGATACACCGTCGCAACCCTAACACTGTGTAGGGTGTCAGACAAATACTACTTAATAATCACTTAACGTTACTTTGGAGAAAAACGTCTGCTAAATGAGTAAATATAAACCTGAACGCTGTCGCTTTGATTCTCGCCTCCTGCTTTTACAGCTCGATCCATAGAAATGTTGGAAAACAAACTAACTGACTTGGAGTTGGACCGACCTGCGACAGTAGCAATTTTCAAATCTAAATAAGAGAAATAATTACCGCGAGAGGGCGCGCACAGATCAGTGCGTGTAAGGACAGTCTCTCGGTTTTTATTTATCTTTATATATACAGATTACATAAATATATTCTATTTCTCCTTATTAAAGTAAATCCAAATTACGGCCACATTTTCGTGACTGTGCCGACATGGCGTAAGTTACCTGCGTAGGTATCTGCGGTACTTTGTCAATTTAAGTTTTTTTTCTTGTTTCCACCAGTGATAAGTATGATTTTAAACAGATAATGTCGAGGTTTTTAAAAAAAAAACTGCTGCTGGGAGACAAGAAGAGAGAAAAGCGGCAGCGCAGTCGTTTCCCGGCTTCGCTCTCTCTGTCCACCTTTTGTTCACCCGAAATACGGACTAAAAAATGTTTTCAGCGGCCGCCGAAGCAAACGAGCTTGTTTAAAAGTTATCCTAACAAATAACTGTAAGACTAAATATTATGAGCCGTGTATGTGTGCAAAAGAAACCAACAAACGAAACTGAGGAAGCTGTTACTTAAGTCCCGAATACATGCCATGGTTTCTTTAACTTAAACTTGCACTTGTTATTTAAACGCTTACTAAAATGTAATGCTAACTCCGTGGACAAGGCAGACTTGGAGAAAAAAAGCTCAAGTAATATGAACGTAACACAACGGTAAAGTGTCACGAGGAAAACGTGCGCAATAATTCTTCACTTAAGTTATTGGGTGGAAACAATACGCTCCGACAGGTCTCCTCGCGCGGCAGCGGCACGGACGGGAGTTTCGGCGACGGAAGAAACGCCTCAGCAAAGGGCTTTGGAAGGAAAGCGCATCGAAACGTAGCGAGCGGAGCGGAGCGGCAGGTTTCTGGAGGCGCACCTACGGACGGACGAGAGCGCTGGAGCCATTTTGAATCACTTCAGACTCTTAAGTGTCTTGAGTGCGCCCAGGGCCCCGCGCGCTGCCCACACCCCGCGAAGAACCTCCCGAGCGCGTGAACACCCCCCCCTCCCCCTCCTTCCCACCCCTTCCCACCCAGCAGGCGGCCGGAGAGGCAAGATGAGTCGCCGCGCGCTCAGTTAAGACCTCGTTCTGCCGCGCGGCGCTCCGGTGAACTTTGTGGACGGGACTGCGGACGATGTTGCCCGCGCTGTGCCCGCTGCTGCTGCTCGCGCTGCCCGCCGCGCTGCCCACCGCGAGCTCCTTCCAGGTCCACGTCGCGCAGGGCGCTCCCCGCGGCACCGCTGTAGCCAACCTGTCCGTGGGCGCGCACGGCTGGCTCTACTCTGTGGACAGGACGGCGACCCCCGCGTACGTGCGGGATTTCTTGGAGTTAGAGAGGCACTCGGGAACGCTCACGGTGTCCGGGAAGGTGGACTGCGCTCTCCTGCGGAGCAACCCGGCGCATTTCGCGGTGACCCTGTGCGCCTCCTCCTCGCCCGCGCGCCGCATCTCCGCGCGTTTACGCGTGTTCGTGCACGGCCCGCGCTGCCACTTCAGGCGCACGAGGAAGAGCGCGCGCGGTGAGTCCCGCGTGCTCCTGCACTACGTGCTGGGGCCGGATGACGCCTCCTGCGTCCCCGCTGCCGCGCTCCTGCGCGAGCTCAGCATCTGCCTGCCTGCGCTTCTGTGGGGCGCGCGCGCCTCTGCGCTGTCCTGCGCCCACGGTGAGCTGCCGGCGCGCGCTGTCGACGAGCGCGTCTGCGTGCGGAGCCCGGAGCGCTGGGAGTGCGCCCTGCGGAGCGCCGGGGTCGAGCGCGCCACCGTACGAGTCCACGCGCGCATCTCTCGTGGGCTGCCGGAGTCCTGGGGCAATCGGCTGAAGAGGAACGTGAACTCACCTCCCCAGTTCCAGCTGCCCAACTACCAGGTGTCGGTGCCGGAGAACGAGCCCCCGGGTACGAGGGTCATTACTCTGAAGGCGAGCGACTCGGATGAGGGCGACGGCGGCACGGTCGAGTATGCCATGGAGGCACTCTTCGACCACAGGTCCAACGAGCTGTTCCGAATCGACCCTCTCACGGGAAGCGTAACGACGCTGCGGCGCCTCGACAGGGAGGTGAAGGACACGCACGTGTTTAAGGTGACGGCCACGGACGGCGGCACTCCCCGGAGGTCGGCCACGGCCTACCTCACGGTCACTGTCAGCGACACCAATGACCACGCCCCCGTGTTCGAGCAGACGGAGTACAAGGTGCGCATCCGGGAGAACGTGGAGGTGGGTTTCGAAGTGCTCACCGTCAGGGCCACGGATGGCGATGCTCCATCCAACGCCAACATGGTGTACAGGATCGTGAATGGCGACGGCGCGAACTCTGTCTTTGAGATCGATCCTCGGAACGGACTTGTTAAGATCAGGGTTCGCCCTGACCGCGAAACCACGCCTCGGTACCAGCTCATAGTGGAAGCCGACGATCAGGGCCGAGACCCAGGGCCCCGCAGCGCCACGGCCACAGTGCACATCACGGTGGAGGATGAGAACGACAACTACCCGCAGTTCAGCGAGAAGAGGTACGTGGTGCAGGTGCTGGAGAACGTAGCGGTCAACAGCAGGGTGGCCCAGGTGGAGGCCACCGACCGGGATGAGGGCATCAACGCCAAGGTGCACTACAGCATTGTGAGTGGCAACGTCAAGGGCCAGTTTTACATCCACTCCCCTACGGGCATCATCGACGTCATCAACCCGCTGGACTACGAGACGATCCGGGAGTACAACTTGCGCATCAAAGCTCAGGACGGCGGCCGACCGCCCCTCATCAACAGCACGGGCCTGGTGGTGGTGCAGGTGGTGGATGTGAACGACAACGCACCCATGTTCGTCAGCACACCGTTTCAGGCCACCGTGCTGGAGAACATGGCCATCGGACACTCTGTGATACACATCCAGGCCATCGATGCGGACTCCGGGGACAACGCACGTCTGGAATACAGGCTGCTGGACACGAGCCCCGGCTTTCCGTTCGCAGTGAACAACAACACCGGTTGGATTACGGTCGGCGTGGAGCTGGACAGGGAGACCACGGAGTTCTACTCCTTTGGCGTTGAAGCGCGCGACCACGGCTTTCCCGTGATGTCATCCTCGGCCAGCGTCAGCATCACGGTGCTGGACGTGAACGACAACGTTCCCACGTTCACGCAGAAGGTGTACTCCCTGAAGATCAACGAGGACGCCCTAGTGGGGACCAGCGTGCTGACGGTTACCGCGGTGGACCGCGACGTCAACAGCGTGGTGACCTATCAAATCACCAGCGGAAACACGCGCAACCGGTTCGCCATCACCAGTCAGAGTGGCGGTGGACTGATCACACTGGCCTTGCCGCTGGACTACAAGCAGGAGCGCCAGTACGCCCTGACGGTGACCGCTTCAGACGGCACGCGCGCTGACACGGCACAGGTGTTTGTCAATGTCACCGACGCCAACACCCACCGGCCCGTCTTCCAGAGCGCCAGTTACCAGGCGCTGATCAGCGAGGACCGGCCCGTGGGCTCCACCGTGGTGGTGATATGTGCCACGGACGAGGACACTGGAGAGAACGCGCGCATCACGTACATCATGGAGGACAATGTGCCCCAGTTCAAGATTGACCCTGACTCGGGTGCCATCATCACGCAGATGGAGATTGACTACGAGGACCAGGCCTCCTACACACTGGCCATTGTTGCCCGCGACAACGGCATCCCCCAGAAGCAGGACACCACGTATGTGGAGATCATCGTCATGGATGCAAATGACAACGCCCCTCGCTTCCTGCGAGACGTGTACCAGGGCACCGTGTTGGAGGATGCGCCAGTGTACACCAGCGTGCTGCAGATCTCGGCCTCTGACAGAGACTCAGGGTCCAACGGGAGGTTAAGCTACACGTTCCAGGGCGGTGACGACGGGGACGGGGACTTCTCCATCGAGCCCTACTCGGGCATCATCAGGACGGCCAGGAAGCTGGACCGGGAGAACGTGCCCAAGTACAACCTGAAGGCATATGCGGTGGACAGGGGCGTGCCTCCGCTGAGGGCGGCTGTGGACGTTCAGGTGTCCGTGCAGGACATCAACGACAACGCGCCCGTGTTCGAGAAGGACGTGCTGGACATCTTTGTGGAGGAGAACAGTGCTGTTGGCTCCACCGTGGCCCGGATCGCTGCAACGGACCCAGATGAGGGCACAAACGCTCAGATCATGTACCAGATTGTGGAGGGAAACGTCCCGGAGGTGTTCCAGCTGGACATATTCACAGGTGACCTGATCGCCCTCTCCGATTTGGACTACGAGGCCCAAACGGAGTATGTGATCGTAGTGCAGGCGACGTCGGCTCCCCTCGTCAGCAGGGCCACCGTTCACCTGCACCTTGTGGATGTGAACGACAACGACCCCGTCTTGCAGGACTTTGAGATTATCTTCAACAACTACGTGACCAACAAGTCTAACAGCTTTCCGTCCGGCGTGATCGGAAAGGTGCCGGCGCGGGACCCGGACGTGTCGGATAAGCTGCGCTACAGCTTCACCGAGGGCAATGAGCTAACCCTCCTGGTGCTGAACCCGGACACCGGCGATCTGAGACTCAGCGGGGACCTGGACAATAACCGTCCTCTGGAGGCGACCATGAAGGTGTCTGTTACAGGTGAGGACCTTCCCCTCCGCACCCGTCACCTGTGCAAGGACGTGGCCTTTTCGAAAACCTCCTTTGGATGCGTTTACTGTCTTCTCCTCCAAAGCATCTTAAAGTGCTTGCTGTGTATTTTAAGCTCTTTGCGATCCTGCGTCCAATTCGACACTTACATGCAATGTTTACTGCGTCCGTTCAGGGTAGATACCCGGCTACAGGGTACTAGAGGGTACTGGAGCAGGAGCAAGCATTCGAATCCAGCTCCTTCAGTCGCAAGGCATTGTCTCTAACCTCTACACCACCTGCTGCTCCCCTTGTCATCCTGCAGCTTCCTCCGGCGGTGTTGTTCTGATGTGTCGGGACGTGTACGTGAGCTGTGAATTTTCTGTGTGTGAACATCTTATTAAGCGGTCCTGGGAAAGGATCAGGAACACTGCACTTCGTTGTCAGGTAGAAATGTGTTTAAGGACTGTACTGGAGCCTGTCTCTAAGTGTAAGGTATCTCGGCAGGTGTCTCTCTGCAAAGTTCTCCTTTTTTTTCCCTCCGTAAACTTGTAAAACTATGTTTTTGCATCGCGTGGGTTTCATGTCCATTAAACACGTCATTTGCACCTGCCGCCCTTGATAGCGGAAGCGATTACGGCACGAGGGAACACGGCGACTTCTGTGCATTTTATGTGCATTGCTCCCAGGATGGTGTTTGGCTGTGGAACTGCGGCCACTGCGGAGTCCCTGTGACAGCTGCAGTGCTGAGGGTTCAAGCAGTACAGACCTTCCTCTGTGCTCTTCATATGGAAAGTCAGCTTGTAGATCCCTGGAACGCAACTTTTGCGTTATGAGGATGGGGGGCTTTTTGCCCTACCGCCTCGCCTCGTACAACAGTTCTGGTGTCTGCAGAAACGGCTTCCCAACAGGCGAGAACATCGAGGGTCCCGTTCAGAAGCCCTGTGCTGAGGTTTCAGCACTTTGGTGTCAGGCCAAGATAAAGAGCTTAAGAATGGTCAAAACATGGTGTGAAAATCCACAAAAGTACCTGCTGAGGTTGTAAATGAAGTGTGTATAAGGAAACACACACACACACACACATTTTCTGAACCGCTTGTCCCATACGGGGTCGCGGGGAACCGGAGCCTAACCCGGTAACACAGGGCGTAAGGCCAGAAGGGGAGGGGACACACCCAGGACGGGACGCCAGTCCGTCGCAAGGCACCCCAAGCGGGACTCGAACCCCAGACCCACCGGAGAGCAGGACTGTGGTCCAACCCACTTATAAGGAAACAGTGTTGGGAAATTTCAGTTAATCTTCATAATACCGCAGTCCTCCGGCAGCACTGGGTGTTTGAGAAAGGCCGTGTTGTTAGTCTTGAAGAAGAGATGTGTCATTCGAGAGTAGGAAAATCACGTGTAGTCATAGTTTTGGCACGGACCACCTTTCTGGCCTTCTTTACGGAGACACGGACACACATGAATGTGGTTCAGAGCCAAAGTGTGTTGTACCAGAAAGGAGCAAACATGGCACTGGTGGGGAAATTCACACTTTTAAAAATGATCTCATCCGTATGTTTGTAGAAGAAAGCATTTTTCTCGCTACAACCACATGTATTATTAAAGCTCTCTGTTCATGTATGCAAACTACACCCCCCCCCCCCCCCCGGCCGTTCCATATGTATTTTTGGCTCTGTTTCACCACCAGAAAGATTTGTTGAGACGGTTAAGGGCTTGCCAGTTACTTGATAGATTACTTCAGTAGCTGAATCAGTAGGATTTGTGAAGGACTGAAGCAATATGGAAGGGCTTGAGGTCCCCAAGGAGGTGTAGATAACAGGGCAGTGGAAGGTCAAGGAGGTCTGTGCACAAAGGCATTGTGGGAAATGCTTCTGGAATTTACATTATATTTAGTAAACACTTCTCTACAAAGCAACTTACAAGTGTTTTTTCTTTTTTTTTTTAACTGAAGCAACTTAGAGTAGGTACCTTGCTCATAGGTACAACAGCTGGAGGTCCAATTTGAACCTGTGACCTTTAGAGCCAAAGGCAGCAGCACTAACAACTACTCTACCAGCTGTTTACAGGGTGTTGGGGGTGGGAGTCAGTTTTCACTTGTATCTCAGAAGTTATCAAAATGATGAAAGAAAATAAGTGGCAATTAGTAAATTATCATCATTCAGTGAATACAAGAGTCTGCGGCACCTTTTTTTTATTTCTGAATACAGCTATTTGAAACACCGTTAGGATGTGTCATTTTTCAGAAACATTAAAACCTTTTTGCTGGAGCAGAGCGGTGTATTATTGAGTCGTTTGCTTTGCAGCTGTGCGTCTGTAGACTGCTGCCAGTTTCCACTCGCTTGTGGCAGTGGGCGTTGAGGAAAAGCGGTTGTGGGTTTGCGAACAGGTGTAAGAAACGGATGCAGATCCTCCGTTACTTCGGGAGAATCATCAGTCTTAAACGAGCGTGTTCCCTGAGTGTGTCGACTGAGCGGTGAGCGTGCGAGTGCAGGACTGTTTGTTTAAAGGTGTGCTGCTTTGCCGAAGGCATACGGAAGAGCCGGGCTGGTGAACTCCAACAGGTCCTTCAACCTCTGATGCCACAACGCATCGTCATCGCCCTCCCCTCCATTGAGATTAATAAGGGACTTGACGCCCAACGCCAGGTACTTGTGTCTGTAAGCAGAAAAAGTCCGTTACGAAAGAGCGAAAGGTGAGACGTGTTCGGCGCACGGGACAGTTGCTCTTCGCAAGGGGGGGAGCCCGGGAGCGGGAGCAGATTACATTTCAGCTGCACGGTTAGGTGGGGTGTGGTGTGGTGGACTGGCATCCCGTCACGCTGCACTCCGCTCTTGGGGCTGGATGGCTGAACCTGTTGGGTGTAACACGACACACTCTAGAGCTCTCTCCTTCCTCTTTCCTCCTCATACAAACACGCCTTTGTGTGAACGTCCAGTCCCGAGCAGGCGTCCGATTCCAACTGTGGAATCGTTGTGTTGTCACAGGCGTCCAGTGGTCAGTGCCACCGTCAGCAGTGTCTGCAGATGAAAAACTGCAACCTGTTTCACAACCTTGGGTAACCGCTTGTCTTTGAACACTTCTCTGCGGGTTTCCTTCATTTCTTTGATCTTGTTTAGATGTCCCAGGGCTTGGGATTACATAATGCCAGGAACTGGTCAATCATTGTCATTGTGTAGAAATACGTACATTTAGCTCGGGTAACTTAGACTTTGAAGTATGCGGTTGCAGAAGTACGTGTATTTGTCTTTAAGCATGGTGGTACAGCGAGTAGTGCTGCTGCATCGCAGGGCCCAGGTGGTGCATGAGGATGTAGGTTTGATCCCTACTCAGTCTGTGTGCAGTTTGCATGTTCTCCCCATGTCTGTGTGGGTTTCCTCTGGTTGCTCTGGTTTCCTCCCATAGTCCAAACATATGCTGTTCAGGTGGATTGGTGACACTTAGTCACCCATAGTGTGAGTGACATTGAGTGACATTGATCACTGATGTATGGATGAGTGAACTTTTGTAAGTAGTGTATCTGGCAGTGTAAGTCACCTTGGTGAATAAGCTGTGTGGGCTGATAAGACTACATAGAGTTCATTGAAAGTTGCTTCAGAGAAAAGTGTCTGATAAATGAAGTAATGTAAGCAGCTGAACCACCACCAAATAGTGAACGAGCAGTAGCAGCAATTCTCTGTGGATGTGAGTGTATTTTCTGTGCTGGGCTTGATGACTAGGTCATCAGCAGTCTCTGTGCTCCCATAAGACCTGGCAGAAATCAGATTCCTAAATGGCTCTGCTGCCCAGTTTCATCACTGGTGTTCACTAGAGAGATCAACTTCTAGATCGTGTGTCTCAAACTGCCTTCTTCTCTTTTAGTTAGAAGGAAAACGTATGGAAGGAGATCCAGTCAGAACCAGATGCTGATGGGCAAGTTCTCAGTTGTAAAGGAATATACTGAATATATGCCTCATGTAGCTGGGGGGCACGGTGGTGCAGTGGGTTTGGCTGGGTCCCGCTTTCTGGGGGGTCTGGGGTTCGAGTCCTGCTTGGGGTGACTTGCAGTGGACTAGCGTCCCGTCCTGGGTGTGTCCCCTGTGTTGCTGGGTTTGGCTCCGGTTTGCTGCGACCCCACGTGGAATGAGCGGTTTCAGACAGTGTGTGTGTGTGTGTCTGTTTCATGCAGGGCATTTAAACCAAAGGTCAAACCAAAAGACTCTTTTCCTGAATTAACCTTAAACTCCAGTGTGTGACAACACTGTCATTTTCAATCTCTGTGGGTATCATTGACCACGTTCTCCAGCAGGACAAAGCACCGAGTGGTAGAGACCACTTCATTGTTTCCTGTAGATGGAAGCTGAACATACACACTGAACGTGTGGCGGAAGCTTCATATTGCATGAATTCCATATTGTCATATTTTATCTAACACAAATAAACCTGTTAGATTCTGTGTTTAAGGTTCATTGCTGTGTGAAATAAAAGAACTGCTCAACTGGTCTCTCTTCTCCACTCTCGTGTCACTCACTAGTTTCTGGAAGGGGGAGCGCTGGAGGGACATCTGGACGGAGTCCCCGATGGCCTTCATCTCATCCTCATGAGAACCGTCCACTTTGTGCCTGGGCAGCGTTCCAGAATATGGCGCTTGCAGAGCACTGCTGCTGCGGCAGGCATCCAACCGGAAACCGAGAGCAGGTGCTTGATGTCGGAAGGGCGCTGCCCTTGCCCCGTGGAAGTTCACAGCAGCGCTCGGACAGATTTTGCGTGCGCGATGCAGAAACACGTCGACGGGTCTTCTCGCTCGTCCCCTAGCGGGCGAGGGTTAACCCAAAAGTAGGATTGAAGCTCCCTTCTCAGAGAACGGGGAGTGAAGAACCGCTGATCTGGTTGAAAGAAGTGGGTGTGTCTGTGTGTGTGTTGAGGTGGGGGTGGGTTTATTGCATCTTTCTAGAAGCCAGGTTGCCCCTCCCTCCCCCCTGCACCCAAATTCTACACCCATAATTGATTAGTGAAGAAAGGCTTTGCTCCTATCTGGTTGTTAAGTAACCACTTTGCCCTTTCATGTGTGCCTCTTCACAGACACCCTGGCCACAGGAAGGCTCTCGGGGACTTCCTGTAACATTGGGGGGGGTTGGGATTGCGGGAGACTCCGCTTGTTTTCCATCTGAAACGCCTCTTCTCGTATGCTAATTTTCCCGTCTTTGTTGGCCGCTAAGCCCCGGGTTCAGAGCGTTGCTGCCTGGCTGACCGCACCGCTCAGCGGTCTGCTGAATTGGGAATGAGCCGTGGAGCGACGAGCTGAGCGCAGAGGGGCTCTGGGGGATGTGCTGGGACAACAGGCTTGCTGATGGATGTGTACGTGAAAGATGGTGTGTGTTTGTGTGTGCGTGCTGTGCCATGCGTGCTCTCTGTTTGCGCTGGGCAGGGTTCCGATTGCTGGGCGCCTGTTTCATGGAGAAGCGTTGAAAGGATGTACCCTCTGGTCTGCGGCACCTCTACCGTGGCACTTCCAGACAAATGGATGAACCCTTCCTTCGCTTCTAGCTTTCAAACAAGTGTACCACCTGTAACACAACTGTCCCCGACTTTCTGAATGGTCATTTAAGGCATATTTATTGATTAAAATGCTGCAGGTGTTCTTTCAGTCTCATGAGGGTGGCGGTGAGTTCATTACGCCCCAGAAGGACATGCGTGTGCTGAAACTCCTGCGCTCAAGGCACTACTGGTGATGGCAGTGCACTGTGGGCATTTGATTCATCCCAAGTTTCTGTGATAGTGTAACCAGCGCTCCCTGCCCCTCCTTCTCATGCAGACACACATGCCACTCGACACACACTGCCGAACTCTTGCACCTGCAGAAGGTTTTATGAGAAACACGCCCGTCCCACCCCAGGGCAGTTCCAGGAAAGCATCTACCCCAGTGCGAAGTGAGTGACCCCACCCCCCCCTTCTCCTGAGATGAAGTGTACATGGGCCTATTTTGGGGGTGACTTGGAGGCAAGACTGTGGAGGAGGGGCCAGCACCACGGGGGTGTCACCATAGCAACCAGAAGCATTCTCACAGACATTTTGTGGGGATGTTGGCAGAGCTGGGGCCCCTTTTCAGTGCAGAGGTGGCTGGGGGGAGTATGGGCTTGGGAGCAGGATGCTTTGTCCCCATGATGATCCCTGTCACCGAAAGACAAAGAGCCGGCAGAGCGCTGTTTGCGCGTCCCAGTTGCTTGCAAGGCATAAGAACGTGAAAAGGAGGCATTCTTTCCCCATTTCAGCTTCACCGGCCTCCTCTCCGCCACGGACCAACAACCCGCCTCTCCGCAGACCAGCCTTGCAGGGCGTCTCTGGGTGGCAGGATGAATGAGTGGGTATTTATCTCCCTGTCCTGGAAAAAATGGGGGGCAGGAGTCAAGCGCACAATTCACTGCCTCTGCGACCCACTGGGCTGCGACCACCAGCGGTCCGCTCATGCAGACAGGGACCTTTGTTCCCAGTTCACACACCTGTGTCCACTTTTGCTTCCATTTCCCATGCTCCTGTAGGGGGGTGGGAGTGGGGAGGGGTTAATTTAATTTGTGTTATATCTATCAGGCAATTATTCTTCGCTGCTGTACGCAATAGATGCCGCTGTCCAAAGTGATACACGGTTCGGGGTGTACACAAGTGTGTTTCGGATACCAACGGGCCATTATCAGAGCACAGCTCGTGTGATACCATCGTTCTTGTCGCCACACATTACTGGAGCAGCTGCCTATAGAATTGAGTCATATATACAGTATATTGGAATGATCATGTATGTGGATAGCTATGGCTAACGGAGTGGTACAAATTCATGTCTCAATTTATGTTGTGTTATTCATGAGACTGTCAGAAAAATGGGTCTCAAAAGATAACTTTTGAGACCCATCATAAATGGTGGGGGATTCAGCAGTTCTGAGGAACAGAGGGAGCTCATTGTACAACGCCAAAAGAGCTTTATGGTCATTGCAAAAAAGTTTTTAAATGTCATTTACTTTCAGCCAACTTTTATTGCAGAGGTGATTCCGGTTTCAGTACATCTGACTCAACGCAGGATGAGTTGCGGTGCCAGATCCCCCCCCACTTTCCCTCCCTTTTCCCGGTGTCTCCCTCTGTGGTTCTCAGTACCAGCAGTGCTGACTTGCAGCCATTGTTCACCCTGGTTACTGATAAACAGGGAGCTTAGTTACCAGCCCCCAAATGATTGGCTGACTTGCGTTTGAAAAAAGCCTTGCCAGGGAACACAAGAGCTTGTGTAAATTTAAAAGAAGGCGGCGAGCTCTATAGCGTGGGGGTGTGGAGCTGTTTTCACAGTGATTACAAACTCTGAGACAGAGAGTGCACCCCGGTCCTCTGCTCGTGCTCCACCTCCCGCCTCACAGCTAGGCTGAAACCACCAGATTGCTTTCTTTCATGCTTCAGGACGCAGGACAGTGCTTCGTTCAAACAGCACCATCTTCTTACCCTACGTTGTACCGTTATTCAGAGGAGAGGAGTACAGAGTGTAGGAAAGTGCCCTTTATTTCAGACAGTTAATTACCGGTGGTCCGACGACCCTTTCGTAAGTCGACTGCGCTGTAGGTCGAAAGTCCGCTTGTATTGTATGAACCGTAAGCGTAACGCAAAAAGTGAACATGTGTGAATGCTACATTGTAGAACAGGACTTTGCTATGTTTTTCTCCCAATTTCCCACATTATTCTTGTTGAAATAATGCAAATATAGAATAAAAATATAGAGTACCGTATTATTAAATTTTTGTTATAGGATGGCACAGTGGGTAGTGCTGCCTCCTCACAGTGCCTGGGTAGGTTTGAATCCCTGCTCAGTCTGTGTGGAGTTTGCATGTTCTCCCCAAGTCAGCGTTGGTTTCCTCCGGGTGCTCTGGTTTCCTCCCACAGTCCAGAGACATGCAATTCGGGTGAATTGGTGATGCTAAATTGCCGTATGTGTGTGCGGCTACCCTACGACGTTTTTTTCTCCAAAGAGACGTACATCTCACATTTAAAACAACAAGTACGTTGAAGAAAACTACAAACCAGCACTAGACCCAGGTAGTCAGAAGTAAGACCCCTGGTCATTGGTAGACTTCAATGCTACCTCTAGATATTGAGGCTCAGAATCAATAGAAGGGTTAGTGACACAACCCCTCTGAGTGCAGGTGGTCATAAGTTGTAACTCCATGCATTGTGAAAGGACAGATAGGAGTAGCTGTGCCCAGTTATTGTAGCAGCCCTGACTGTAGCATTTCTACGAGTCACATCAATGTGTTGTCTTGCCGCAGGGCTCCCCCCGGGACTGTGTCACATGCTTTACATTCTTGTACGAACCTCTGCCTTTACTGCACAGTGGAGGCTGAGTAAGATGTGAACACAGTGACAGCTTCTCGTATGCTTGCATAAGTAGAATTTCCATGCCCAATTTGTCAGGCTCAGTCCCCCTCTTTTACTTTGTAGTGCACCAGTTTCACACCCTCAAGGATTTTCTATGTAATAACCGACACATTCCTTCGCATGGCTGTACTTCCGCTGAAGAATAGTGCGAGTTGTGTGAGATGAGCTCAAATCCTAGGTCCACCTTTTTTAATCTAGTCTGCTCACGATAACTTCCGTGACCAAGCTGACCACTCTGTCCACACTCTGTCTTCAGACTTCCAGCTAAAGCCTATTGGTTGGGCCCGGCCATGCCCACGCTTACTTGGGTTTGAGAAGGCCACGTTCACATTGAGTTATGGCTCCAGCTGCACACTCTCCCTAGGAGGCCAAGGGTGGGGGGAGTAGGGGGTAGGTCCGTAAAGCCAGTGCCGCGATGGCAGTAATCCACCTCATCCTGCTCACTTCCATGCTTTACAGCTCTTCAGAAGTTGGAATGAGAGTGAGCACCAGCGCTGACTAGGATGAGGCTTCCAATGAAATGGCCTTCTGAGGGGTATCCAGGGGCTTTTTATTTGCTTTCCTTTTTCCTGGTGATACCCACATGTGGCTTCCATTGTCCGGGCCTCTTGTAGCGGACTTTATGGCACGATGTGGGCACCTTTATGACCAGAGAGTTCCATTCACTAGCTACAGGGTGTGCACCTTAATGCCTTTTATGGTGAAGGTGTGGAGGGCTGAGACCGAAGCTGGCTCTGCTGTCTTATTAATGAGACCGACTGAGGAATGTGGTGCGTGCAGCGTTTATCCATACGTGTGCAGAACTGATCTAGCTTGCAAGAGGCAGAGTGCTGGAATTGTAGGAACGTCCCTTCGCAGGAAGAGACATTTTAAATGTGCGCTGCCACTGTGCATTTTTCCAGGGGCACCTTAAGTATAAGCGAGTTCCGTGCTGTCGTGAGCTGGAGGCGGTTCTGATTTGTTGGGTGGACCCGAAAACATCTCGGATCACGGAGGAGGGCCCTTTGAAGTGCGGGGAATGTAAAAGAGAAGGACATGCTTAGCCTGCACCCCAACGCCCCTGGGCGCTCCGCACGTTCCCGGCACATTCTATGCGTGATGGATGAGGTGACAAACAGGAATTACGCGGGCCGGTCCTTCTCAGCTCCAGCAGCCGGGCTTGGCTCTGTGCCTCACCCTAATCACCCCCTCAAGGGGCAGATAAGAGGAATTCCATCTTCCTTTTAACCAGGATTCCTACTTTTTCTGCACCTCTTTCTGGTCAAGGGGATGAAAAAATGATAGATCGTTTGGTCTTCAATGTTGGTGAGTAAAAAAAGAGAGCCTCCACTTCACAGGCATATGCTTGAGCTGCTGAGCAAATTTTTGCCAAGTGCCGGCATGCTTTCCGAGGTGTTTGCCGTGCAGGAAGATGAATCCTGGACAGTGGTACGGAAGAGTCCCCTTGTGATTCTTATCCACGTGTGGGGCTTTGTCTGCTTGTGGGTAGATGCTGTGATCGAAACCTCCGGCAGATGCAAGGGGGGGAGAATTCGAGACCTTCAGCCAGCTCAGCCCCAGGGATCAGTTATAACCCCAGATGATGATGTCACATGGATATTGCCTTGTTTTCTGTGGAAATGCATCTTGGCCGTGTTCAGATGTTCGGAAGACAGTCGGTGGGTTTGCGGTATAGCAGTTGGCCAACCCTTGTCCACAAAGAACTCCGACCTGTTGTTGTGTGGACACATTGAATGTGTTAAGCGGAGAGGAAAGGACAGGAAATGCAACTACGAAAGCAGAGCAGCTTTCGTCCTAGCACTGTCCCCAACACCTGGTCATAGACGAACAAAGAGATTCCCTCACACGTACCGTTGTCCAGCCCGCAGACACCTGCTATGGGGGCAGTGGGCTGAGGATGGACACTAAGATACAAACTGTAGGATTCTGAATTGGCCCGAATGGGTGGGCGCATGTAGCTACAGGTGGTCGTCGACTTACGATGAAGTTCGGTTCCTGTGAATTTGTCATAAGTCTCAAATGCCCTTATACCGTACTGAATGAACCTTAAGGGCACATTAACAATTAACATACACGATGCTATGCTATATATCAGGGCTTTGGTATATTATCTCACTAATTTCATGCATTCACGTTAAAATAGCAGCAGTGTACAATAAAAAAATTTGTACAGTATTGTATTTTCAAGCTGTGTCATTATTTTCACTTGTATTTCTGAATCTGTTCGCTTTCTTTAATTTTTTCGTGCAGCATTTGGGGCGGACGTTGTTATTCGTTACGACCAAGCGTCAGGACTTGAAAATAATGTAAGGTTGATGGGACGGTCATCGTAAGTAGGGCTGGTCAGAAGTCACACGTTGTAAGTCCATGACCACCTGCATTAATGATTTAGGTGTCCGTGTCAAGAATTAATTTCAGTTTCTGGTTCTGGCTTTCTGAAAAAAATCAGAGGAGGCCAACTTGTGGTTTGTCCTTTGAATTTTATGAAAGTGGTGTGATGTAAGTGTGACAAGTGTTGTGCTTTATGACACCTAATGCCTGTGTGCAATACCCTGTCTCAACTTTGTGAGGTTTGTCTTGGCACAGGGAGCTTTGAAGGAATGTTGTGGAGTCCAGAGAAGAATAGGGCTGAGCTTTGTAGTGTACTGACATGTGCATCACACGGAACAGCACCACCTGGGCCTCGCGTGGTGTCGAAAGCAGGGGCAATCCAGGAGGGGCTCTGTGATGGTACCTTAGAGAAGGTCTCGTCTGATTTGCACCAATACATCTTCTTCCAGCCATGTCACTGGCCACATATGCTAGGCACTTGGGACAAAAGTGTCAGCTGTCCAAATTAGTAGCAGCTGTTCTTTTGTAGTTTTCCTGCATTTTTGGAAAAATAACTGCAGCAGAAGTAGAATTTAAAGGCTGGGTACGATACGCATGAATACTACAGTCGTGTTCGTGTGTGGCGTGCTGTGTTAGTAGCAGAACCACATTAACATACGACACAAAAACTGCGCTCAAATGAATTTCGGCAGCTTTTTCTGCAGGAGCCCAACACGTCTGTGCTACCGGTGTGGCAAATGTGCTGTGCTCCGTTTCGCCCTCATCGGTACCTCTCCGTACGGGCGGGCGTTCCGCTGCTGTACGCAAGTTGGCCTTTAAAGCACGCTCTAGCGGAAGGCACCTGACTGCTCTTTAGCTGGAGGAAGGATTTTGTCAGACGCCACTGAGTTTACACCAATGCTGGGATGTTTTTGTTTTGATAAGATTGGGCACGTTTTCAGCTGTGTGTTGTGTCGTCGTCTCTGCACATCGCCAAGGGCTACAAAAGCTTCTAATCTGATCTCTCCTTCCTACGCACACGTTTGCTCTGTGTCTTTGATACTGTTGATCTTGGAGCAAGCACACACACACATTCTCAGAACCGCATGTCCCATACGGGGTCACGGGGAACCAGAGCCTACCTGGTAACACAGGGCGTAAGGCCAGAGGGGGAGGGGACACACCCAGGACGGGACGCCAGTCCGTCACAAGGCACCCCAAGCAGGACTCGAACCCCAGACCCACCAGAGAGCAGGACTGTGGTCCAACCCACTGCGCCACCGCACCCCTCCTTGGAGCAAGCAGCTTATTCTTATTTATTCACTGATGGCATTTTGAATGTTGTCGCCAAATTGCATTTTTATGGAAGCGACGTGATGTAAGTGTGACAAGGGTCGTGCTTTATGACACCTCATGCCTGCGTGGTGTAGCTGGATGCAAACATGGCCCTGTCTCAGTGTGATGAGGTTTATCTTGGCACAGGGCGCATAGGGTAAAGTAATGGTAAAGTTCTGCCGCTGCCAGCTCCCTTTTCCTCCGCCAAGCTGCTGGGGTTCGAATCCGCAGTGTGGGAGCATGGGAATGGCCTCCCCATATGGCTTTTCCCCGCTGCTGCTTTCTTTGCTTAGAGATTGGAACAACTATTGGTCACCCCCCCAACCCCCTCGCAGCAGCTCTTTTGTATGCTGACGGGTGCTGGACTGCCGCCAGGACGCGGGCAGCGGGATGTTATTTGGGTCAGCTGTCGGTCAAAGTGTTGCTGTGGATACAGAGGACAAGCTCTCACAAGAGCAGCATCTCGATTGCACTGTGCAGTTCATCCGCCATGGGCTGAATCGTTGCTGACCGCAGCCACCGTCTGCTCCCCTCCCCGGGGGCCTCATCTACCTGGCAAGCCCCTTACCTGACAGTGGTCAAGGAGCTGTAGGGGTCAATGGGTGGTGTAGTGGTTAGAGGACCCTGGATTGAATCCCAGCTCCTGTAGTGCCTTTGAACAAGGTCCTGACCCTAGAAATGGCTCCAGTCAGAAATGACCCAGCTGTGTAAGTGCATCAGTAAACCAGTGTAAGTAATAGCTAAACATTGTATGTCACTGTGGAGAAAAACATCAGCTGAAAAAATAAATCTAAGTATGGACTATACTGGCCCCCATTCGAGTAAACTCATGAAAAGGTTCATAGATCTCCGATAAAAATGGAATCTTTGTTAGTTACATTTACATTTATTCACTTAGCAGACACTTTCCTCCAAAGCGACTTAAAATAGATACGATGTAGTGTTACTAGCCCACACACCCTATTCACCAAGGTGATTTACACTGCTAGACACACTACTTACACTGGGTCACTCATCCCTGCGTCAGTGGAATTGTTATTTAGCCGACGTCCTAATCCAAACACACTTGATAATGATGTACACAGAGTTGTATAGCAGAGTATTCTTACTGTAGTAATTTAGGCTTTGGATTGCTAGTGGTTTCTGGTGTCATTGGGAAAAAGGCAGGTAGAGAGCTGTGTGCTCAATGCCACGCTGGCCGAAATGTTTCTTTGCGAAAGCTAAAAGAAGAGAAATACCGTGGACAAGAATTACATCTGTGTAAAATCACATTTCATGTACCACAGTGGCACAGCGAGTAGCGCTGCTGTCTCACAGCACCTGGGTGGTGCGAAAGGACATGGGTTTGATTCTTCCTCAATCTGTGTAGCTTGCATGTTCTCCCCGTGTCTGCGGGGTTTCCTCCCATAGTCCAAAGACATGCTGTTCAGGTTCACCCATCGTGTGTAACAGAGTGTGTTCCACTGATGTATGGATGAGTGACCCATTGTAAGTAGGGTATCTAGCAGTGTAAGTCACCACGGTGAATAAGGTGTGTGGGCTCATAACACTACGTAGAGTTTGTTGGAAGTTGCTTTGGAGAAAAGGATCTGCTGACTAAATAAATGTAAATGTAGGGCTCACTGGGGGGAGTCAGTCAGTACTAACTGTACTGTGGTGAGAGGACCATCCCAATTTGGACAATAAACACACTCCCTCCATCATTGATGCAACTTAACTTAATTGTGCACGTGATGGAGTTACTTTCCCCCTCTCTCCCCATTTGAGTCCGTGCCAGGAAAAGCACAGCACGGTGACGGCCCACAGCCCTTCTGTTCTGTGACTCCCACCTGTTTTGGTGTGGAAGCCTCTGGAACCCTGGTTAAACAGAAACTTGTGTGAACTCAGAGCCGCATGATGGACTTTCGTGGAGTTCCGTTTTTTTGTTCCTGCTGCTCTAAGAAGGAGCCGCTTGAACGTGTCCTGTAGTCTTGCTTCTCTTCATCACCCTTTGCTTGACCTTCTTTTAAGTGCCCGAGTGGTTACTGATTGTGGTAAGAGGCAGGGCAGCGATAGGACGGTAATATGCAGGACACACTCGTAGAGTCATCCCTGAGGTACGCCCATTTGAGTTACCAGTGTTGGGTAGGGTGGGATGGGGGCTTTGGCCTGCAGCGAGAGAATGGCAGGAATGTGTCGACACGAACGTGTCTGTGTGTTTGGGACACACTTCGAACTGTGTGAGGAAAACACAGATAGTGTCAACCAATGCAGTCAACATCCCTGTATCACTTTACAGAAGCATATTAGACTGGACGAACGAGGGAGTCACAAAAATAGGCTCTCTGAATTTGCATGCGCTTACGATGAAATGGAACCGCGGCTGCTTGGCTACACCTTAGCAGTCGGAGTTTATATGTGGAACGTGCAGAGCTTCACGTGTCCAATAATGCAAAACTGGCTCTGCTGTCCGTTTTAATCTTTTCAGTTTCACTGGAGATGTTCACTATGCGATGCTTATTTTTAAATGAGACTTTTACTCCAGAAACATTTTGTCCATCTTTTTTGCCCTAGCAAGTTAAAGCAGGTGGGTCAAAGGTTTTGGCCACAATCTCTCACACACACACACACACACTTTCTGAACCGCTTGTCCCATACGGGGTCGCGGAGAGCCGAAGCCTAACCCGGCAACTCAGGGCGTAGGGCTGGAGGGGGAGGGGACACACCCAGGACGGGACGCCAGTCCGTCGCAAGGCACCCCAAGTGGGACTTGAACCCCAGACCCACTGGAGAGCAGGACCCAGGCCAACCCACTGCACCACCGCACCCCCCTTGGCCACAATCATTGCTGTAAATTTTTCCAAGGGCTGCGCATATGAAAACCGTAGTAAGCGTCGTCTATCAAGTCGCAAATAGTGAGTTGAATCCTAAATGTCTAAAAGGAAAAATTATTTATTTTACTGTATTTTACCTAAGTGCAGTATGTGTCTATAACTGAATCATCATGTGATTCCATCAGAGCTTAGTATTTATAGTAGGTGTAGTGTATAGTAACTATTTTCCCGATGTTCCCGTGGGCCGTATGCAGCCCCCAAGCCGCATGTTGCACATCCCTGTTTGTTTGTTTGTTTGTTTTTCTTTGTGCATGTTCTTCCTCCCGTGAGAAAGACTGCAGAACCCAGAACGCAGCCCTGCGGCGCTCCTGAAAAGGCCTGAAAACGCTGCTGCTGCGTTGCGTGTTTTTTGCTTTTCCGCAGGTCGCGGGTTCGACGCCGAACTGGTCTAAAAACAGAACAGCGGCGTTCTCCTTTTTAGGTTTTTATAATGGGTGAGTCCTGTGAGCACATTGTCTTGTCAGCTGGAGGTCCATGCCATTTTTGTTCTCGGGTGCGTTACCTTTCGTCCCTTCAGTACCTGTCCTCAGTCGTGCTCCCTCCCCTGCCCTTGCTGTTAATCTTTGATTCAGTGGTATGTTTGCTTGAAAAAGGACACTGATCGCCAGTAAGGTTCCTGTGGACCGGGACACGATTCTCACCCTGGCTGCGTTCCAACGTGCCGAGGACCAACTCCTTGTTTGGGGGGGGCATGGACATCGGCACACTTCGAGATCCTGCCAAGCTCTTTGAGAGGTCAGGGCAGCTGGAAGTGCATTCTCGCCATTTCCACCGAAGTCAGTGCCAGGTGCGCGTGTCGAGGCAGATGTCAGTGATCTCCTCTGCGAGGACAATTTATGCGCAGTGATTTACTTTGACGGCTTATAACTTTACTGTATGAGAGAACACCTGCACTGCGCCTTGCCTTATGCTGTTAACCCGTGTGACTTAACTTCGCTTAAGTATTAATATTGTACAATGCAGTACAGTTTCAGGTGCTTTCATGGACCCAGAGGTTGCAGGTTTGAATCCCACCTCCTAGTATAGTACTCTTGAGCAAAGTACTTGCTTTACATTGCTTCGGTACAGTTGTCCAGCTCTGTAAATGTATCAGTAATTTTAACTCTGTTAACACTGTAATTCGCTTTGGAGAAAAGCTTCAGATGAATGTAAATATGCCGAGGCGAAGCATGTGGGATGTTTCTGACTCTGTGGGTCGGCTCTTGAACGCTCCGAGATCGCCGACTCTGTGCAAAAAAGCTTTAGGAGATCCAGCAGGGACTTCTTCTGTTGGAAGTTTACTTTATAAAGCAGCCGTTCGTGGAGAACACACACGTGTGCGCAACAAGCCGACCGCACACCCTCTTTGCTTTACCTTGCGCCCGTGTTGCACTTTCATGGTTTGCTCCAGCTGTGTGTACTTTCTCACTGACTGTTTCAATGTCTTTGGACATACAGACGACAGTTTCCTTCGTGTTGCTCCGGCTGTCTGTCCTGCTCTCTTAATGGGTGGGAGGTTTCTTAAGGAACTGCGAAAATCAGAAGACGCCTTTCTGTTTGATATATCATGCTCGTGTAATCGCATATGTTTTTCGGATGAGAACCTGCATTTCATGTTTAGTGTTCATTTACGCATCAGAGAAAAGTGCCGGGGACACAGAAAGGCTGGGCATGTGTGAAGCTTGTGATGTAAAAGGAGCTTCACATTGCATATTGCTTAGAGCCCATATCCAGGCCTTGAATCTCCCACTTTCTGTAATACTTTCGAGGAGGGTTTTAACCCTCAATTGTGGCACTTAAAAGTTACCCAGCAGTGAGACAAAGTGAAAGTTGTGTGAGTTGTGTCTGACATTTTCTAAGAAATTGGGCCCTTTTGAAACGTTGTTGATAGTTTTTAGACATTTGAATATTCAGCTGAAAGTGTTGGTACTTGTGTTTCTTATTATAATTTATCCGTGTCTTCATAATATTTTTGCTATAGGAAAACAAAGGGAGCCCAGTTAAATTGTGTGAGTGTTCCTCAATGAAGTGTAAACATTGTCTCTATTTGGGTGTGGACAGAACCAAAATAAGTTGCTAATTTGCAAGGGAAGAAGGGTTATTTCTGGAAAGAGGCAAGGGAGGTCAGAGGTCAGAGGTCAGGGCACAGACGACCTTCCCTGTGTGGCTCTAGCACAGGCAAGTCAGCTGTATGTGTCGGGGGGGGGGGGGGTCCTACCCTCCTGCTTAACAGCTTTGTGATGGGACTGTGGTTCTGGCTGCTTGTGGTCCCACGCATGTGAAGACGGGGTGTCTGCTGTATACAGCGTGCACATGGAGGGCCCCCACAGTCCTGTTCCTCTGTCCCTTTTCAGAGTTACTAAAAAGTGGGTGGGTGGCGGTGGGCACATGCTGGAGGGACACTGTTTGTGGGGTCTGTGGGACAGGCCTGGCTTGTCACTCATGGTCACATCCAGCTGTTGGACAGCGGTTTCTGTGGACGGCTCAGTGTGACACATCACCAACTGAACGTCTCCGCAGACTAAGTCCAGACCTCCAGTGGCTCAGTGGAGTGAGGGCATCTGCATTGTGCCATCGCGGCGCTAGCAGTGCCGGTCACCGCGCGACTTGCGCAGTTTTGCCACGTCTGTTGGAAATGTGTGTGTGTGTGTGTGTGTGTGTGTGTGCGAGAGAGAGTGAGTGCAGTTTATCAGTTCTGTGAAGCGGCTCCAATGCACTCATACGTTGCCGTGAGCGTTGCCTTATCACTTCTGTCTGATAAGTTCTCATTCATTTCTCATCGGTAGAAGCTGGAGAGTCGCCAGGAAGACATTTATACGCTGATAAAAGTACACTGTTGAATGACGGTAGCAGCTAAGATGTAAATGGTGTTTGGCAGTACCGGCTGTTTAATAAAAAGTGTGATACGTTATCTTGCTTAGGTCTTTATCCACAGCAGCTCACAGTGATTTACCCATTTATACTCTCACTGCAGTAATCCACAGTAAGTACCTTGATCAAAGGTACTACAACAAGAATGGGATTTGATCTAGGAGACTTCAGATACCAGGGTGACATACTCAGTGGTGCCAACTACTGAAAACCGAGCTGAAAAATAGGGTGTGTGGTATGGAGTCAGCTGGTGGTGTAGTAGGTAGCTCTGATGCCTTTGGACCAAAAGGTTGCAGGTTTGATTCTGACATATAGCTGTAGTACCCTGAGTTGCTCCAGTAAAATTAACATGCTGAGTAAATAGGTATGGGGGGTGTGGTGGCGGTGCAGTGGGTTGGACCAGGTCCTCCTCTCTGGTGGGTCTGGGGTTCAAGTCCTGCTTGGGGTGCCTTTCAATGGACTGGTGTCCTGTCCTGGGTGTTGTCCCCCCGACAGCCATATGCCCTGTGTTGTTGGGTTAGGCTCTGGCTCCCCATGACTCTGTGTGGGACAAGCAGTTCAGATGATGTGTAAATAGGTGAATATCTTAACACTGTAAGTCATGTGGGAGAAACACACACACACACACACACACACTTTCAGAACCGCTTGTCCCATACGGGGTCACGGGGAACCGGAGCCTACCCGGTAACTCAGGGCGTAAGGCCGGAGGGGGAGGGGACACACCCAGGACGGGACGCCAGTCCGTCGCAAGGCACCCCAAGCGGGACTCGAACCCCAGACCCACCGGAGAGCAGGACTGCAGTCCAACCCGCTGCACCACCACACCCCCGCTGTGGGAGAAACACATCATGTAAATGTAGTGGAAAATAGTACAAACATAGGGTATTGGTTCAAGACACTTTCAGCAGTGTTAATCCTTTGACTAGAAGGTCAGTTTTGCTCTTTTGATCTGAAATGGATGTGACTACAGTGTGTGTTTGGCGCAAAGCACTCTTCCACACGTACACATGTAATTCATGTAGGGGTGATCAGTGTGTTGGCTAAATGTACACTTCTCCAGAGTCCCTTCCTGGATCTCAACATGCTGCTGGTGGCTGCTGGTGGAACACTGTGGAGAACATGGGCTCATCTTGTTGGACCTGGAATGTGTTTTTTTCTCCTGGTGTAAGAGGTGTTCAACTTCAGCCACGGTGTGTGTAATTCCAGTGTCATGTTTTTACGTTATTGGTGTGTCTGTCTGAAAGCACAAGATAGTCGTTTAATGTGGCTGATCATCCTGAGTGACTCTGCAACTGAGGATATTTCATCACTAAACCAATAAAGGCATTTCTTAAGCTATTAAACATACCAACACACACACACACATACATTTATTTTTAAGGAAGAAGAATAATTTTGATGGTGGGCACTTTACTTTCTTCAGACTGAGGTCATTTGGCAGCAACACTGCTAATGATTACAGTTTTCTTAAGAGGAAACACAAGAAATGTTGTCATAACCTGGTCACTGGTGACATGACTTGGCTCTTTGTTTTGTCCTTATTTTGCTGTGTGGATGAAGCAGTCAGACAGGTGTTCTAGCAGTGTCCATGGCATGGAGAACAGGTGGAGGTTGGGGGTGGTGCAATTGTTGAGATGCTTGTAAAAACACTCTTCTTGACCCTTGTACCTATTAGACTGGTACTCAAAAGGGTCTTGGTATGAATGGCCAGAAACTACCAGAAATTAGAAGAATCCTTTCAAACCATTGCATGGACTGTATTGAGCAATCAAAAGTTATTGATACACTGGCTCTCTGTATTATGAATTGTGAAGTCACACATTTTCAAAGATAAAAAGTTTTTTACATTTTATTTATTTCTCATTCGCTGCATTTTCTTACGTATTTTCGAAAATATCTACTTCTTGTGGACTTGCATTACTCTGCATGGCTGTTAGTTGACTGCGCCCACGCAGGATTGAAGTCTGGGATCACTTTAATTCACCTTGCTGGTACCGTGTTTACAGCTCCGCACTGAGGGATGAATCGGTGGATGATCATCACTGAATAGGAGTTGGCGGAGACAGCATATTTTTATTTTCACTTGAAATTAATTTTAATGTTGCTCAAAGTTAATGATTTTGTTAAAATAGCTTTAAAAAGGATTTTTTTTATTAGAACTATTCAAGACCGCTACAGATCCGATTTTGAAAAAGCGAAAGGACATCTGTGTTGTTAATTAAGGTTTTATTGATTGTGACTTAGTGGTAAAAGTGACTCTAGGACTACAAACAAAGTTAGGAAGAGACTGTCTCAGGAGCCTGCTCGCATGTTTACGCAACATTATGACGAAGGAAACCCGTTGGCAACAGTACTGCTCAGCGTTCGAACCTGTGGCAAACAAAAAGGGGCGCCTGCTTTTCTCGTAAGCCCTTGTTTTTGTACCCGTACACGTGGATTCTTTGTGCGAGCAGCTGCTGTGGTGAATCAGTGTATGAATAGTGTGGTGTGTGTGGCTGGGAGGGGGTCGAGCGTCGGCCCGAGCGTGCGCTGTGTTTGTAGCCCGGGAGACAGCATGCGAGTAGACAGTGTAACCGACTGGAAACGACGCGGCTCCTTCTCTCCTTTGTTTGCCAATTATAATGCGCTGCTTTCACATGATAGCAGAGTCCTCTGCCGAACGCTCTCGGCGCACGAGGAACAGACACCTCGCACCCCCCCCCACCCGAGAGAAACACCCGAAACGCCAGACCCCTTGTCGCTGACCGAACAATGAGCGAAACTGCCGTGACCTCTGCTGACCTTGAATGCTGTTCTCTGGACACAACCAGAGACCAGACTGTGTTACTGCATCTCTACTACCTAACCCCTGTGTTACTATCTATTTTGAAATGCCTCATTATTGAAATATGTAAGAATGGGACACTTTGTGCTTCATAGGAATATCAGTACCTGTGAGTGAACAAACAACATGAGCCTGTTGCTCTTCATATGGCCCTTGAAGGTAGGGATAGGTGGGAATCCCGCACACCCGACTGCTCCGTTTTACACTGTGACGAGTGTCAAACAACCTCTTGTGCTCCTTGCGACACGGCTCTTTCCTCCGCTCCTTTGCTTTGCTCTGAAATTAAATCACCGTTTTAGTAACGAGTTGTAGATGCTCCGCAAAAGAGAAGCGGCACTGAGAGCCAGACACAGCAGCACACACACACTGCCAGCTATCAGAGAAGAATAATATTTGTCAGGAAATCAAAGATGAAGCCCTGGAGGTGGAACAGACTTTCTCATAATAGCAGGAACATTTTTGGACCACATCTTCTCTTTTCGCATTATTTTCCTTAAATCCAAACCGTAATTTCACTGCATTTATGTCTGTTCGTTTAGTTGACACTTTCCTCCAGAGCAACTTGCAGTGTTAGACTATCTTCAATTATTTACCCATTTATGCAGCTGGGCAATTTTATTTGAACAATTTATGGTAAGTACCTTGCTCAAGGGTACTATAGTTGGAGTTTGGGTCCAAAGGCAGCAGCTCCAACCATTATGCTACCAGCTCCCCCTACAGTAATAACATATAGTTCTTTAGTGAAAAATATGGTCATCCCTCAATTTATGACGTTACCCTGTTCCTGAAAGTGGCACGGACACCAAAAGCTTATTTCCCATGATTTTAAATGGAGAAAAAAATGTGTCCCCAGCTCATCCAATAACCCCAAACCAATTTCCCAAGTGTCACTAAAATATTAGAAAATACCCATATAATTATCAGGCCATAATTTCATCATGATATAAAGCACCTCCATTCACATTTATGCATTTACCAGATTCTTTTCTCCAAAGCTTCATACATCTTAAACAACACAGAAGTGCATGACACCAACAGATGGAGAGCTATAGGCTTCATGATTATGATACAGTTAATGAGGTCATTAATGGGTCTGTTTCTATGCGGTAAACTGGAAACCGTGTTGTCCTTATGTCCACTGAACAACTACGAATGTTCAATAAGTAAAATTAAGAAAAAGGTAAGTGCAGACAACAATTTTAAGCAAACAAAGCAAATGACTGTTACTGTACTCAACAAGTGAAGAGAAGAACAGTTGATTGTGAGTTGCATGTGGAGAGGGGGGCAGGCTTGGCAGTCGTTCTTGCACTGGCACTGCATAAACACATGGAACAAAGTAAACACGATACAGGAAACAAATGGGAAACAGCAGATGGTATGTTAGCGCCAACTGCAGTACATTACTTCGCTTGTACTTTACTCATGCAACTTGTAACTTTCAACATTTTTTGGATATGTTTTGGTTAAATGGTCTTATCGTTATTTAAATAACAATTTAAATATCGTTATTGTTGTTATTTAACATTATTCGTTTAATTTTCGAAATTAAAAATTGAGTATCGAAAGCAAAGAGCTGTTATATGTAAATTTCGGATAAAGGAAGTTTGTACAAATTTTTGTTCTGATAGTGATTCATACCATCCATGATTTCAGTGAGGAGGTAGCATAGCAGGATTAGGTGAAATATTTGACTAGTTCAGCAGAAAATATGCTCTGCTTTATTATTTCTATTAGGTAGCTGTAATGTCCCCGGGAACAAGCAAAGCGGCAACACCTGCATCCAATCAAGAAGACCAGGGATAAAAGAGGCTCCGCTTGCAATCGCCCTAGTGGTCTTGTGGTTTCAGCATCGGTGCCTTTCCCGTCATGTCTTGCTTGTTCTGCTGGTCCCGGTTCTGACCATTGCCTGTTCCTTTTGACCTCTGAGTTTGGATTACCTGCCTTGTCACGTTCGCCCCTGGAAAGACCCACGTTTGTTCCTGACCCTGATCTTGCCTTGTCCCTTGAACCTGATTCGCGAGAATAAAGACCAACCCGTAACTGGGTCCAAAACTCACCTGTCTTCTGTCCTCATGCTTGACAGTAGCTGATGCTATTGTCCGAGTCGCTGGCCATGACTGGTTGTTTTTCACTTGTTAAATGTGATCGAGTTGGTACAGACTCGCTCCGAGGGTACAGACGCAAATAAGACCATTAGCAGTGCTGTGGTGGTGTGTATGGAGCTCGTACCTCATGATGCCCAGCTGCGTCTCTCATTGCCTTTCAGATGGGATCCATGGTGTGACAGCGACATGCACCCTTCGTGTTACGATCATCACGGATGACATGCTCACCAACAGCATCACGGTGCGTCTGGAGAACATGTCCCAGGAGCGCTTCCTCTCACCGTTGCTGTCGCTCTTCGTCGAGGGGGTGGCCACCGTCCTGTCTGCGGGCCGCGAAGACGTCTTCGTCTTCAACATCCAGAATGACACAGATGTGCGCGGCAGCATCCTCAACGTTACCTTCTCGGCCCTGCGACCAGGTGCCGGGCCCGGGCGTTACCTGCCGTCGGAGGAGTTGCAGGAGCAGATCTATCTAAACCGCACCCTGCTGACGCTGGTGTCCTCGCAGCGCGTCTTGCCTTTCGATGACAACATCTGCCTGCGCGAGCCCTGCGAGAACTACATGAAGTGTGTGTCGGTGCTGCGCTTCGACAGCTTGGCGCCCTTCATCGCCTCGGACACCGTCCTCTTCAGGCCGATCCATCCGGTGAACGGCCTACGCTGCCGCTGCCCCCCTGGCTTCACTGGGGACTACTGCGAGACCGAGATCGACCTGTGCTACTCGGGGCCCTGCCGCAACAACGGGAAGTGCCGCAGCCGCGAGGGCGGCTACACCTGCGAGTGCCTGGAGGATTTCACAGGTGAGAGTGCCATGCCTCTATCCTGCTTTCCCTCCACATGTACCAGTTGCCTCTTTCTACCTCACCGTTTGCTGGGTACCATGGTTGGGCTTCTCTCCTCATTGCTCACGCAGACAGCTGTGCTCAGCTGGACGCCTACAGGGTTAGGGTTAGGAAATAGATTAACAGTGAAATAGGTCTTGTTAACAGGGGGGCGCGGTGGCGCAGTGGGTTGGACCAGGTCCTGCTCTCCAGTGGGTCTGGGGTTCGAGTCCCGCTTGGGGTGCCTTGCGACGGACTGGCGTCCCGTCCTGGGCGTGTCCCCTCCCCCTCCGGCCTTATGCCCTGTGTTGCCGGGTAGGCTCCGGTTCCCCGCGACCCCGTATGGGACAAGCGGTTCCGAATATGTGTGTGTGTGTAGGTCTTGTTATTTATATTGTTTTACTGATAAGCATTCACAGCTCGTGTGAAACTTTCTTTGCTTCTGTTGAATTCGCTCGGAAGGGGGGCCAACTAGAATGTATTCTGTATATGTACTTCTTATGTGTTTTTGCAGCAGGTGGCTCTGGTTTCTTATCATTGTCTCATTGTTTATAGAAATTGCCATGCGGTAACTGGGGGTGCGGTGGCGCAGTGGGCTTGGCCAGGTCCTGCTCTCTGCCGGGTCTGGGGATCGAGTCCTGCTTGGGGTGCCTTGTGATGGACTGGTTCCCTCCCCCTCCAGCCTTACGCCCTGTGTTGCTGGGTTAGGCTCCGGCTTGCCGCGACCCCGTTTGGGACAAGCGACTTCAGCCTGTGTGTGTGTGTGTGTGTGTGTGTGTGTGTGTGTGCGCGCACCGTGCAGCGAGCTCTTTCTTACTATTTGGAAATGAAAACACTTCTGAGAGAAAGTGGCTCAGCTGAACTCTAGTTTGTGCCATTAATTCTCGCAGTGCACTATGGGAAGCGGAAGGGGCCAGTAATGGTTGCAGGAAGTCTTGCGTTCCTCAGCCTTGCAGACACAGAACGTCATCCTATCAGCGCCTTCTGTCCGGAGCTTCTCCTTCCCTGCCACTGAGGTCTGCTTCTTTGTCAGTTCCTCCCCACATCTGCACAGCGGGCGATTCATCCTGCTCCACCGCTTCCTCCATGGGGGCAATTACCAGCTAATCGCCCAGCTCCGGTGCAGGGCTCCAGCCTTTGAAGGTCACACTTCTAGTCCAGGTAGCCTCTCGTTATTATGGAAGCGATGACAGCCTGGGTGCCCTCCAGCTTCTCACATTAGAGGAAGACGGATCCGCCTGTTTTGCTCTGAAAAGGGATTATTCCTCTGGCAGCCCAGTTGTCACCATCATGGTGGCTCACAACCCGTGTCCTGCTATGCAACGCCGCTCCTAGTTGTGGTGATGTGTGACACGTGAAACATGCTGGTCAGGCCATGAGCACCGCACAGGGTTCCCAGCAGGACAGTGTTTTAGTGGAGTCTGACAGTGTGTTAATTCAGGTCCTGGGTTGTAAGAAAATATAATTCCAATCCAGAGGGAGTGTGGTGGCGCAGTGGGTTGGACCACAGTCCTGCTCTCTGGTGGGTCTGGGGTTCGAGTCCCGCTTGGGGTGCCTTGTGGCGGACTGGCATCCCGTCCTGGGTGTGTCCCCTCCCCCTCCGGCCTTACGCCCTGTGTTACCGGGTTGGCTCCGGTTCCCCGTGACCCCGTATGGGACAAGCGGTTCTGAAAATGTGTGTGTGTGTATAATTCCAATCCAGTAAGAGAACTTTCCGCTGGGAAACAAGATTTCTTGCCTCCACCCCGGGTCTGTCCCCACGGCCTGGGGGTTTCCTTCAGCCTGCCCGCACGGCAAGGGCAGTAGTGGTCCGCTTGCCCCACACACCTTGGCTTCTCTTTATCTCCTCTGTTAGGGCTTCAGCAGCATTTCCTCAGTCATTAACCGCGTGTTCGAGCCGCTCACCGAAACCGCGCAGTAGTGAAAATTGGCCGAGGGAGTCCTTCCCAACTACCGGTGCTGCCGGTGTGCACTATGAGCTTTAGTGCTCGCACATCTTTGCAGGCTGCTCCCTGGATGAGAATGAAGGGCTGCGGCTGGGTCGTGACACTGCTGACTTCCCCTCTGAGAGGCTCACGTGTCCCAGAGGTGTCGATTAGTGAAAAGCACATAGTTTTACATCAGCCTCTAAATATGCATTTTTCTTTCTAAGACACAATCATTAAGAATTAAGAATTAATCACTGATACGGGTGTGGTGTGGTGGGGTGGTTTTTACGTCATGGTATTCATTGACTGGCTGGCTGTGGATAGGATGAGCCGTGTACAGACCGCAGGAGCGCGACCGTGAGGAGGGAGACGCCCTGTTTTTGTACAGGCGCCATGCTGTGGGTTTACCAGGGACGCCAGCGGTGCACCACGCTCAGGAACACAGCACTCGCTACGGGGTTCTTTTCGACACGTTCGACCAAGTGTCCGCTCAGGAACCTGAGCAGACTCGCTACCAAAATGACAAGAGTGCTCTCAACAGTACATTGTGCTTCAAAGTCGTTTCATGTACATGTAAATAATTGTTTAAATGGGTATAATCTTTATTTGCAGAACATGTAACTTGTAACTTTAATCACAAGAATGTTTATAGCAGCTCTGGCTTAATGAGCGTTGCGTCTCCCATCCGTAGTTGACGTGTCTCCCTCGTCCCCAGGCGAGCACTGCGAGGTGGACGCCCGCTCAGGGCGCTGCGTGCCCGGTGTGTGCAAGAACGGAGGGAAGTGTGTGGACCTGCTGGTGGGTGGCTTTCTTTGCCAATGCCCCGCGGGAGATTACGAGAAGCCCTACTGCGAGGTGACCACACGCAGCTTCCCCGGCCGCTCCTTCGTTACATTCAGAGGCCTGCGCCAGAGGTTTCACTTCACCTTGTCCTTCATGTGAGTGCTGTGCAAACTTGTTAGTGTGTTCATTTACACCGCGCTGTCTGCCTTCATGTCCCACCTGTGTGTCATTGCTTGTTCTCAGTCTCTGTATCCCTGATACCCCCCTTTCCTTTGTGTGTGGAGCGGAACTCCAGCTGACTGTGCCATAACCGCCTCTAATTTCTTCGCCCCAAAGACTGAACGTTCACTGACTGTGTCGTGCGCGCAGTCTTTCGTATGTCTGTCATATGCAGCGTATTCCAGAACTTTCCCCAGCTCAGCATGGAGTCCTTGGCCATGAAAAGATTCCCTGGTAATGAGAAAGTGGGGTAAATGGATCGTGCGCTCAGGGGCAGGTGTTCTGGAACAAACCCCCATTAGTGGAATACGTGGCCTCGCTAATGCCCAGAGCGCAGGAGCGCGGTCTGTGAGTTGGACGTGTCAGGACACATGTGGGCTCTCCCTCATTCCACCACCTTTGAACATGGACACTGCACCCTTAGGAATGGTGTCCAATCACTGAGACCACATTGTTGAACTAAACAGAATTAGCTGTACTAATGACTACTGATGGAGCGAATCAAAGATTCGCAAATATTTATTTATTCCTGTAGTTGATGCGGTTCTCCACAAAATGTCTCGCAGTGCTACACTTCTGTAGTAAGTTGTAAACCATTAGTTACCGGTGCGTGGAGCCCGAGGGTGCTGCATTGGTGGGGGCTGCGGGATTGCGGAGGAATCAGTGTGGGCAAACCATGGATCAGCCTTGGAAACAGGAAACGGTTCATGGTGTGGCTTCCTGTGCCTGTGCTATCTGGTCCGTGACTCCTCTCACCCCAATAGCACCCCCCCCACACAAGTGTCGCGGAGATGTGGCTCACACGGCCAGTACCATGGTGCCAAAGCGCTCCTGTGGGTCACTCGTTCAACTGCCCCTCTTTGGCTTTCCTCGCTGTTCCTGTCCACCTCCCTCCCCTCCCTTTGTTTACGGCCCTTTCCTTTCACCCATGACCTCGTGTCTATGTATGTCTCCCAACACCTCACCCTGGGGTTGTAATGGGACTCCTCCGAATGGCTGCACAGGTTTGCAACCCGAGAGAGGAACGCCCTCCTGCTGTACAATGGCAGATTCAACGAGAAGCACGACTTCATTGCCCTGGAGATCATCGAGGAGCAGGTCCAGCTTACCTTCTCTACAGGTATGAAAAATTACGGTAGTGACTCCTATCAGCACTCGAAAACGCTGAGGAACGGTCACTTTGGTCACATCTGTGGTCTCCATGTTCAGAGCACTGTCACTTTTACTGCACTTCGTTCCACTTAGATTTTTGCACCACTTCTGCGTTCGTTCTAAGTGTGTTGGCTCTACACCAATAAAATCTATAAGGGCCAGGAGATGTTGTGGTAGTTAGAGCTGTTGCCTTGAAGCTGGAAGGTTCTTGAGGGTTTCAATCCCTGACACCGTATGTCATCTTGGAGAAAGATGTGAGCTGAATAATGGATGATGATGATGATGATAATAATAATAATAATAATAATAATAGGCATAATATTTTTCCTCATAGATGCTGAGAGCATGTGCCACCTAACCGTAAAGCTGAGCGTTTAAGCGAGGGGGTGAGGTGCGAACTGTGAAGTCTGGCAGCCCTCATCAGTCCATCGTCCGGGGCTTGCTGAGGAAATAGCTGGCCAGAGTGCGATAAGGCACACATTACCCTTGTTCCCCACTCTTTCCAGAACACGCCCACCCACACCTCACACCAGCAACCTCAGGTTACAGCCTTCATAGACCGTGTGTTGGCATCATCCACAGGAGCAGTGATACGCGATCAGGAGATAGCTGCAGTGTTTTGCTGTACTTGCCTGTGTTAGAGAACAAAGCGCTGCTTAACCGTTCTTGACGGGCTCGTCACACAAGTGTGCGTTACAGTGCTAGCAGCACAGCAGAGAGAGTGTGATGGCTGGCAGCATTATCCTGGTTATTAATGGTGAGTCGCAGAGGGTCCCCAGGAGTTCCTGGAAAGATACAGTTAACATTGACCGCACTCAAGAATGACATGTCTCCATCCAAATCCCTCCCTGTGTTGGTGCGATGCACTTTTTGTACTGCTCTCTAAGATGAACGTCGCTTTGGACAAAAGCGTCTGCTGAATGAATCAGTGTAAATGTAAACATGGTAGTTGTGTTACCTGCTGCTGCTTGTGAACTCTGACAGGTGGGTCTTGCCTTTGGAAAACACCTAATAGCTCCTCTAAATCGTTGCCGGTCTGTACCGCTCTATGAACACCATTTTTTTACCTGTGAATCCCCAGGCATTTTCAACACATGATTTATGGGCACTTCTGTGAAACTTGTTTTGAGATGGAGACAAAGAAATGGAAAACTTCCCCTTTCGGAATAACCATCGCTGCACAGAAGAAATGAAAGCGCAGCTGAAAAGTTGGTGTAGGTGCTTCTTCAAGTAAATCCTTCTCTGCTGTTTCCTTGTTCCATTGCTAAAGGAGAGACGAAAACCACGGTGTCACCCTTCGTCGCCGGGGGAGTCAGCGATGGCCAGTGGCACTCGGTGCAGCTGCATTACTACAACAAGGTGAGCGACGGCCGCAGTTCCGATGCCGCACCCAAACGCTCACCGGTGTGACTGAGGGGGCATCGGCTGTTGTTGGTTCCGATCTGTGGTGCAACGCTGCCACAATGAAGGTACGCGACTTATTACACATTTCTGCTCTCTCCAACTTTACACAGTTGTCTCACCGCTGTAAGAGCCTGCGGAGATTACACAGTGCAAGTATCTCTTCGATGTACTACAAAGGCAAAGAAGTTTGCCTGTATTGTTTGGGTTAGGGCTATGGAACCATGCTCCAGTATCATGTACCTTAATGAGGAACACATCAGCGTTTCAGTTGTCACACGCTCCAGTCAGATGTTTGTTAAGCACTGTGTCCCTCTGAACGCTTCTCCCCTCATGTAAAGGTGTGAATCATATCTACTTCACAGATCTGGACATGTAAAGTTATTCTGCTGTGTTCTGCTTGTTTTCCTAATGCGCCTCTGGCTTGGTGTTTATGGAAACGTCTCTATGGGAACCACTGCGGTGATTTACCTCGCAGCCTGTCTCAGGTTATACCCTTTGTTTCGCTGTTACACGCTTGGATTCCTTGCTGTTGTCGCTACTCCTGAGTGTGATGCCGCCCATTTGGTAACCTTTGAGCTAACCCGCTGGTGTTTGTCATCGGGACTGGTGCATGTAGACTGGACATGGCTGGCGTGCCGGATGGGTGGGTGTGGGTCCTGGGGAGGAGCTCGCACGCCGAGTCCCCCGGGAGAGCACAGCTATTAGAGCTGGTGAGCAAACGTGATGTGTGGTGTCAGACTGACTTAAATGCCCTTACCTCCCAAGCACAATGGCAGGACAGAGGTGTCTCTTAAACTGCCCAGACATACCTCTGAATTCATGTATTATTATTATTATTATTATTATTATTATTATTATTATTATCATTAACCATTATTTACCCGACTTCTTTGTCTAAGGCAACTAACAATATTAGTTTTCCATTTTAAGCTACTTGCAGTGATTTTCACGTTTAAAGCAGTGTACCCTTACCGCACCAATTCAGGGTAAGTACCTTGATCAGTAGTACTTATGGGGTTCGGTGGGGTTCAGGACCACCAACTGTAAGAAGATGTCTGTAATCACTACAGTACCGCTCGCCACCCCCATATACATGTCCTTTGGCAGGATGTGGTGTGGACTCTGATACACCTCAGGGTTAAACTTTCAAAAACAAAGATGCAGGGGCTCACTGGCCCCAGCAGCATCTCGCTCTGAGCTATGGAGTCAGAGATCAGCTGTAGAAAGGTGATGCCCTGCTGTGCACTGGGGAAAAGTGAGCTGCAGGTTCTCACCGCGTATGAGGAAGGCCTCGGTGGTTGCCGTAGGAACAGACACCTTCTTGTTAACTGTTGTGCTCAGTTGCACGTGTGGCTTGTCTTGAGGGACATGCAGTAAGATAAAGGATGAAAGAGACAACGAGAAAGGCAGGATGTTTCTCCAAATTCCTTCGTATGAAAGTGTACTTCTTTCAGGATTCGGACTTGTTCAGGTTAGTGTAAGCAAAGGGGAGTCCCAAAGGGAAGGATGTTTTTGGATCAAGAAGCTCAAGGTCTCAGTGTTTATGGGACAGGAAGTGATGTGATGTGATGTCATGCCATTAAAGATATGTGATGCCCTTTCATCGCGTCAGCCTGCAAAAAGAGTAGCTGCGCTGTTCGTTTCGTCTCTGCACATAGTGCTTTCTCATATTATCCATCAGTGATGTAAACATGGTGATCAGCGGGTTGTTCAATTCCAACGTGCTTAAAACAAACAGGAGAACAAGGGCCTTCGCTAACAGGAAGCTGCAGCTCTGGCATTTTGACGGATGCTTGAAAGGAACAGGAGGCTATTATGTGTGATAATTACGGAGGTGTTAGAGGAAGGAGCCATGCTTACTGTGCCGTGTGCATCTGGTGTCTGTGTTTGCACATCCACGCTCATTTGGACGTAATTAGAGCTACCGGAACTATAAAAACATACACAGCAGCGTGTTATTACTGAAGAGGTACGTAAGTGAGGCTCTGGGCAGGAGTACGTTCAGGCAGAATGGGACAAATCTGCGTCTCCCTGTACCAGCTGCTTTGACATGTCCGCTAACAGACAGGCTTTTTCAAAAAAACAGAAAATAAGAGCTGCAGAAAAGTGAGCCTAGATTTCGAGACTGATCCGTTTCATGGCCACGTACTGAACGGACAGTGTGGGGAGGGGGGCAAGTGTTTTAAAAATTGAAGTGTGTCGAGAATGAGGAGTTGGCCATCCACTACGGTAGTTAATCTGGATGATTTACTGAAAACAGAATCCAAGCAAAGATAGCATTCTAAAAATGTACTCATTATGATTATTTTCCTGTGCATATGCATGCAGATTCATCACACAGCATTTCTTTTTACAGAGTGACATACATAAATGTGAACATTTCCACCCTGCTCCATGTTAAGATCACTGCACCATCGTTGTCTCGATGATGGCAAGTAACATTGCTGATGAAGTTAATATGAAGCGTAGTCAGTATTTAATGTAACTAATGAGTTAGTTTTAAAAAAGTTGTTTAAATTTCACATCAGTATGCATACATGTCTGCTAAATGAATAAGAGTAAATGAGAAGAAATGCATGGGGGCGCGGTGGCGCAGTGGGTTGGACCGGGTCCTGCTCTCTGGTGGGTCTGGGGTTCGAGTCCCGTGTGGGGTGCCTTGTGGCGGACTGGTGTCCCGCCCTGGGTCTGTCTCCTCCCCTTCCGGCCTTACGCCCTGTGTTACCGGGTAGGCTCCGGTCCCCTGCGACTCTGTATGGGCCAAGTGGTTCTGAAAGTGTGTGTGTGTATGTGTGTGTGAGAGAGAAGAAATGCGGGGGGTGCGGTGGTGCAGTGGGTTGGACCAGGTCCTGCTCTCCGGTGGGTCCAGGGTTTGAGTCCTGCTTGGGGTGCCTTGCAATAGACTGGCGTCCTGTCCTGGGTGTGTCCCCTCCCCCTCCGGCCCTGTGTTGCTGGGTAGGCTCCGGTTCCCCGCGACCCTGTCTGGGACAAGTGGTTCAGAAAGTGTGTGTGTGAGAAAAAATGCTGTTTGCTGATGGTGATGGATACATCGGTGCAGAACTGGCATTGAGATGGAGTGACTGGGGTCCCGACCCATGTGCGACCTCTGTACAGAACAGGTCTGCAAAAGGGGTTTCCCCTTCATCACAACTGTTTTCTTTACCCCCCAGGGGTGGGTTCTCACCTCCTGTACCTCCCCTCCTTGTGTGCCTGTCACAGGAGACCTTGTTTTACAAACGCCAAACACCGCCCGTGCTAATTTGAAGGAAGCGTGGCGGTTGTCCTGCGACGAGCCTCAGAGCAGTTTTCTCCTGACCCGTGAGGGACAGGTTATCAACACAAACGTCTCTCCACAGCCGCCCAGCTGCATGCGCTTAACCTTGACTCGCACCGCGGGAGACGCCACGTGTTTCCTCTGGCTCAAACAGCCAGTTTTTTCTGTTTTTTGGCACAGTGACCAGTGAAAAAAAAGGCTTGTTTGAAAATGTATTACTTTGTAAGTATCGCTGATATTTTCAGATTTAGAGATAATCGTTGAGCTGGTTACGTTTAAAATTGTTAAATAAAAAATAAACCAAGCGCAAACTTTAAGAAACTCTTCTTATAACATTTTTGCTTGAACTCCATAAAATGGTGCCACATGTCAAATAAACCGGTGGTGGTAGCCCATTTTACTGTAGAAGAGCTCAGTTTTTCACCAGCTGGTCTCACATTTGTACAGTCAGACTGCAGTCTAGCCTGAGGAACATCTGTGGTTCCCTTCAGGAAGGTTTTGCAGCATAAATAACTGTACAGGTGATCAGCCTGGAAGCTGAAAGGTGCTTAGAGCACATCATGGTACAGGCTTCCCTTAAAGACAAAGATGAAATGTTTCACAGTATGATGTGGACACATACACTGGAGTGCCATGAGCAGATGTTCACATTACTTGCTAGTTTTCTCCTTTGCTCCCCCAGGACTGTGTGCCCTCCCTGACCTTCCTCCTTATCTGGATGTTGAACAGAAAGCTGTGATGTGGGGGGGGGAAGGGGGTGCAGTAGCGCAAGGTCAGGGCTGTTGCCTTCTACATTTACTTTTATTCAATTAGCTGACACTTTTCTCCGAAGTGACTTACAATGTTAATCTACCGACAGTTATTTACCCATTTATACAGCTGGGTAATTTCACTGGAACAATTCAGGGTAAGTACGTTGCTCAAGAGTATTACAGCTGGATATGAGAATTGAACCTGTGACCTTTGGGTCCAAAAGCAGCAGCTCCAACCACTAGTGTATGAACCTCACGTTTTAAGTCACCTTGGAAACAGCCATCAGATAAATGTGTAAATATATATTATATATGTAGAAATGTGTGTTTGTCACATGGAACCGAGGACTCGGGGGCGGCTGGACCCAAGTGCAGGATCGGTTGTCAGGAACCAAGGGATCAAGCAAGTTCTTGTTGTCGGGGACAGGCGAAGAATCGGTCGATTGACGATCAGAGTGAGAGCGAGGGTTGAAGAACGTGGTCAGGAAATGAAGCGAAGGGTCGAAAGCCGGGAAACGGAGACAGGGAGCAAGGGACGAGGAAGAACTAGACATAGCGCAGGAGGGATGGTTGTCTCAGCGAGATTCCGCGATTGTACGGGAGCTGAGGAGGGTCTTTTAAAGGTGAGCGCTCATTCAGGTGCTTGATTGGTGTCAGGTGCTGTCGATCGCGGTGCGGGCGTGGACATGACAGTGTTGTTGTTCTCAGTTTTTCTGTGTCTGGAAAATATGCTCCTTATAATTCTGACCTCCGAATTGATCTCAGTTGTACGTTTCTCTTCAGCCTGTTATGTTGTAAACATACAGTAGTTCATAAAAGACAGGTTATAAAAAGATTTAAAAAAAGAATTAAAATTCATTTGAATGAAAAGACACTTAGCAGAGGACAGAGAGCAGCTTTTTCCTTTTCCTGCACTGCTGCCAGCGAGCACGGCAGTGTGTGGCCGAGTTAAACATTCATGGTGTGTGATGTCAAGTCGCCCTTCGGTGGAACGTTGCCGTCTATCTGCGCAGGCAGGAAGATGGAACCGGAATCGAATTTATGTGGAATGTGTGGGGGAAAAAGGGAGGGGAACGTTTCCATTCACTGGAGGGCGGCACTCTGGGGTTTAAAGTCTCTGGTCTGTTAAGTTGTGCTTTCAACTTTCCCGGTGCATTCTGGGTCATTCTCAAAGCATCCACCGGCATATTTGCTGGAAGTGCCGCTGCATCCTACCAACCTGAGGTGCGGCTATAGTAGATCTGCTCAGCGTGTCATTTCTCTTCCTTAGGGTCAGGGTCCTCACCTAGCAGTCGCTCTTACCCTCAGTGGACACAGTAAAAATTACCCAACCCTATAATTGGGTCAGTCACACAAAGGTATCATCTACAGTAAGGAAATAAGTAATAATCCTGTGCATGTTTTAATTCTGTACTTTAACTGGGCAAGTTTCATTTGAAGTAAATTCTTACTCTAGCAATGATGTCGAACGCTGGTGAAACCAGTCATTTTAAATGTGAGCGTGTGCTCACGCTGGAATTGCGGCGCCACGTCGAGCCGCAGTAAGCGTGTATTGTGAGCTGTGCACGCTCGCGTTTCAGCCCATTACTCCTGCCCAAACTGCAGCGACACACAGGGCCGCTGTCGCCTTTTGCGCTCGCATATTTCCTCGGGGATCGGAGCTCAGGTTACCGCCGGGACAAGAGTTTCAGTAACAGGGAGGAATTTTATCTTGCGGAGCCCCTCTGGCCTTTCTCAGGGCAGCAATGTCCCTCACTGTGGCCCTTGGCAGGGCAGCGCGCACACACACGCGCGCGCGCAGTCAGCTCCTGTCGGGGTGTTTTCAACAGCGCACATTGGTATCGCACAAATCTGTCAGCAGTACAAGTTCGTCTCTCAGTGACATTTCTCCGGCATGAGTGCGGTTCCAGACCCCTCTCCTTCCGCAGGCAGTCATTTCGAGATCCTTTCATAAGGAAACTGGTTAAGGGGCAGCTGCTGCTGCTTTAGCGCTATCAATATACATATATTTGATGAGTGACGGAAATTGCCGGAATGTTCCCTACTTGTTTTGGACTCTTCCCGGTAGAGATGCTCTGTCGCAGCATGGCCACGCGTTTCCCGGCGTCCGCGGCGCTCCGGCCGCGTGAATCCACACGCTGTGCTGTTGGGCCGCCGTGTTGAACGCCCTCACGAATTCTCTCCGGACGTGGGAAGGAGCGCCATAAATTTTAATGGTGAAACGGCAGAACTATGTGATCTGTGCGATTTAGTGTCTACTCAGCGGCGCTGATAAAGACAGTCAGTGGAGGATTAATCTCTCAACTTCTTTGCTCGTGTGCCATCTTAACACCCCTGAGGTATGGCTGTTAGTTGTCTCCAAGTTCCAGAGAGCAGGTTAATGTTAGCGGGATTAAGCACAAATGCCACCTGTCAGCCGTGTTTAATACCCACACAATGGCTGCACAGGTTGTGCCAGAGCATCGGGATTAAACTCACTGTACGTTTCGGCAAAAAGGTCCACTTTGAGCATTTCCAGAACTCGCACTTCCTTTGCTGAACCTTAGTTTAAATGTCATTCCATTGAGCTGGAGGTGGTTTTGACTGTCTCGGCCGGCTGACCGGAGCGAGGCCTCGCACACCGACTCTGTGATCAGCAGGTTGCGTCGAATGTGTCCTGCTGTGTGTAGCTCTGTGCAGTACGTGCTTCCTCTTTTCAAAGGGAGGCACGCTGAGCCCCACCGTGTAACACTGGCATCACTTTCGCAAGCAGTACACACCGATAGACTTACGCACGGGGTTCTGAGATCCTCAGCCTCCTGGCTTCTGCTCCCACTCATCAAGTCTTCACCTACCACCTACTCACACCCCGAATGTGTCTTTAAGTGTCCGTTCCAGAGTCCAGAGAAAGTCAAACGCCACATATCTTCCTCTCAATCACCCAGATTGTCCTAAAACTTGAGCCATCGACGGCTGCGGTGATGTGGTGAAGCGCGCGTGTGCTCGTGCGCGCGCGTGTGTGTAGCGTGAGCACCGGCTGAAATAAAACCCTTTGCTCATCTCTCACCGTGTTCTTTGTTACGTACTTGAAAAGAAAACCACAGAACAAAACAAGTGTCTGTTTCCCGCTCCTGAAAAAGGGTGCGCTCTTGACTAATGGAGCTCGTAGGATCCTGGCTAGTGATATGACCGCCGTCATGTATAGCTTTGAAATGAGCTCCTTGTTCAATGTATGTCCCGAGGCTGCCCCACTGTTGAGTCCCATAGGTTTTCTCTTCAGGACGCGGTGCTGGCGGGAAGTGAGCTGATGGCTGGGGAACCTTGAGAATGTCAGGAGGAGCCGCACGACAGGTGCTTCCAACCCCACGTGCGACAACAGAGAGTGCTCCCTCGTGGCTTTCGGCACTTTCCCCGTTCACACAGCCAGAGGATACTGAATCTGTGCTGTGCGCCAGGATGCGACCATCCAGGATTTGGACCTGCACCTTTCTGTCCAACGTATAGCTCCTTCAGTGTGTCCTCATGAGATGACTGTGGTGCTCATCCTGCCACATGGACAACAGCAGTTTAGGGCCATGATAGGCTGAGGACCAGGATGACCTCTCACTCTTTCCTTACCCGATAACAGTTTGTCCCCAGGGCTTCTACATGCAGTTTCAGTCGTGTCCTTCTCTAGGACATGACTAGTATTAAGGTAGGGTACACATATGGTAAGTGCCATCAAGTCGAAGTCAACTCTTGGCAAGTACATGTGTGGTAGTCCTGGGGGCGGACGCTGTTTGCCAGCGGGAGTAGAGGTTTGTGCGTTTCATTTTCACACGAGAGAGGAGTTCCCTGCAGGTGCAAGCCCCATGTGCCACCTCTGGACCAGCATCTGCGCAGAAAAAGCTGGAGGGAGCACCTGTCACGCATGCACTTGGGTGCACAGCCAGTGTGTTTTCCTACATGAGCTCTGTAGAAATGGTTTTATTTCCCTCACAGGTTGGTGAAAGCTTAGTCTGACAGTACTCTTCTTAAGGATGTGGCTGTAATTATGACGGCCGCTGTTATTATTATGAGTATTTACATAGCAGCTCACACTTTTCAGAAGTATGAACAAGAATAACAAATTAGAGGTATTACAGTTAGAACAGAGTACGGTGCGGGGGTGTCTCTGGATGCCGTGCTGCTGTTGCTTTTGCATTCTTCAGTGGCATTAATCCACCCCTGACATCTTCTTGTGGCAGGTTCTGGAATGCTCGGAGCATTCAGTTGCTGGCTCACGTTCTTCCTTCCATGAGCGGGTAGACTTGGCAGCTCAGGTTACCCCACTGATCCATAGCCGCCTCGCTCAGCTGTGTACCTGTCGGGTATGAAAGGACTGGGAGCACTGCGAGCATTTTGTTTGTGCCCTACCTGTCTACTGCTGCACACCGCCTCCTCGATTCATGGCCCAGACCGGAGTTATTGTGCAGACTTTCCTGTTAATTCAGTGTGACCGACGGGCAAGTATCTCTCTGCCAAGGTGCTCCCATTCTTTTCCAGGCTGAGCAGGAAATCTGCGCCACTTACCTGTGTTTGCAGATGGGTGGGCCTCATCGAGAGGCTTTATCCCACTGGAAAAGAGCGATCCTGGCTTCAGCTGCTGGCTTCAGGATTCAGCTGCTGCCTGGCAGAAGTGAGCTGTATTGGCGTGCGCCAAAAGCACTTGCTCCTAAGCCTGCTCTTGGAGTGTGTAAAGCAGTTCTTGTGTCAGCCTGCTTGGGTAATCTCTCTCGCTCATGGTCAAATAACAGGCATCAGGCTGGAATTTCTTACGCATTGTGTGTTTGGGGTTGGGCTGCGAAAAGGGGGGGCACCCAGTTTCTGTTTTCACAGCGGTGCACTGAGTAGCGCCGTTGTCTCACAGTGCCTGGACTCTGAGACATTATGTAGGTTTGATCCCTGTTCAGTCTGTGTAGAGCTTGTGTGGGTTTCCTCCCGGTGCTCTGGTTTCCTCCCACAGTCTGAAGACTGGTTGCAAGTTAACTGATGACTCTAAATTTGCCTGTGTGTGTGTGTGTGTGAGAGAGAGAGAGAGAGAGAGAGAGAGAGAGAGAGAGAGAGAGAGAGAGAGAGAGAGAGAGAGAGAGAGAGAGAGAGGGGGTGGTGGTCTTTTGTAGAAATGAGTGATTGACTGTAGATGGTGCACTGTAGTGTACTGTTAGCAAGCTCGGTCAAAAAAAGGGTCAGCTAAGTACTACAGTGTGTTCACTTTCATATCCCAAAGTGTTCATCGCAGAGCTCCTGGGATCTGTTCTCAGATGTTGGTTCAAACCTGGCTCAGTTAGTGTGGGATTTGCATGTTCTCCCTGTGTTTGTGTGGACTTCCTCCCTCAGTCCAAAGACAGATGACTGATTGATTGATTATTGATAATAGATGGATATCTGCACTCTTCTTCCTTGTGCTGCTCACCAGTGTGTTGATTCAGAGCTTTGGAGGAAAACTAAACCGGCCACATGGAAGGCTAGACAGAAAGGATACAGGTTGGTTGCCACGGTTTAGGGGAAGGTTCTCACATTTTACATGTACGTTTATTTAATGAGCAGATGTTTTTCTCCGAAGCGGAATATATATAATATACAATACAATGAGGGCATTACATCAAGAGAAGGAGATCTGTTCATGGAGACACATGATTCTAGAGTACAGTCACTTCTTCTGTATTAGGAGTAGCGAGTTTCACACTGTGTAGTGTTGGCAATTTGCTCGGATGAAAAATGGTCCACTGGGAACCTGTTCTGAGGTTCTTTCGTTGAGAGAGGTTCCAAGTTGAGATTTGAAAAACAGCAGCTGTGACTTTGGGGTTATAGGTCAGAGGTGAGGGGAAAACTACAGGTTTCTTCTCTGTTACACATGTGATCTGTGGGACTAATGGTCTGTGAAGAAGCCTCTCGCAGTTTGAAAGAAGCCATGGCCAGGCTCACCTGTCAAACAACGCCGGTGAATGGCAGGTATTAGCTGTGAATCATTTTGCATCACAGCGGAATAACAGCGATTTTCGCTTTGTTTTTCTGGCTGTAAATTGACTTGAGAAGCTCTGGAACTTTAAACATTTTTTATGACCATGCTCTGTTTTGTCAGTAGGTCGACATCAGGGTAAGGGTGTGTTTTGGCACTCTGTTCCACCAGTAAACCCATCACTGCGTTTGCTTGAGCTATAAATTAAGGAGACCCGGCTATTAATGATTTTGAAAACCTTTGCAACGTGCAGCTAGATGCCCGGAGGTATCCCATGAATCCTTGTGCTTCTGGCCTCGTGCACACGCACCCTTGTTGTGGACAGGTCGTGCTCCATGAGTGCTCGCTGGCACATCCGTGGAGTTGGATTGTCAGGTTGTCATATTGTTCAGGAAACGCTCCTGTGTGTCTGTGATGTTCACCGCTGTTGCAGCCTCTCCTCTTCACCTGTGTGCTCTGCCGTCCTCCTGTTCCTGTTTACCTTCGCAGTGACTCACCTGTGTGCTGTTGTGGTCACCTTCACAGCCCAACATTGGACGTCTCGGTGTACCCCATGGGCCCTCTGGGGAGAAGGTGGCTGTGGTCGCTGTGGATGACTGCGACATCGCCATGGCAGTGCACTTTGGCAATCACATTGGGAATTACTCATGCGCCGCTCAGGGCACCCAGACGGGACAGAAGAAGTGAGTCCGTTTTCCCGTCTGCCTCTGGTCTGTCTGGATGGCACCAGTTCACAGCCCTTCCTTTTGCTTCAGATGCCTGCTCTAGGGCTCTTAACTCCTCTCTGGGATTATGGAGTTCTCAGACTTTTTGTGGTTTCATAACTAGTTTTTCGGTGACTACCTGTCAAACGTTACTCGAGCGCTTGGTTACTAGTTCATGCCAACTGTCCTGCCGGATCACTCTGGCTGTCTACACCATGTTCAGTTTTCAGAGTGTTGTGGACCTGCAAACATGTTTGATTCAATCCGTACGTTTTAGTGCCTTTAGTACATAGTACAGTGTTTCTGCTGTTAAAGGAAGGTGGCGTGACCGTGCCAGTGAGGCGTAGAACACAGCTTGAACAAAAATGATAAACAGTTAAAGATGGAGTGAAAATAAACACTACTTAAGCACAGAACCAGTCTCTCCAGTCTGATAAGCAGCGACCTGTTTGATAACTTCTCTTGCCACTTAGTGCTCAGGTGAGGTCTTCATTTCTTACCGACAGGTGCGGCCTACGCGGTCTTCGCTCACATCAAAAACACAGTGTATACAAGCACTTCGCTGGTTAAAATGTGTCAAATTACTGTTAAGAAAAGTAGTTACAATAATCTGAAAAACAAGGGCAGTGTGTCAGCGTTAGTCTCAATGATTCCTGACAGTTTTAGGGTTTCAAATTTTATGCCTGTAACTAGGGTAAATTTGAGCTATGATTGAGTAAAAAAAATCAAATGACCACACTAGAGTGCCGCCCGTTGTGTGCAAATGGCTCCATTATCATAGCCGCACATTATGCGATGTTATTACATCATTACGTCAGCAGGCCTTAATGTGACACCGTAATCACCTTAATTTACCTGCCTGATTAACCTCCTTCTTAGGCTAAGTCTATGTGGTCACTATATGTTGAGCAATGTGAGCCAAAGCCCATTTTTTAGAAGTTTCCCATGCAACTAAGCCCTGCCCTTTACTTCCTTAACGCTGTTAGCCACAGTTCTGTTAATGCTCTGCATGGTGGTGTGGTTAAGAACACTTCATGTGTAAACGAGTGGTTGAAGGACAAGGGTGAAAGAGACCCTTCTATGGCACTCTAGAAAAAGGCACCTAAAGTGGAAAACATCTAGCTGTAAAAACAAGTGAATTTATGTTGCTTTCAGTAGAAGTGTCAGCTATGCAGTAAAATAATAATAATAATAATAATAATAATAATAGCTTAAATACACTCATTCTTATTCAGCGTCATACAGAGAGGCCATGTTCCTTGTTCCATCCTCTTGGCTTCTCCTGAGGGAACTTTGGTGATTCATCATCTTTCTTGTCTCTACAGGTCTCTGGACCTCACGGGCCCTCTGCTCCTGGGTGGGGTACCGAACCTGCCCGAGGACTTCCCCGTGCACAACCTTGACTTTGTGGGCTGCATGAGGAACCTCACCATCGACAGCCAGCCCATTGACATGGCTAGCTTTATTGCCAACAACGGGACCACAGCAGGTCCGCATTCCCCGTGTACATCAACTAATATGTCTATTAGTGTTTGCGTTCATGTTTTCATATATTTCACACGTTTCAGTTTGATAGTTGCCAAATGTGCGATAATCTTATTTGTCCATAACGCTCATTTTAACAAGTAGAATGATCTATTTTGCCACCATCCGCATTTTATACAATGTTTTCGTGTGTACCGTGTGCAGGATGCACAGCAAAGCGTGACTTCTGCACAAAGAATGTGTGTCAGAACGGGGGCACCTGCATAAACAAGTGGAACACATATTCCTGTGACTGCCCGCTGCGCTTCGGGGGCAAGAATTGTGAGCAAGGTGAGGGGCTTCAGACAAACGTCCCCTGTGTGTGTGTGTCTATGTGTATCTGTATTTGTGTGTGATAGAGAGAGAGAAATTCTAAAGTAGCAACAGCCCCCGGCTATAAGTGATTCATCGGGGGTGGTGAACTCTGCTGATTATACAAGGCATATGTACAGGATACAGACACTGGGATTAAAGTGTCTAAACTTCCTGTGAAGGAAACATCTGCCTGAACAGTTATATGGCCCCATCAGGAAACTTCGCTGTACTCGCACTCCATTGACTTCTATCCATTGCAATGCAAGACGTAGGAAACGGAGGATCTGTGTTGTGTATTTGCTAAAGAAGGGAAGCATCATGGGAAGCAGGTTACCTGATTCTCTGTATCAGGGCAAACAAACGATGTGCCCGTGCTCATGGGTACCAGATTTTGGAGCATAGTGTGGCCAACAAGAAATATAAAAGGGTTTGCAGTTGGTAGTTTTTTGTAGAATTAATAGGCTTTTCTGATGTAGCTGCCTTTAGTATCCACAGTCTATTTTAATTTTAATATTTTTCTTTGTTTTTTGCCTTATAATTCCATCCATCCATCAGTTTTCATCAAATCCTTCTCTGGTGGGTCATGGTGATTTGGAATCTATCCCAGAATCATAGGGTGTGAGAAAGGCAGGGAATGTACTGGATGGGCAGTCTTACATGCACATACAGTCATACACACAGTACAAGCAATTTTGGGTCACCATGAAACATGTCTTTGGACTGTGCAAGGAAACCCATGCAAACTCCATACAGACTTAGCTAAATTCAAACCCTTGGCCGAACCCAAAGCCCAGGAGCTGTAAGGCACCAGCGTTACCTGCTGCACCATTATGTGCCCCCTTTTTTTATTATTACTGACCTATAGATACACTTTTATGTAAAATGGGGTCTCCTAGCACCATGTCATATAATTTTGACAATTCGCTGTAAAAGCACATATCTAGTGTAAACCTCTGTTATAGAGTCACTCCATAATTCCGGACTTCCTGACAGTGATACAACTGTACATACACGAGGACTACTAGTTACAGGACAGGTAAACACTATGAGAGAAGTTATGCTTTGGTCTTCACCAGCCGTAGCAGTCAGTGGAAGACTCCAGGTCTTCTGTGTCCTAATGACAGACAGGTTGGGGTAATGGAGACACAGGGAGGGGCTGATTCACACACTTGCCAGTTTGCACTATACAGTGCGTTATGTGGTGTGTGTTTTGCAAGGTTTATCTGGTTCTCAAATGTTACCCTGTGAATTACATGTTGCACTCCCTTGTGGAACTACATTAACAATGGTGCTGCAATGGAATGATGTTAGCAAACCACGCCAGTTCAGTACACCCTGGGAATGCAGTAGCTAATACACTTGTAATTAGAAATGTAAATTGAGTGAAATTGTACCTTTTAGCAATTACAACAGTCCTCTGCTTTCAGCCAAATACAGGGTATTGACAAAATATTAGAAACACACACACTTTCTGAACCGCTTGTCCCATACGGGCTCACGGGGAGCCAGAGCCTAACCTGGCAACTCAGAGCATAAGGCTGGAGGGGGAGGGGACACACCCAGGATGGGACGCCAGTCCGTCACAAGGCACGCAAAGCAGGACTCGAACCCCAGAGCCACTGGGAAGCAGAACCCGGTCCAACCCACTGCGCCACTGTGCCCCCCTTTATTAGAAACATCTCAAGGACCCAAGAAAGAGTAGGGCCACCCTTTGCCTTCAGAACAGCTTTAGTTCTTGTTGAAGGCTTTTATAGAAGTCCTGAACTGTGTGTAATGTGATGATTTTAAATTCACCCTGGTGCTCTTGAAACTACTCACATTGTTTGGCAGTGCGTATTGACCCATTATTGTCTTGCAGTTTGGTGACGTTACTCGGGAACAGTGTTTGCACCAGAGGGTACACTTGGTCCTGTAAAATGGCCTCATTTGCACAGAAATTATCGGCCCAAATCAATCAAAACAGCAGAAGACAGGACAGTCATCACTAAACAAGAAACAATTAACGCGGTAAAAAACAGAAGCTATTACAATATAATAATAAATACTATAGATTTAAACATACTAATTAGAATTTCTCCTCAACAGTAATTACCTTCCTCTTCTTCTTCTTGCCAGTAGCAAGAGACACAGATGGGCGTTTCATATATTTACATTTATTCATTTAACAGATGCTTTTCTCCAAAGCGACGTACATCTCAGTGAAAATACAATTTGTGCACATGAAGGATGCACAAAACACAACATAGATACGGGAGAGGGGTATCAAAAAAAAACTCTGGAAACACAGAAAACTGTAGAGTATCGGTTGTATACACTTGCGACCGCATGATAGACTGTGAGATGTGGATCACTGCCACTGCCCAGCTGCCCAGCATCACGAGAGAGTATTGTTCCGTGTATCACTTGCCCAGGAAAAAATCAAAATTCAAAGTACGGTTTCTACGGAATGTCTATTGGCAGCTCACCATCATAAAGTCAAAAAATCCTAAGTTGAACCATCATAAGTCAGGGACCACCTGTTTTCGTTTAGGAGACGTTTTTCTCCAGAGCCACATACATTTCTGAGAACAATTAAAACAAAAAGTCCAATTAAACTGTTCCTCTTTGTCGATGCAATCTGTCCATGTTTGGCATATGCCGTCATTATTTTTCAGACTGTTCCCTTTTACACATAAAATAATTTTGCAATTTTTGCAATCAATGCACGTGTCATTCAGGTGCTAATTATTTTGCCTCTTTAGAACTCTTTTAGTTGCCTCATGTTGCTCATTATTACAGCTCCTTTATAACTGCCACATACTGTTAACTTGGTCATCAACCTGACGACTCACCTTTGCAGTTGCATTTGTAATTGTGATTTACAGTAGTTCTTCCAAAGTTAAACTCCTTTTTCATGGAGTGTTTCTATTATTTTGTCCAACACCTGTACTCTCCTCCTGGTATCTGTAGTGACTGTACTTTTTGCAGTATGGCTACTGTTTGATTCCAGGAGAAAGACAGAGACTCATAGTATAGCTTCTGAACAGCTGTTCCACAACCTCCGCCCTTCTTAATAAGTGTGGTCAGTGCTCATTTGCCCTGGAGGCCTCATGGATTGAACTCTCCAGTTGCTTCCAAAGGAAGTGACCTGAGTAACGCTGACAAAGCCGCAGGGTTGGTGCTCTTCCAAAATCGTTTCCTGTGATGCAAAAAGAAAACAGTCTGCATCTGGGTGTTTTCTTTGTGAGATTGTGCTGGTTTTGGGATGACATCTTCTTGGAAGCACTGCAGGTTTTTTTTTCATGACCATGTCTGCTACTGGTTTTGCGGTATGTTTGGAGCGCGTTGTCCTTTCTTCATGCTTTCTCAGTTTGAGACCCTTGGCCGCGGGTTAATTGAGGTACACATTTCTTCCACATAGAATCGGGTGGGTCCACAATGCAGAACTTCATAGCTTGTTGCACCTTGTAGATGGTGACAGTGAAAATGGATGGATTCTCTGGGATTTGTACATTGCACTGCCTCCCTTTTCTGCTCACTTCTTCCTGGGCCTTCCTTTCTGTCTGGTTGGGTGTTGGTGCTGCAGAATGTTTGTGTGCACTGTGCATCGACCACAGAAGGTGGCAAGATGCTTCAGCAGGTAACCGTTGAGCTGCACAGTCAACCCTAGGTATGACTCCAACTCAGAGCGTGCAGAGTTCGCACACTCTTCCCGTGTTCGCTGCCTAAAGATATGCAGAAGAAGGTAATGGTAAACCACTTCGGTACTCCCCCTTACCATGAAAATCACACAACTGGTTGCCATGAGTCAAATTTGACTCGACGGCACCTACCCTTGCCTTACTGACCCAAGCAAGGTTCTGATCCATCACATCTTTCTGTGTCCTGTTGTAGCTATGCCATCCCCTCAGTACTTTGACGGCCAGGCTGTAGTGTCTTGGAGCGAGCCAGACATCACAGTTGCCATTCCCTGGTACCTGGGCCTGATGTTCCGGACACGGCGGAGCAGTGGGACATTACTACACACCAGCATCGGGATGTCTTCCAGGATAAACCTTGAGGTGCACCAAAGGCATCAAGTTCTGCATCATGCTCCAATACACACTTCACTGCCCAGGGACAATTCACTGTAACTACTGTTTACATTCCCAGCCTGAAATGAAACGTAGATAAACAGCCCCAGTGTTTCTTTTGCATGCTTTTACTGTTGACAACCTTGCTGGACTGGTGCCACAAGCTTTGTGGACTATATACTGTTGCTCCAAGGTAAAGTCACTGGTATTCGAGTGTGGTCCCAAAGGGCTCTAGTAGTGCCCATAGCTCATGTTAAACCTCCTTCAGATGAAGACTGGAGAGCAATATGGGATTTAGCTGCAGTTTCACCCCTTGTCCCGATTATCCTTTCAGATCAGCAATAAGCACTTGAGCTTTAAGGTGTTCCTCGGAGAGCAGAGGGTCGCCAGTCTGGAGTTCGCCCAGGTCCGGGTCAATGATGGGGACTGGCATCACGTCCTGGTGGAGCTGAAAAGCATCAAGGATGGAAAAGACATCCAGTATATGGCTACGGTCTCACTAGACTACGGCATGTTCCAGGTGAAGTTGTCTCATACAGAAATTTCAGTATCACAGGTTTCATGTCCAGCCATGTTCAGAAAGAGCTGCTGAAATCAAGAGATCTATATAAGAGCCTCCAAAGCTCATACAGCGCTGTCACATGCTGTGCCCACTGTTGAAAGTCTAGTGGCCTGAAGGTGTAACTATGGAGGTTAGGGACTACAGCAAGCATCTGCAGTGTCACCTACTTGTGAGATTTCAGATGTTCACAGTGGAACAGTTGAGGAAGGATCAGTTTAACTAGGAATGGTAAACACTAGCAGCATGTTTAGGTGTTAGGGATTAACCTGATGGGGGTGGGCTGTTATAATAACCAAAGGATCTGTCCCACAGAGCACAGTGGAGATTGGGAATGAGCTTCCAGGTCAGAGGCTGAAGAGCCTGTTTGTGGGTGGAGTCCTAGGCCCAGATGGTTTGGTCAAGCATGGCTTCCAGGGCTGCATGCAGGTGGGTTCCTGTTTCCATCTGACCTCTCCATTCTCCTGTGCTCCTGCTCTCTGATTTAACTGTATGACCAACCTCATTTTACCTGTGTCTGTATGCAGCACCAGTTCCACACACCTGTTTACCTGTATGTACATGCAGTGGCTGAACAACCCAGCTATTCACCCGGAGTCTTACGGATGACACCTTTGTCCTGCAGGGTGTACGTATGGGGGAAACAGCCACCAACACAGGCAACATCAACATGCTCCAGGGCCTGAAGATTCGCGTGGAGGAGGGGTGTGACTTGGCCGACCCCTGTGATGCCAACCTGTGTCCCGAACACAGCCACTGCAGCGATGACTGGAGCGCCCATACCTGTGTCTGTGACCCAGGTGGCCTTCCATAACCCTGCTACCCCCTCCCAGTAAAGCTGGACTACCCATGATCCTCTGTATCGACCAAAACTGCAACAGAAATCCCCAAAACACAGCTGGTCACACATTTCCACAAATGACAGGCATTTGCAAAGGTTGTCTCTGCATGTGCTCTGGAGACAGGTGCTGAGACTGCTCTCTGCTGCCTCCTCAGGTTACTTTGGGAAGGACTGTGTGGACGCCTGCCAGCTGAACCCCTGCGAACACACTTCCAGCTGCATCCACAAGCCGAGCTCCTCCCACGGCTACACTTGTGAGTGCGGCCAGAACTACTACGGACAATACTGCGAGAAAAAGTATGACCCTCACCTCTCACTCGCCCAACCGTCGCATACACATAAATCCTTATACCTTTCAGTCCTAGGATACATGAGGTATTTTGAGGCCACCTACTACCCTGTCTCACGACAGATTGGTCTGTTCATGGTGGGAAGAAGAACAGCTTTCTTTTAATAGCTTGGCTGCTTGACTTTGCCACACAGGGTGTGTGTGAGTGTATATATGTGTGTGTGAGAGAGACTGTGAAGGCGATGGCCTCCTGCAGCATTGCACAATGCTCAAATCAATCATCCTGGCAGACTCTGCTGGGCTGTAGTGGAAGCTGTTGCCCTGTGATTTATACCTCTGTGTCGGTGTCCTGGCAGCCGCCCTGTAGCGCCGGAGGAAATTACAATAACCGACGTGCTGCATGTTCGTACAGGTGCCCGTGTGTGTTTGGCATTTCTGGTTGTTCCTCTGCACACCCTGCTGACGCCCCATGCAGAATCACCTTCTGTGAGGGGTAGCAGGTTGTCTGGAGGTCGACCGCAACTTCAGTATATGTTGTTTAGATCCCAGCAGAGAGTCCTCTTGTTGTACTCTGAGAAGGATATAATATGTGGCACTCTATTAGAAATATTCAGCGAGTTCTTTATCAGTTTTGGATTAAAAAATATCCCTTGAGATGAACTGGCAGCCCATCTGGGGTGAATCCTGCTTTATTTCCTATGCCTCCAGGACTGCTATTGGTCACTGAAAATGAAAAATGGTCAAAATGACAATAGTAAATATATCCTTTGACAGTAACACTGAAACAGGCTGTTGTTAAATTAAGAGTGCCAACGAGTTACCGTGCCAGGATCCATGTGTGGACACCCGTGGCTTCTCAGCAGACACATCCCTGAGAGGCCTTTGGTACCTGGAGGAATTTCTTCAGCAATTACAACAAGCCAGATGTGCTCGGTGTCATGTGATGCGCAGCAGTCCTCAGTGCTGCCTCTCCATGTAAAGTTTTGACTGGGTGTGTTGACTCTCGCAGCCATTGACTCTTATGGCTTTTATTGCTCTTCCCCCATGGTGGTTTGTATTGTCGTAACTGATGTACAACATGTTCCCACCTCCTCCCTCACCCTCTGCGAGCTTCTTCGGGGCCACAGTTCTCTTTGAGGGATACATATAGGTTCCTGTACCCTTATACTATGTTCATGAGCAAAATGTAAGTGGGCATCTCTCAGTATGGAGAAATGTGAGAAGCCTCAAGGTGTGGTGGACCCGCAGCCACTGCACCACCCGCCAGCGTGCCTGCACAGCCGGCTTTACGCACGGCTTCCACGTCTCGTAGGCCTGCAGCAGGAAGAGCTTGCCGCTTCAGCGAGTCTCTTTAGATGTTTGGTCTTTCACTCTGCGGTTGCCCTCTGATCACCCTGGTGCTTGGGCACTGCGTTGTCTGGGCGCGTGAAGCAAAAAGGGCTTGAAATCACATCTGTTTGCTCGAGGTGTGGGACTAAAAGTGCCCGAAACTACTAGTATGCACAAGCAGAGCATCTTTGACTGTGAAATTAAGTAAGATCCATAGTCAGTTATTGTTGTTGATGCTAACAAAGAAAAAAAATGCTTAAAGCCAGTAATCAATGTTCATTTTCAGTTTCAGGTGATGAAATCCTGTTAATGTAATAGCAACTGTGGAGGCATCTAAAGTCGGAGCTGTTGACCGTGTCATGTGCTTGCAATTTGTGTTCACGCAGGGTGGACCAGCCTTGTCCTCGCGGTTGGTGGGGGAACCCAGTGTGTGGGCCCTGTAGCTGTGACGTCATTAAGGGTTTCAACCCAGACTGCAACAAGACAACGGGCGAGTGCTACTGCAAGGTAGGGCTACAGTGACTGGAGCTGCTCACTCGACATATTGCCTGTCAGCATTTAGTCTCGCAGCTCTTGACGAGAAGGGGTTTCTGGGTGTTTTTTTTTTTTTGCTCACCTCACGACCACTGTCAGCCTCCACCCAGCAGGAGGTACTAAGTTCTCCCTGGTTTTCAGGACAATTACTACAGGCCAAAGGGTGAGGACACCTGCTACCCATGTGACTGTTACCCTCTGGGTGCTCACACGCGCACCTGCGACCCCCACACGGGCCAGTGCTCCTGCAAGGCAGGCGTGATTGGGCGCCAGTGCAACCGCTGCGACAGCCCCTTCGCCGAAGTGACAGCCAGCGGGTGTCAGGGTAGGTGTCCACACAGAACTTTCAGAATGCCCTAGCTTTCTTATATGTAAAACATCTTTTTATGATTAGCTAAAGTTCAGATGTCTGCTTCTTCACTGGGTAAGTGAAATTTTAGCAAATCGGGTTGTCTCTTTTCAAATTAATTATTAATATTTCTGTGTTGTGAGTATTCTACCTTTCAAAAGCGTGGGAAAATTACAATAACTTGCAATAACTGGTTTTTCTTTAATGTGAACTGTTAAAGGAACTGGATTGTTGGGTCAATTAGGCCATTGGTGAATGTATATTGGTGTGCCTCGCCTTTAACAATAATTCTTGTTGTGTTTCATACACAGTCGTTTACGAGGGCTGCCCGAAGGCCTTTGACACAGGAATCTGGTGGCCCAAAACCAAGTTTGGCCGTCCTGCAGCCGTGAACTGTCCCAAGGGATCCGTTGGTAAACAATATTTATTTGTTCATGTAAAGATCTGTGTTTAATTGGCACCAGCAGGATGTGTGACATTTAGTGCTTTAGGCTTGTAGGTCTGAAGGTTCTTGAATCAATTCCTATTTCTGCTATGGTACCCTAGATAAAGTACTTACCCTCACTGATTCAGTGACAGCACCTTGCTGTATAAACGGGTAAATCAGTGTAAAATTGATTATCTACCTCTGTAGGTCAACCTTGGACAAAGGTGTGTGAGATAAGTACAAAAAAAGCATTTAAAAATGTTTTTTAAAAAGCTAACAGTTTCTCATTTTGCAAGACACAAGAAAATGCCAATGACTGGAAACATATTAGTGCAGTATTTTAAAACACATACGTAGCTAATGTGTGTCTTGGCTCTTGTGTTTATTGGAAAGCACTTGGAGACAGAAGCTGAATTGTGTGGTCGCTCTGGCTCCTGGCCTGAAAGGCTTCAGGTCACTGGCTTGTTGAAGCGTGTTTTCCGACAGAGTTCTCATTAGCCCAGATTGGCACTGAGAAGCCTTAATTGGCCGAGCACGTAGATGAATTGTCCTCCCTGGCACGCTCGGCGATTCCCTGAAGAAAATCTCCGATGGGTCAAATCTTTTGTCCTGGTGACTTGGGAGCGCTGCCCGAAGGATCCCTGGATGTTTCTTGTAATGGAGCACACTCGGTGGCGCTCTGTGCGGAGAAGAATGGCCTCCAGCTGATTTCAAGTGCTTTCATAGGGCGAGAAGGAGCAGAGATATGGGAACAAGGCACACTCACAAAGGGCTTTTCTCTCTCACTTTTACCCCTGCTGGTGCCCTATACTCTCTGGTTCTGCCTTTGAGTCCTTTTTTTTTCCTGGCTTGGAGTCCCCCAAACTTTGAGACAAAACTCTTTATTTATTCATTTTTTAAACTGCAGGACAACAACTAATGTAGTGCTTAGAACTGCTGCCCTGCAATCATAGTATCTAGGTTCAAGTACAGCCTCAAGTACCCTTAAACAAGGTGCTTACTTCCGATTGCTCTGGTAAAAATTGTGCTGCCATATGAATGTTCCATGTCTAAGTTGCTTAATGACAAAAGTGTTTGATCAATAAAATTTTTTTTTTTTTTTTGCTTAAGCAGTCCAATCAGTATTTAATTTTTTTTCATTGCTTAATTTTTACTTTTTCAGTCCAGTTATTGTGATTCTGAAGATAAATACACTGATGCATATCTATATTTCAGTTTTGCCCCCTTCTCAAAGGTTCCTTCCGGTTTGTGGCAACATCTTTTCTACAAATACACTTTCTCTTCAGTTCCCAACCACTGTACCACCCATTGTCCAGAGACAGTCACAGAGGATGTTGAGAAGCCACATCCTAGCTGTCCTTTGTGGATCTTTTATTCCTTTCTTTCCATGTTCTTCCCCTGCAGGCACTGCCATCCGACACTGCAGTGATGAGAAGGGCTGGCTTCCCCCCGAGCTCTTCAACTGCACCACCGTTACCTTTTCGCAGCTCAGGAGACTGGTGCGTTTCCAGCTAGTGTCGTTTGAAACCCTGAGCGTGGCTGGAGAATAGCTCTCCAGGAGCAAAGCTCATCTGACTCTTCACTTCTATGCATTTAACCTGTCTGCTCTTCTCTGATCTCACTCCAGAATGAAGAGATGCACCAGAACGAAACAATAATAGACGGCGAGAAGTCCAAGAGCATTGCTCGAATGCTGCGGAACGCCACCGAGCACACAGACACCTTCTATGGCAACGATGTGAGGACAGCATACCATCTTCTCTCCCAGCTACTAGAATATGAGAGCCAACAGCAGGGCTTTGAGCTTGCAGCTACGCGGGACGCTGATTTCAATGAGGTCTGTTGCTCACCAGTTTGTAGCCGCTAGAAAGTTTCACCTGTTCTTTAGCCACTCTCAAGCAAAATCCTTGTAGCTATATGACCTATGGGAGTTTGGCGTACAGTGAATTGGCGTACTGTCTAGCTGAAGCCTAGAATCACACTGCATCTTTCTGGCATAATAATAATAATAATAATAATAATAATAACAGTGGCACAGTGAGCTTTCCCCCAGTTTCCTCCCACAGTCCAAAGACATGCTGTTCAGGTTTCCCCATAGTGTGTGAGTGACAGAGAGGGTATGTTCCACTGATGTATGGATGAGTGACCCATTGTAAGTAGTGTATCTAGCAGTGTAAGTCACCTTGGTGAATAAGGTGTGTGGGCTGATAACACTATATAGAGTTCATTGGAAGTTGTTTTGGAGAAAAGTGTCTGCTAAACAAATAAATGTAAATTATATTATTCACCTATGCTGTTAACTTAAATCTGTTTGTTAAATGCCTCTTGTCAGGTCAAGTATGTTTTTAGTAGATTTTGCCCTGTAGAGGAGTGCAGTCCAGGCTCTGACAGACACAGCTCAGAGGATTATGCAATACAGCACATGGTAACAATAGCCTGGTGGCCGGGAGTATGGCTCTCAGTTACACTCAGTTTGCCTGCTGTATCGCCCTGCTGAGCACAAACAGTGTGGATTCCTTGAGGATCACGTCATAATGGAAGGTGTTGGCAAAAGGGTCAGCCAGGACCGCTGGCAAGGACAATGGTTGCTGTGACCACACTGGTCATAGGCAGTAGTAGAGCAGGCCCACAGAGACCTCAGGTGTCACCAGCGGTGTGGTATTGCTTCATTGAATGACCTGTGCTGAAGGAAGGTTAAGACTGATAGTCTTATCCTCCTTTATCCTCCTGCTCACATTGATTGATCAGTCCACTCTGAGCCTTCCCTCTCACCGCCTGTTTTTGTGAACATTACAGAACATCATCAAGGCTGGCAGTGCCATCCTGGACCCCAGGAACAAAGATCACTGGGAGCACATTCAGCGGTCTGAGGGCGGTACTGCACAACTGCTTCGGCACTTCGAGGAGTATTCTGACATCCTGGCGCAGAATATGAAGAGGACCTACTTGAAACCCTTCACCATCGTCACAGACAACATGAGTGAGCAACTTATCTCTAGACTTACCATGGAGTGCACACTCTTGTTGAAATGAAAAATTTAGTTCAGATTAATGAATATAATTTCTATAAAAATTTGGGTGTGTGTGTATTGAGGAAAGGTCAACTTTATCTTCACACTGTTACTCCTCAGATTTCTCTGATGCACACAGTCACAAAGAGAGTAACTGTACTGGTTTTTCCTTACGTCCAGTTGTAGCCGTTGACTACCTGGACACCTCCAGTCCGGATCATGCCAAGATGCCTCGCTTCCGGGAAATCCGGGATGCCTATCCCAAAGACCTGGAATCTTCCATCCAGTTCCCCAAGTTCACCCTTACAGCAAGTGATGGCAAAGGTACGGCTGTGCCCTGTTCTCAGCTTAACCCACAAAACTGTTGCATTTAACAGTGAGTCTCTACACATCTTTGCTTCTCGCAACTTGTGTGAAACACCCAGGCTGGTCTCAGCTCAGTGTGAACATGCAAACAATTGAAGTTTAGCCCCCGATCTCTATATGGAGACATTGCATGAGGAAAATCTGTTTCATGTGTAAATGCTTTACACACAAGTTGTGTCCATGTCCATACATGGCTGCTCACTATCAGTTGTTAGTCCCATGTCTGTGTAAACTCTGCACACACACCATAGTCCAGATAACAATTTCACCCCACAAGTTGCTGTTTCTAAAAAAGGTTCCACCCAGTCTGGGGCAAGCCAGAATGTATTTATTATAGAAAGCTGCTCCCCCACCCCATGCTAGTGTAAGTAATGTGTCTTCACCATGATTCCTGCCCTTGTGCCTCCTCAGGGGAGTCCACAGAGGAGCCTTTCACTCAGACGGACAACACTGGGGTGGACTTCACGCCATCTGCAAAGAAAAGGCGACATGCAGACGGCAACGGGCCGCTTCCTGTTGCCGTGGTGATCGTCTACAGGTCCCTTGGCCAGCTTCTGCCCCAGCGCTATGATCCGGACCGCCGGAGCCTGAGGTAACGTTCTTAGTGAGGGAGCCACTCCACAGTAAATTACAGGAACCTGTCACTCCAGAGAGACCACCAGCACAGCAGCAGCACCTCTGTTTCTTTAACATGACACGACTATCAGCTGAGGTTGTAAACTGTGCATCACAGTCCATGTACACAAAACGGTCTTCACATACAGTTCAGAGTGGAAAAGACTCTTATGCAGTGTAAATGTCAAAATATTTAACTAGGCTTTTACAGATGGTTACTCCAGAGAAAACACACTGACACAGCATACTCTGAAGTATCTGAAGTTGGCCACTTGTCTTGTCGCCACATGCAGAATGAATGCATACATAAAGAGGTCCCATTTGCCTCTGTGTCTAGACTGCCCAACCGGCCCATCATCAACACTCCCATTGTGAGCACGGCAGTCCACAGCGAAGGGGTGCCGTTGACTGCGCCCCTGGAGCAGCCCATCACCCTGGACTACACCCTGTTGGAGACAGAGGAGCGCACAAAGCCTGTCTGCGTGTTCTGGAACCACTCCATAGCGTAGGTCAACCCCCTATCCCCTACACCCCCATCCTCTTCACGTAAATGTTTACGTATGCAACCGTGCTGTTGGAAATAATGATCCTCGTCGGCTGATTTGGTCCAGGATTGGAGGAACGGGTGGTTGGTCCTCAAAAGGCTGCGAGCTGGTCTTCAGGAACAACACCCACATCCGGTGCCAGTGTAATCATATGACCAGCTTTGCTGTGCTCATGGACATCTCCAAACGAGAGGTAGCCTCGTCCAACAGTACCCAGTATACTGAATAAGCCCCAGTGCTCTCTCCAAGGCGCCCCATGCTAATTTCTCATTCACCCACTGTCCCTGCTCTGTCTACCACCCCCCCAGCATGGGGATGTGCTGCCCCTGAAGATCTTCACCTACACTGCAGTGTCAGCTTCTCTGGTGGCCCTTCTGCTCACCTTCATTCTGCTGGCTATAATTCGAAAACTGCACTCCAACCTGCACAGCATCCACAAGAACCTGGTGGCGGCGCTGTTCTTCTCCGAGCTCGTCTTCCTCATCGGCATCAACCAAACAGAAAACCCGGTGAGGAGCTTGTTGCCTCCTTCTCATGTCTAAAGCCCTCACGCAGTCCTGTGGTGTTCCTATGAGTTCATAACGTCAAGTGTACAGTTATAGTTACCAAGCCAAGCAGCGAACAGCAACAACACATGCTAAAATTACACATCTTTTGTAGCCTCTGAAAAAGCTGCAAGCAAAGGATTAACTTGAGTTCTCATCCTCCACACTGAAAAGTTTTGAAAGTATCTCAGCAGCAACAACTTCCAGATGAGAAAGTAAATTGTTGGCAGTGGGCTGCTGTTCGCTTCCTCTGGTTCATCTAGTAAGTTCTGCCATTTCTTTTGAGACACATGGTTTTTGTTATATCTGCAAACCCATCATCTTCCTTAAGAGTTTAAAGTGCATGATTGCACATGAGGAACTTTGGCTCTAAACAAACTGAGGGGATTAAGTGGGAGATGGGCGTCTGGGGCTGCGTTAGGAGTCGGACAACATTGGTGAAATAAGAAGGCAGATCTGAAAAACACCACACATCAGAACCACATTGATCACACTGGCTCAACATTTGACAATTAATAGTGTATTTTTGATCATGATACAAGAGAGGCACTGCTTCAAGGGGTACAACACAATGACAGGGCAGAAGAGGGGCCGATGTGAAGAATTCTGTTGCCTGTGGCTTGGCAGAACTATGGCAGGCAGGGTGATTAGAGCTGGGATTTATGGGTACAGAGCCCATGTAGGTATGTCTGCCTGGTTGAAAGCAAGGGGTTGGGCGGAGCTGGGAAGAGACGTCGACTTTGTTCGCCCCGAGCACTCCCAAACATTGGCGATGACAGGAGATTAGCTCACAGTAAAGGCGTCTGCCAAGGCATTAGGTTTGTCTTTTGTTTGTCAGATGGCGTATCTTCTCTCCAGCTCGCAACGGGCATTATGGCATTTTCAGGACCCATGCTTAACATAAGCTACAGAAAGCGCATTAAACATCCAAGATGAGCTTGTTGCCAAATACAGGCACACATCCAAATATGTGTTTGTAATCGTATACATGTTGAGAATACTCCTTTTTGAGCCTTGCTGAATGTTGCTGCAATTCACTGGTAGGTTGGTACGCCTCCGATGAGGAATCTCAGTGCAAACACCCTATGCTACTCTGGACCATTGTCTTTGAGAAGGTGCCAGGTTGTGATAGTCGTGGCTTCTTCCTTGCTGTAGGTTCACAGATCATAATTTCAGGAATGCTTAAACTTCACAATGGCTGCTTGTGAGAGAGGGGAATGGGTGTGTGATTTTTTTTTTCCTCCTTCCAAACCCTGCTGGGTGCCTCACACACTCACCTGAGAACATACAGTGTGACCCACCTACCAAACCACCCACACAGAAAGGGGGAATTCACCATGTTGTGGTGATTTATTGCCTGTTGGGTCCTCGTGTCTGCGGCACGCAGCTCAGCTGAGACCCTGTTATGGCGTTTGTGGATCTGCCATGGCCCACAGCGCAAGATGAGCTCCTCACCTCCTCAGGTAGGGATCAGGCTCTGACAGGCACTGCCTCCATACACAGGAAGAACTGAAAGTAGTAGAAATGCTGCTAATTAGCTGTTCTCAGGCACATACCAGCAGTCGGGAGATGGGCCGTGCTCTGGTCCATCTGTGTTCTCACCATGGCCAACCAGAATGATCCAAATCCACCGCTGGTTCTCATAGAGCACATCTGCATATTAACATCCTCAGTCCATTACAGCAGGCTTAAGGAACCCCAAGATAGAAATTCCCCGTAACGTCTTCATCAGGATTTTCAAGTTTCAAGTTTATTGTCATAGATACAGTACAATGTACATGTTTTCTGCCTTCAATCTCAAGAGCTCTGTATAGTTGGGAAAGCAGAATTAACTGTTTTGCAGCTTAGTGTTACATGTTGATCAAGGTTAATGGTTCTTCTGACCTCTAACCCTACCCTTTTCTGAAATCTGTCTCTCCCCTAGTTCTTGTGCACCGTGATTGCCATCCTTCTGCACTACTTCTACATGTGTACCTTTGCATGGATGTTTGTGGAGGGCCTGCACATCTACCGCATGCTAACCGAGATGCGCAACATCGACCACGGCCAAATGCGTTTCTACTATGCAATCGGCTGGGGCATCCCTGCTATAATTACTGGTAAGAGTTGCTGCTGCAGCTGCCATGTAGTTCCGTTGAAATTAGGCATTTTCTCTCTTTGTGAAAAGTTCTCTCCAGATGGCTTCTCTAGATGATCTGAGATGCCAGTTGCCACAATTCAGACTCATAAGATTTCAGGTTCCAAACTTGGCATGAGGAAGCTGGCATGTGGAGGGATGGACACCAACTCACAAACTAAAAGGAATCACTTGGATTTTCCTTACAACTCACTGCTGGCATAAAAGCCAGTGAGCTCTTTGGTAGTGCAGTTCTGCCCTTGGTGCAGAGCCATTCATACTTTTTTGGGTCTACTCTCAGGTCTGGCTGTTGGCCTTGACCCGCAAGGCTACGGAAACCCAGACTTTTGTTGGCTGTCTGTCCACGACACCCTCATCTGGAGCTTTGCTGGGCCCATTTCTGTTGTAGTTCTGGTAAGCTCATATGAACTTCACACTTTACTTCCTGCAGCTGGTAGTGTAGTGGTTATAGCTGTTACCTTTGGACCCAAAGGTTACAAGTTCAAATCCCACCTCTAATTGTAGTACCCTTAAAGACGGTATTTACCTTAATTTGCTCCAGTAAAAATTGCTCACCTATATAAATAGTTGTTGCTAGATTAACATTTGTTACTTTTGAGAAAAGCATCAGCTGATTGTAATGTAAATGTCTGTGCTTTACTTTGCCCCGTGCTGTCTCCTTGGTATGGAGAGTAAAAAAAAAAGACAAAAACTGTGTCTAGATCTTTATGCAGCCTGAACCTGTTATTTTCAACAGCAACATATCATAGGTTGAAGTGAATGGTTTGAATGCATTTGTGTGTTTTTTTGAGAGTTTTTCTCTCCTCTCCCAAAGGTCAACATTGTGGTGTTTGTGTTGGCTGCCAAGGCCTCGTGTGGACGAAGACAGCGAATGTTTGAGAAATCAGGAGTCATGTGAGTCTTAAACAATGATCTCTTCCCATCAAACGGTGAACATGGTGAGCGTTGAAGGATGTGTGGAAAGAAGGCCTCTTGTAATGCTATGGTTCCTCAGGGAACTCAGGATTTGTGTTCATTTACACTCATTTACCCCCTACCTATCCCTGTAGATCAGCTCTGCGCACTGCCTTCTTGCTGCTGCTGCTTATCAGTGCCACCTGGCTACTGGGCCTGATGGCGGTCAATAGTGATGTCATGACCTTCCACTATCTCTTTGCTGTGTTCAGCTGTCTGCAGGTGAGTGAGCCCTCCCGGGCAAATTCCTGATGAATGTGTCTATGGTGTGATGTTGTGGGGTTGTAATGTCATCATGTTGGATACAACACTAATTGCTTTATACGCTGAATCAGGTATTACATATGCAGCTTTAATGTAATGACCAGTGTTGAAGTTCTTGTCCAGTTTCCAAGTACTGTCTTGCTCAGGTGGAGGGATTCCATATGATGCTGATATTGCTGTACCAGGAGGTACACAGGAAGAGGCCGCTGGAACGCCTGATCCTCGTAATGGAATGAGTGCGTGAAGCTGAATACAGCCCTTGTCTCACATGCATGCTCTCCATCTCCTTTTAGGGCATATTCGTTTTCTTCTTGCACTGTGTATTCAATAAAGATGTGAGAAAGAATCTGAAGAATGTCTTCATGGGCAAGAAACCACTTCCAGATGAGTCGAGTGCAACCCGTGCCACTCTGTTGACTGTAAGTAACCTGGCTTCATGCTGCTGTCATGGGGTGTGGTATATCACAGTTAGGATAGGGGTTTTTGTCCATTCTGTTTTTTTCTCCAAACTTTACTGACATCAATATAGTATCTATAATACAGCAAACACAGCATACTAAAAAAAAATCAGACACTTCCTATACATCACAATACAAATAATGACTGAATCCGAAACAACATACACTTACAAGAAGCCATATTGAACAAAGGGTTTTGAACAAAGTCCAGCCTCTAACTAAAAAAGAACATACTAAAATTTAAAAACCAAATTGTCACTTGCATTTGTCAGAGTATAAAACCCACAGCACCAACAAACATTAAACCAATAATGGCAATAAATAAAACATCCAACCTCTCATCAGCTAAATTTCTGAAAATCAGTCCGCGCCATCACCAATAAGTCTGTCATCATCAATAAACCATACATACTGTGTATTTATTCAGTCCACATGACATTGTCCATTCAGTTACCCATGTTGTCATCAGTTTATTTCTGAGATAACACTGCTGACCCAATATTACGTAGCTCGATGTAACATGAGCTTATTCATAACGTGGTCAAGGATGGGCCCCTGTTGGCTATGGGTGTGTGTAATTCCAGTACGAATGAATAAGTGCAGTATAAAGTGGGCTCCTTTATAGCAGGGCCAAATAAGAAAAGTTTCTTTCCTCAGGCCATCTACCTCATGAACACCTAAATCTCTCCCCTAGAGAGTAAACCAGTGCAATACATAATGCTGTTTATATTTACATTTATAACTTTTTATCACATCATATCTCTTCTCACACTCCCTTGCATTTGTAACTAGTGACTATTTTTGTATATAATATTGGGTACTGTATATTTTTATATATTTTTCATCCCTTATTCACATACTCTATCTTCTCATCTATCTCGCCACTGTCATTCTGTCTGTGCTGTGGAAGTTCCTGTCACCAAGACAAATTCCTTGTATGTGTGAACATACTTGGCTCGTTCTGATTCTGATTCTGATTCTGATATCTTAACCCCAGCATCCACGTTATACTGGGTTTACAGTCTGTATATAGTCGTACGCAGTGATGAAATTTGGGCCACTTTGATAGCTGAGAGATTTTTTTGTACTGTAGTGCATGTGCTCATTACTTTTGAAATAATGAGTCAAGGATAAGCAGCAAGGTGGGCTCAGGGTTAGTGGGGATGAAGATGGGTTCCACATAGCACTGATTTAAACTCTTTAGCTCTTTAGAACTGCTTTTATTGGGCACCTTAGGAAGCAATGTAACAAATCCAGGTATACAGATGGTGCAATAAAAGACATGGTACTAACTGCTCTCCTCATCCTCCCACCTGCAGCGATCTCTGAACTGTAACAACACATACACCGAGGACGGAGCCCTGTACCGCACACCCATTGGGGAGTCCACCGTCTCCATGGAGACCAGCGTCAGGTCAGCCCACAGCCACCGCAGCTACCTTACTCACGTTTTCAGGTACTCAGCACTGCTGTTCTATGCCCAGCCAGGCTTTCGAGTGTTTGCAGTCCCCTAAGGCCACTGTTGATCGTGCCAAGCTAATGCAAATGTAGGGATGCTGTTGTTGCCAATTTAATTGTACCATACATTTTGCTGCTTATTCCAAATTAATGCTCACATATATTCACTGTGCAAGGTAATACTAAAACAAGCCTGATGCTTTGCCCAGTTAACAGTAGCCCGCTGCTCTTCACTGCCTCCCTCAGGGGGCCTCTTTTTGAGGGTCTGAGGTGCGCACTCATGCATGGGCATGTACGCAGATGCATAAACATGCTGTAGCATTGGTGAGACTACTGTGGATGTTAGAAGAAAGATCTTGCTGACAAAGATATATTGTAGTTCACCTCAGGGAGCACTGGCTATGGTCCAGCCTCTGTAGGGCCCCCGCCGCATGTCCCCAACCCACTAAATAAGAAAAGGTTGGGCCTCTGTGTCCGAGGCCCAAAGCCAGACATGAAACAACTATGGTGAGGTGTCATCTTATTCACTGAAGAAAAGGAACGTTTCTCAGTATGCGGTCAGCTGAGGCCTCACACAGCTCATGGCCCCCTTTCATTTTATTTCCTATTCTTACCCCACCCAAACTTCAATCACAGGGACGACTCAGGACTTAAGCCTAGTGGTTCATCAGGCACGGCCAAAGTTGGACACGCTGACGGGGAGACCTCCATTTTCCAGGGGAATGGCACCAAAGGAGATGGTACAGTGCAGGCAGGGCCGGAGTTGTGGACAGGTGGTCAGTTTTTTTTGTTTCCCATTTTGCAACATGTCTGACTCAATTTCATATCTGGATAGACTCAGATTCGGACAGCGAGCTCTCACTTGACGAGCACAGCAGCTCCTACGCCTCCTCACACTCCTCAGACAGCGAGGAGGATGAAGTGGACATCAAAGGCAAATGGAACCCAAGCACACCCAAGAACAACGAGCGCCAGCCTCTGCACAGCACCCCAAAAGGTATCGGGGTAGACACGACTCTGAAACCAAATCAGGAATCAAAATCCCAAATCCCAAACCTAGTCCTCATACCTCACTAACAATCTTTGTTTGGCAGTCCTTCATTTAATGCCACTCAAATGAAAAGCCTTCTCACTTCTACTCATTACATCCAGGCATCTTGTGCTGTCTAGACCTAGGTTCAAATCCAGCTCAGTCTGTATGGAATAAGTCACCTTGGGTAAGGGTGTCTGCTAAACCCTTGTTAATAATCGTTGTACATCACTTCGGAGAAAAGCATCTGCTAAGTGAGTAAATGTAAATATACAAGTGTATGGCCCATCCCCAGTGCAGTTCTCCCCTCAGTACACCCCCCACCCATGTAATTCATGTGCATTTTAGAGTTTTCAATACATATATACACATACTCAATACATGCTTAAGCTCAGTAATCTCAATGTCATCACAACATCTAGCTTGACTTGGTTTCTAACTCAGCTTCAAGCCAGGGATGTCCATCAGCGCACTCTCACGTGGTCTCACTCAAACGGTTTCCTCGTGTCCATGTGCTACAGTGGATACGTTGTCCAATCACGTGAAGCCTTACTGGCCGACAGATGGAATGACAGCCAGTGACAGCGAGGATCTGAGCAGAGTGGAGAAACTGCGGGTGGAAACCAAGGTCGACGTGGAGCTTCACCCAGAGAACAAGCTGAACCACATCAAGGACCTTCCTGAGGATAAGGAGCTGTCGGGCAAGGAAGTGAGCCCACCCAGCCAGCTCAACAGCAACCACAAGGCTGAGCAAAGGAAAGGTGAGGGGTGCTACCAACTCTGGATGAAACCCACTGCATTGCCTGCGTTCCAAAAAAAAAAAAGCTATCAGGGCTGAGAAGATCATAGGAAGCTGAGAAGGACTTCAGAATTCCACAAGTCATGTAGTCAATTGAAGTAGCGCTGCTGTCTCACGGCACCTGAGTGGTGCGAGAGGACATGGGTTCAATCCCTGTTCAGTCTGTGTGGAGTCTGCATGTTCTCCCTGTGTCTGTCTGGGTTTCCTCCCACAGTCCAAAGACATGCTGTTCAGATTCACCTGTTGTGTGTGAGTGACAGAGAGAGTGTGTTCCGTTGATGTATAGATGAGTGACCCAGTGTAAGTAGTGTATCTAGCAGTGTAAGTCACCTTGGTGAATAAGGTGTGTGGGCTGATAACACTACATAGTTTATCTGAAGTCGCTTTGGAGAAGAGCGTCTCCTAAATAAATAAATGTAATAAATGTAAATAAAATAATTTGTCAAAACTTGGAAAAGCAATCAACAAAGACTAACATGATTATTACCTAAAATGAGCTGTTGACCCACTGCTTACCATCGATAGTAATGTGAAGTTTGTAAATTCCCAGGGATTCTAAAGAACAAGATCACATACCCACTTCCGCTGACAGACAAGAATATGAAGAATCGCTTGCGGGAGAAGCTGTCAGACTACAACCCACCTACCATCACCAGGGCATCATCTCTAGGGTCCAATGAAGGCATTCGGCCGGCCCATGGGAACAACGGCGTAGTCATCAAGCCGCCACATCGGCTCTCGCCAACACCCAGAGAGCAGCCCAACGGGGTTGCCATGAGCCTGCGGCGGGGCTTAGTCAATGGCGATGACGACACGGACTCTGAGTGAGTGACCACACGAGCCGCACTGTCAACACACGTGAGCACACGTGTACACGGACACGCCACAGGACACTGAATAGAAAGGAAAAACTAAGTCATATCTCAAAAAAGATTATAACCATTGATGATACTACATGGAGGGGTGCGGTGGCGCAGTGGGTTGGACCGCAGTCCTGCTCTCCCGTGGGTCTGGGGTTCGAGTCCCGCTTGGGGTGCCTTGCGACGGACTGGCGTCCCGTCCTGGGTGTGTCCCCTCCCCCTCTGGCCTTACGCCCTGTGTTACCGGGTAGGCTCCGGTTCCCCGTGACCCCGTATGGGACAAGCGGTTCTGAAAATGTGTGTGTGTGTGTGTGTGTGTGTGTGATACTACATGTGCTGTGGAGATAAAAGAACGATCAATTCACAGCCCCAAACATCACCTTTCAATGTCACTGATGTTGAACACGTGTGATGTAGCGCTTGGTCTCATCGGTTTTCCTGCTCGGTGAATGGCTCATTTTCTTCCGTAGGACTCAAGGAAAGTGCAGTATCTGTGTGCGCGTGTGTATGTATGTGGGGAGACCTCTACCTGATCCCTCATGCATCCGCTTCTTCTCTTCCCGTGCAGTGGCAGTAACGAAACCTCGATCTGACTCTCAGGATGCCTGTGGAGACTGCCTCTTGCTGGTGGGGATGTCAGAATTCCCACGCAGACCCACCGTCGAAAGCTTACAGCCCACCAGCTCTTTGGCTCCTGTGGAGTACAGTATTAACGCACACTTCTGCCTGCCAGAGAAAAAAGGAATGAATGTGACCACACGGCCACCAGAAGGGGACAGGGACTCCACCCTGAGCATGTGGCTTCTTAAACTCCAGACTGTATGGAACTCTGTGGTACAGGAAACTGTCACTAGGGGGCCATGTTTGCCACCATTGGTCATTTTTGCTCATTTGTGTTATTGCGAACTAAAATCAGACACAAGTGCAGTTGCTACTGCCACTGTGGGAGGGGTCCGCATCATGTCAGTGCTTGGTCCTGACCTCGTGCACAATGCAGAATCTCCTATGAATCCATTCTCTGGGCAGGGATGAAGTCACTGCACCACAAAACCATGTTCCGGTCAGTCTTCCTTCCAAGAAGAACAGTCTAAAATTAATGACCTTTGAGTGAAACTAATCTGTAGATACATTTTGAATGTGATATTTTGTATTTTGTCACCTTTGTTGAAAAGAATGGGGGGATAAATTCTCATGTGTAAATTGCAACTATTTTTTTTACATCTCAAGGTGAAATGTTCTGCTCTGGAGGTTAATTTTACACTTTTTCTTCCAGCTGTGTATTACACAGTGTGTCAGTGTGATTGTGCCATATGGTTTGTTTACATCAAAAAAAGCATTTGCTTTTGCCTTAGAAAAAATGTTTTGGGGGTAAATTTGAAGCATTATTTCAGAAAGCTGAAAAACAGTTCAATCAGTGATGTACCGTGATGCCTTCTTCTAAGCATTCCCACCTCACACGTCTGCCTTAGACCCAGAAGCAGGAGTTCGAGGGGAGGGTCACCACGCAGTGTTACGATATCCCCCAAAGTAAACCCCAAAGGTCTGCCATTTACAGAAGCAGAAGATGCTTCATGGACACCGGGTGTAGTAGAAACCCAAATGGTTTGGTACCAAGTGAGCAATCCATTCAGTTTTATTTGGCACCCATCAGCACCAAGCCTCCTCTGAGCCTTTGATATGAAGTCTTATGGGGAACAAAGGCATGGAACAGATACTGCTGGCAGCAACGAAACCATGTTGCAGTGGATGGTGTCGCAGTAGCAAGGTGTTCGCATTGCAGGATCCTTGCAGAAGCCCTTGGTTCGGAGCAAGGTGGCCGACACGAGCTCAGCTGCTTCTTGAGGAGCGCTCACCCACCACCAAATGCCTTACAGTACAGTGAAATGACAGCTGGAACTACTCTCAGGCGTCGGGAGCCATAACTCCACCGAGGAGCACAGCGAGGCCCCCTTCTATAGCACCAGTCTCCGCATTTACACCCATCCTGCGAGTGTTCACTCTCTTACGGTGTCAGATATCTGAGAATAAATTTGGTCTCGCTCATGTAGATCATTTTAACGTTGCCATAAAAGGAAGCGGCTACCAAGGTTTTGCACTAAACATGCTATTAAAGAATGTTCTCAAAGTTTTATAATCAAAACTGTTGCTATGGTGACGGCATGCCCTAGAGTACTGGGGTGTACTTTTGAAAATCTTTTTCTGTGGTATAGCGCCCACAGTACAGTCTCGAAGACTCCGCATTTGTTAAAGAGCGATTTTACGCCAAGGACTACTTCTGTAAGAAACTCGCTGACGTAAAACCTACAAGAATGAATCATAGCGCAGATGGGATGTTGGTGACAAGCAATGTATGACCGCTACCGTCCCATGTCAAACAACTGAGAAGACCCCCCCCTCAGTCACCACCTCAAGTGACCACATCTTTCAGCTGCTTTTCTCTTAAAGCTGTTTTTTTTTTTTTTTTTTTTTTATGAACATACACACTGGATATGCTTTGTAACATAAGTGTATTTATTTTTATTTACTTTCAAGACACTGGAAAAGAAACCATTAAAACTGCAAAAATTAAACTGAAGATGAATTTTTGTAACTTATGATGTTTTGTCTTTACACAAAGGGACATACATAAGTGTAGGTGGCATGGTGGCGCAGTGAGTAGTGCTGCTGTCTTGTGACACTTGGGTGATGCCAGAGGACATGGGTTTGATTTTTGCACAGTCTGTGTGGAGTTCATATGTTCTCCCTGTGTCTGTGTGGGTTTCCTCCCACAGTCCAAAGACATGCTGTTTAGATTCACCTGTTGTGTGTGAGTGACAAGAGTGTGTGTGTGTTCTACTGATGTATGGATGAGTGACCCATTCTAAGTAGTATATCTAGCAGTGTAAGTCACCTTGGTAAATAAGATGTGTGGGCTGGTAACTCTACATAGAGCTCACTGGAAGTCACTTTGGAGAAAAGTGTTTGCTAAACAAATAAATGTGTTGTCAACTAGGGATATCATTAACCCACAATACTTAGAAAGCAGTCAAATGTGCTGTAAATAAAGTGCCATATTAGAAAATTTTTGTTGGATTGGGATCCTTAACTGCGGTGCACTTATCTCACTGCTCACCACATTGACCGAGACACACCTGGGTCCAGCTGGGGTGTGGCATTAACCACAAGAGTTTGCGCCAAGACCTTGTATGGTAATGAGTCTCCTTTTAACACACTTGTTTGAATTGATCTTCTTGGACAATTGTGAGCTCTTTTGGAGACGTAAATAAAGTGGTTTATCACAGTTCTGGATGGAGCCCCCCCCCCCATAATGTATGTTAGCCATTGCAGACAGCTGCACAGCCACAGTCTCACTGCCAAGCTTATACACTCCCCTCCTAATCTATTTGAGACGATAAAATAAGACCATCCAAAGAGAAGCTTGGTATTCCAGAAATTTCCAAGGCAGACAAAAGTGACAGCATATGAGTAAGATTTAGTGGAGTTCAAATGACATTACATTTACATTTATATTTATTCATTTAGCTGATGCTTCTCTCCAAAGTGACTTACATCTCATAGAAAATACAATGTGTACATTACATTAGCAGAAAGGGAGACATAGTTGCAGATGTGATTTTTAAGTACAGTTAAGTTTCTTTCCACCATGTGAACCAATGTTCATCACATGAGTAGCTGCATAAAACTATCAGAATATCAATGATTCCTGATCACCTTTCTAGTAATTTTTATTTTTGACATGCATTTAAACATGTACATTATAATACAGGAGTAGCTGCATAAAGAATTGATCTGGGCATGATCTTAAAGTTATACTGCATGAACATTTATCCCTTACATGAAATTAAGAGGTCATGGGTGAAGTGAGTCTGGAAGAGATGAGTTTTAAGACCCTTTTTAAATGTGGACAAAGATTCAGCAGTTCTGAGTGAGACATTATGAAAACATGGTAAATATAGCAGAGGACACAATAATGAATTCTCCAACACGCACACACTAGAATGGCCTAAATCGGTGCATGTGACTTTCCAATGTCTGTTAGCTGCTTGTTTAATTCTGCTCACACAGTATTTGCTGTAATACAACACTAGTGAAATGCGTGATTCCTTTATGGTACGATCTGGGCAGAAAAGTGAACGCAACTCAACACACAGGTGTTCTATACCTCTAGGACTATCTGTACCCATTTGACACAGCGTCTCATTTCCTGAATGCCTTGTGAACAAATTCTACATTGCAGAAAGTGTACTCAAAGTTTCGACTAGAATATTAAGAGCACCAGATGGTGTGGTTGTGAAGGATGAGGGTTAGTCACCTCCAGGCTTATGAGGGGCCCAGCCTTGAGCAAGATGCTCAAACTTGAACTGTAAAATATACAAATCTGTATAGATGAAGGAGATTACAAGTTGTCACAGATATGCAATGAAGTAAAATCCGAAACATTTAGGATGGGAGGTTTGCATGGAATGTGGGTTAGGGCTTGTTGGCTTTGAACTCACGTGTTCCAGGTTCAAATCCATCTGGCTGATATACTACCTCTGAGCAAGGTGCTTACCTTGAATTGCTGTAGTAAAAAAAAATGCAAAGCTAATGATAATTGGTGATAACATGGCAAGTTGCTTTAGAGAAAGGCATCAGGTAAGTGTAAGAAAATGTCCATTTTAATATAAATAAGTGATATAAGTAATATACACACACACATTTTCAGAACCGCTTGTCCCATACAGGGTCACGGGGAACCGGAGCCAACCCGGTAACATAGGGCGGAAGGCCGGAGGGGGAGGGGACACACCCAGGACGGGACGCCAGTCCGTCACAAGGCACCCCAAGTGGGACTCGAACCCCAGACCCACCGGACAGCGGGACTGTGGTCCAACCCACTGCGCCACTGCACCCCCCATAAGTAATATAAATAAGTGAAATAAAAGTGATTTATGCATTACATATTCATTGATGTTTTTTCAAATGGATAAATATTGAGAGACACCATTCTCAATGCTTTTTACAGGCTCTAAAAAAATTGAGCATTGTAGATTGTTAGTGTGGCACATTAGAACACATACCCACACCTCATACATAGCATGCTATCAGGCTGAATGTTTTTGGTAATGTTCTTGTAAACTATTCTTGTGTTTTTTTGTTTTTTAAATAGCACTGTTTCACTAAAGTTGTGTGTGAGAAGCAGGACCTGTCTCATACTGCCACATGCCTGTCACTGAGCTGTGATTGCCCATGATTGCCAAGTAGTGGACTTGTCCTGCAAAAACTCATTGGCTGCCATTGATCATGAAATGTATGCAGTGTTGCCCTGTCTTACGAAGGTGATGCATTCCAGAAAAATCCTTCTGGATTCATCATCTAGAGCTGCATGAAAAAAATGCAATCAAATTTGAGGGGGATGTTAGGGTCCCCCCCCCCCCACTACTTCTGTCTTTCCCCAGGTACATTACCTCCCTCCATACGTATTCATATTTCCCACCCCATACCTTTTGGGGAACTCTGGGCATTGGTGGATGAGATCACTGGTGTGGCAAACAGTGTCAGGTGCTCCTCCTCCATTCCTGGATTTCCAGGAGCCCCCCTGTTGTGAGTATACCAGGTCCAGTAGACTCACCACCTCCATGTAGACCCTGGAGGGAGCGCAGGCTGTCTCAGTGGCTTAGGCACGTCGTGATGGGAGAATCGTTGGTTACTGTATAATCAAACTCAATTTCTGTAGGATAGGGTATTTGGTAGAAATCAAGCAAAAAACTTTGTGGTTATGGTCCAGCAGGTGGCTAGAGTGAGCAACATATTGTACCTTATTTCAAACCAAAAACAGGTGATAATTACACGTGATATCACAACATGAGGATAAACTTTTATCAAATTCAATTTCTGTAGCACAAGACATATGTGAGATATAGTACAGCAACGCTTGTGGTTTATATAACACATTTTACATTATTGCAAAGCCAAACAGATTTAAACCCTGCACTGTCTACATAATGGACATAATATGTGGAATGAAAGTCAATTAGGTTTTTAGCGGTACTACAAGGCATTTGAGCAGTCGTGTTAAAAAAACAAAACCCATGTACAAGGTCCGGCACGTGGCTATGACGTGCAACATATTGTACCCTGTTTCAATCTTTAAAAAAGATGAAACACACATTTTACACCACAACATGAGGATAAGCAGTGTCTCTGGGAATGATACCCCTCATCCTGCGCTACGGCGCCTAAACACATATTGTGATGATGGAAGAGAAATTTAAATGAGAGAGTGAGCAATTGAATAAATAGATGTCGCATGCGTGTATAGGGTGTGTCCGATCATGCCAGTGTGTCAGCAAAGGGGCCAGGTCCTGTCAGGCAGCGTCCCGTTTTCCCACCGTTTCCCTTTGCTTCACATGCCATGCGCGTACCCCTTTGATTGTCTCTCTCTATGTCACAGGTGAAGGAAAGGAGAGGTCAGGGAGGGGCTCGTCACAACTTACCACACACCGGATGGACCTCCCAGCCCAAGGCGAGCTACAACCGGGCCCAGTGGCAAGGCTCTTCAGCAACTCCGGTTTTTATTGAAAATATACAAATCTTTTTCCTTTTACTTAGGATTTCCATGGAGAGAGACATGCTTGAGTTAAGACTTTGGAAGGCAGTGGGCCGCACCTTACGTCCATTAAAAACGAAGCACCTTGCCCCTATCCCACATTGCCAGGGTACCACGCAACCGAGGCAACAGTGTGGGTGCCTAAGGGGGCAGTGCTCCGATCAGCCACCTTTCACAGTGTTGTTGCTCAGTGTCTTACATTTTTTTGCCACTAGGTGCGGTTGATGAGCTTAGCAAGGGTAGAGAGGATTGTAAGGTGTGCCCAGTAGGTGGCTTGACCGCCACTGCCACGGGGTGATCCTCTACTCCTGAAGGCTTTATTTTCCCTTTGTATAGTCTGAGAAACCTAATGCATATTGAGCAGGTGGCGTGACCGCTGCTGTCACAGGGCAAACCGGAGATTTCTATAATCTTTAATTACCTTTAGTTTAGAGTATCCATTAATATTTTCTTGGCGAGATCTTCATGTGTGGGGAAGGAAGCTATAATGGATATGACATTGAAGAATGCGGATGGAACGGTGAAGACAGAAACTGGTAGAATTCCTCTTGCCAAATGGAATACGGACAGCAGAAGGAGGACTGTTAAAGAACACTGCCCTGTTTCATTTGAGGTTTGAGGAAGACAGACTTCCATGACTGACTTACCTTCATTAAAGAGGTAATTCTAGGTCTCCTTGGGCTCACTGTGGAAGATGTCATTTGCATCCAACAAAATAATCCAGGGGTTCTTCGATGTCAGTTTGGCTACAGAACTGGGATTTAAAAGGAAGATTTAGAACTATAGAGTTTTATCTGATCATCCCATCTTAAAATCCAGGTGACGTCTGGGTCCCATCTACACCCAGTAGATGTCTGACAGCCTGAGCAACTCCACGTTCTGAGGGCATCCCACCCAGCGGAACCATTGATGCAGCAGGTGTAACGTCTTCACTATGTTGAAGTGTCTGACTCTGGCGGGCTGCGTATGCGCCACAGCACAGCTACGGGGAATGAGCAGCCGCCACAGGACCTGGCCACGCACTGGCCTTTCCCACCACCTGCACAATAGCGCCCCCTGCAGGGCAAGGCTGTCTCACTGTCAGCAGTAAGACTTGATGGTGGGCCCGTGCGAGGTAATGGAAATCTGTGGACGTTGCCCTGACTGCAGGAAGCCCCAAACTATTGCCAGCTACAGGTTGGTCTCCTGGGACACGTGGACCAGCCCCGCGTTGTCTGCGAACAACCCGTCGTTCGCTGTGTCTGCTGCCGGTTGCTGGGTTGAGAAGGATGCCTACAGATGCAATGATCACTGTCGCTGGGAGAGGGGTGGGAATTAGCAGCAGGATAAAGGATAGCTTAGCTAACACACACATTTTCAGAACCGCTTGTCCCACAGGGGGTCACGGGGAACCAGAGCCTACCCGGCAACACAGGGCGTAGGGCCGGAGGGGGAGGGGACACACCCAGGACGGGACGCCAGCCCACCGCAAGGCACCCCAAGCGGGACTCGAACCCCAGACCCACCGGAGAGCAGGATCCAGTCCAACCCACTGCACCACCGCACCCTCACTTAGCTCAGCTAACAGTGAAGAACAAATTAAAACAAAGTAAGGAGCAAAGAAGAACAACAACCATTTGATATTATATATAAATATATCAGAGAATACTGTAGAATCACTACATTATTATTATTACAATGTATTATCCTTATTGTTATTATTATTAGTAGTAATATAAAACCTCAAAGCAGACGTGAAAGTCAAGGTGTACAAAGCCATCGTCCTGACCACCCTGTTGTATGGCACTGAGTCTTGGGTCACATACCATCGGCACCTACGACTTCTTGAGCTCTTTCACCAATGCTGTCGCCATGCCATTCTCAACATCCATTGGATTGATTATATTACCAACATCAAAGTCCTTCAAAGAGCAGAGTGCACTAGTACAGAGGCCACGCTCCTCAAGATACAGCTGCGTTGGGCAGGGCATGCCTCCAGGATGGACAACCGTTGCCCGCTCAAGATTCTACTATGCCAAATTGTCCACAGGTTAGGTGGGGGCACCACGGAAGCGATGCAAGGACACTCTGAAAAAGTCCCTTGCATTCTGCGGTATAGATCACTATCAGTGGACATCCCAGGCTGCCGACAGAGACTTGTGACAGCTGACAGTCCAGCAGGCCACTGTACAGTTTGAGATAAACTGCAGGGCCAGCATGGAGGAGAAGAGAAGAAAGCAGAAGAACCCTATTCTCTCAGCACCCACCCTAAACCAGTCCCTCCCATGCAGCCACTGTGGTAGACTCTACCTGTCTCGTATTGACCTCATCAGCTAACAGCATGCCTGCATCAGACATGGACTCTCTGCTTTCTAATCTTCATTCACCAAGAGTAGTTAAAGTATTGTGGCCCACAACACCGTAGGTTTGGATGGGGTGAAGAAGGGTGCAAAAGCAGCATTCATCTCAAACATTTTATTGGAACACCAGCACACAGAAAAATGATGCTCTCTATCCAAGGACCTGCCTTCCTCTAAGACCTGTGCTTCTAGCCAGCCTTCCCAGCCCACATAGACTGGCAAACCGGTCACCCCATCATTTTCCCCAGAAGTGACCCCAGTGGTTGCACCTTACATTCCACATTTTTCCCCATAATGCAACTACTTACATTTAACAGGTTTCCCACCTAAAACACACTGTAATGTGGGTCGTTACATAATTATATTGCCCAGTATGTTGCTTATTAGGTTACCAATAAAAATGGGTAATTAATTTTATTTGCTAAAAATCATCACTGAATTGCAAATGTAGTACTAGAAATTAATTTAAAAACCTCTCTGATCTCTTTAGATAGGCTCAGACTATAATGTTTATAGTTCACATATTTTAGTTTAGCTATCTTGTACACTATGGTTTTCATAGTGTGTGTCCAATTAATGGAATTGGTTAAATTCTCTCCTGGGGAATAATAATAATAATAATAATAATAATAATTTTTTTGTAGCACAGTTGGCCTCACTCACCTTGACTCCATCAGCTGAGATCCCTATAGCAGAGAGGAAGGTGGTCAGCACCCACCTTAATCTGTTCAAGATGTCTCCTTCATCATTGCTTGGTACAAAGAAGATTGAGGCTATACTCAACACAATAGGCTGATTTTGCCACCTTTAAGATGATATATTGAAGAATGCCAAGTACGTCAAATCAATGCAGTGGGTCCCACCTGGTACTGGAACTAGCAACCACCAGGTACTTGTAACAAAGTACTGAAGGTCTGAATCCTTGTGATTTTTTTTTTTTTTTTTGTCAGTGTCATGCAACAGAAAAACAGGACTAAAGTTTTCATTTTAAACTCTAATTTGTAACTTTGAAATGTTTACTTCCCATTTCACAGTACACATGACAATTCTTTTTGCTGTCTCTTTTAAATAATGCTGAGGGGGCTTGGTTCACAGTTGACTTGCATAACATACCTGTGCATGCCACTCCCTGCACCCACATTCAGGCACTGTCTTATCTGCCCCAGTCTCACGCAGTCACCTGCCCTGCTCTGCCGTTGGCCAAGCTGGACACGCAGCTGTCCCATCGCACTTGGCAACAGGCTAAGCTGGGCCTGGCAGTCCCCCTGGAACCTTTGTACCATGTTCTGTCTTGATAGGTATGCTTTGTTGTAGAGCCAACTGTTTTCATAAATCTCCAAAGTGCACGTGGAATAGACAGCTATAATGCCAGCACCAGTCATCCCTTGCATGCCACAGAAGCTCACACTCATCGCAAAGTAAAAGAGAATGTATTACTTCTCTTAGGGATGTTTACATCGGGACTCTTCATTGACTGAAGTCAGTTAAGCAGGACTGAGAAAACCAGGAGGATTGTGTTTGTTGGATTGCAGCAGTGAACCACCTGATACAGCTTTTTGAACCCAGAGCTTCTTGAACGCTATGTCTCTGTGATGTGAGGAGTGTTCAATTTCAGGAGTGATTTTTAATAGATACATTAATATGCATTTCAGCTAATGACCCTGAAATCAGAGACTGAGGATGTATTTAGTGTCCTTTCACTGCATCATATTTATAGATTATAGACACGGAACTGACTTAAATGTGGCCTGTTTATCATTTTTGTTTGCAGTTTTATTTATTCACTTATCTACTCTGGGGGGGGTGCGGTGGCGCAGTGGCGCAGTGGGTTGGCCCTTGTCCTGCTCTCCAGTGTGTCTGGGGTTTGAGTCCCACTTGGGGTGCCTTGCAATGGACTGGTGTCCTGTCCTGGATGTGTCCCCTCCCCCTCCAGCCTTGTTCCCTGTGTTGCTGGGATAGGCTCTGGCTCCTTGTGACCCTGTATGGGACAAGCTGTTCAGAAAGTGTGTGTGTGTGTGTGTGTTGCTTATCTACAAGACCTGATCACCCACTACACCCCAACCTGACTGCTACTCTCCTCTACCTTTGCTCAGTTGTGGTCCCAGGCCAAAGAGGTCCACAAGCACACAGGTTTTCTGTTTGGCTCCAGCGTGGTGGAATGACCTCCCACTCTCATTCAGAGCTCTTGAATCGCTCTCTAAATTCAAAACTCACCTCTTTCGGACACGCTTCTCCTTTGATCTCGTAAGCGCACGATAAACGTATAAGTGTTCATGTTTAAAAATTTTTAATAATTGAATAAATAATTGAAAAGCCTTTATGTAGCCACCCACATAATATATACTGATTCATATAATGGAATTTCACAGATGGACTGTACTCAGCAATCAAGTGTCTGCATCCATATCTCTCCATCTGTTGATGTAATGCACTCTTTGTGTGATGTACATTGGTGTGGTGAAAAGTGTCTGCTAAATGAATGTAATGTAATCTGATACTTTTCTCCAAAACAACTTACAACCATTTATTCATTTGTACAACTCGGTAAGTTCTTTTGTAGGTTTTTTTACTTCATTGATCCAGGGTAAGTACTTTGATTAAAGGTGCTACAGCAGGAGACAGGGTTCGAACCTGAGTCCGTTAGGTGCACAATGGCACAATTAATGACTGCACCACCTGCTGCCCCAGGTTAACCCTAATCCTAAATCTTATATCCCTTATTTCTTGTTTTTTTTTTTTTCTGGTTTCTATGTTAGTCTGTGTTCAAGTAGCACATTTGGGACTCAAGTAATGCAAACCACATTGATGCACTGTTCTTATTTTAGCTGCATGACAGTTTCGCATAACAGATCACAGTGTACATTTATTCTAAAACCCTTTAAATGGGCACACTGTGTGCTATGTATAAAAAAATGCTGCTACACAAATGACTAACTCACCAAAATCAGCTTTAAACTAAGTTGGAAAAACATGTAAGCTAAATAAATAAATATAAACAAATAAATGTAAACAAATACATAGGGCGTTATTCTCTGTGCCGCTCCTCTGCCGCTTTGAAAACCCGGTACGACAGTCTTGGCTTAGGTTTCACCTTTGGAATATCGGGATTTGATTTCCGGATAATTAGAGGGCCGGTGAGGACGTGAAACTGCAGTGAAAAAGCAAACAATTGTCTGCAACTTTGAAAGTGGGACGGGGGGATGGGAGAGAGGGAGGAGGCAGCAGGACGAGGGAAGGTGTTGCGGTCACCACAATGCCCCTTTCACATCAAGGCAGACTCCCCGACAGAAGGCACCCAGAGAAAGAGCAGCCCACCTGTAAGACAGTCTGCTGTATCGTTGCCTTAGCCTCACCGAGCGGCCCTGGGGGCTGTAATTATGTGGGCCCCTGTCTCCTGGCACCTTTCTGCAGGCAGGTAATCTGACCACCCTACCTGGGGTCACCCCCTACTACCCCACACAGAAGGAGCCCCACCTGTCCACCAAGATGTGGGTTTGTTACCATGCCGTTAAGCCATAACCTCTGATTCCCTGTACAGCCTGTCCACTTCCCCCTTGTGCACCTGTCAGCCAGGTGGGAGCTTATCACACAGCCTCGCCCCGCCCTGTGTGTTGATTCTTTCACAAGGTGCAAGGACAAGGAGAGTCCTCCCATGGTGCCCTGTGCTGAACTCCAAGTATTGTAAGTATCAGCAGTCGTGGTAAGCCCTGACATCAGGGTCCTGTCCTTGTGAAACTCACATCTTACACCATAGTGAGATTTAAAATAGGTCTACAAGGGTACAGCACCTCCCCCTGCTCTTGCTGGTGTAGGATGTATCTCAGGAGACCAGGTTCCCCTGATATCCAGGGGTTTAAAACCCAGGTAAGGCACAGCTTTTGCTCCACAAGACCAAAAGAAAACAACATTAATTAAATCTGCTGAAAAGTCGATGTCATTTTATTGAAATTCTCAATTCCACTTTAAGGATTGTACCATAGAGTAAAAAAGAACCTTTTTTTCTTTCCCGCTCTGGGAACATTGGCTGAAAGCGGCAGTTCAAAGCGCCAGGCCTAGCAGCTAAATGAAGGGCTTTTTAACAAATGTCTTCCAGATCAGCCCAGTTTCCAGTAAAAATTAACTTGTGATCAAAGTGCAATGTGTTTTCTGGCAGGAATGCCCCAATAACATTCTAGCGCCGTCATCAGCCCTCCCTGATTAATGAATCCCTGAGCCGTTAATTTGCATACAGGTGAGAAAAAGAAAGAAAGAAAAGCCCAGGGCTTGAGGGCCAGAAGGGGAAAAAAACACTTAAGGAGTGTGTGTATGTGTGTGTGGTATTAAGGGGGTAAAGCAATTTTATTGATGTATCAATATTGGTATTTCGAGAACTCCCTGCAGCTGTCTATAAGGCTGTATGATTAGTTGAAAGGAGGGAATTAGTTATCCTGTCTGTTTTAAGCCTTTTCATCATGAACATACTGACTGGAGTCTCCTCTAGATGGCAGTAGCGTGTGCCGTGTCGCCACAAATGGTAGAGCTTGCCTCCCTGCTGTCTTCTCAGTCCTCCTCAAGGGACAAAAAAGATTTGTCCCAGTTTTAAGGAGCAACTGCAATTTAACCTTACCGTACAAGAAACCTTGTTTTAAAGGCTTTAGTATAAAGTAATACTGTAAGGTAATGCTCCCATGCGACTGCTAGTAACACAGCTGGAGAGTTGCTGCCATTGGAATCATACATTTATTCAGTTAGAAGATGCTTTTCTCCGAAGCGACGTACATCTCAGAGAACCATACAAAAGTGCCTTTCACCAGTAGAATGAGATCTTGATGCAGACCTGCGATTCCTGAGTAGTCAGTTTGTCACATACAGCCATATAAACATGTATACATTGCATTTTTTTTTCATTTGAGCAGATTACATATGAGATGTTTTTAGGGTACATAAGAGATCAGAGGAGAAGTGATGTGTTTTGAGACCCTTCTAGAATGCTGAAAAAGATTAAGCAGTTCTGAGTGAGAGCTCATTCTACCATACTGGAGACATAACCAAAAAAAAATTGTGCTTTTGACCTCTTGTGCATGGGCCTATGAAGCAGGCAGAGGTGGAGTGAGTGGTGGGCTGCAGGTTTAAGTATTTTGATCAAGGGTACTACCACAGGAGATCTCCTACGGGAATTTCCTGCGTTATTACCCTTGGTCAAGGTACTTACCCTAAAGTTACTCCAGCAAAAGCTAGCCTGATGCATAACTATGTAAATAACCATAGGTAGCTTTACAATATAAATGAAGCATTAGCTAAATGACTCTATGTCGATCATTTGAGAAAGAATGATTTTGAAAGAAAATGTGAGCGTTTTGTTTTTGGGCTTGCATAACAGTTTAAGAGCAAAGACACGGCACCACACGTCCCAATATACATTCGATGCCACCACCCAAACTTTCCATTAGACAGTGTGTGTCTGGTTGATTTCGGTAGCCCGTTTATCCTGGCCCAATCTCTGCCTGATGTGACTTTCAACATTGCAGGCAGCATCAGAACAGAGGGCTGTGCGTTGGCCAGCAGGCTGCCTGATAAAGCAGTTTGGAGCTGAGAGAGCCAGTCAGCCTTATCAAACGAAAGCAGGCACCACGTTACCACACCCCCTGCAGAGGACATCAGTCTCAGAGCCCAGATATCACAGGAGGTCACACATTTATACATATAACTCTCATGTAAAAAAAAAAAAAAAAAAATCAGAAGAGTCAGGGATATGGCATCTTAAGTTTCTTGGTAATCGCTCTTGAAGGAAGTACTCAAGGTTTCCCACAGGATCAGGACAATGTGCTCAGTCTTGGCCAGGGAACTCGATTACCTTCTCCCTCCCTCCTTCCCTCCTTGCTTCCCTTTTTTAACCTTTCAGTTTTTGGAGGGAAACCAACATACTTTCTCCTGTCACATGACCCGTCACGCTCCCCAATGAGTGGTGATATGCCATTGTTCATTTTGTGAAACCAGTTTTTTTAAGATATTATTACATATTTTTGGGTATTGTTCCATTCCTTAGATTACTTCCCCACGACTTCAGTTTCGCAAGCTTGTTTAACAGAATAGGCAGATATTTGAAATAAGAACTCAACCACCGCAGATTGTTTTTTTTTCTTGAAGTAAGTCTTATTTATCCTCTTCTTACCGTTAGCTCTGCTTGTTCCCAGAGATGAACCAGATGTCTCCAGCTTTCCTCACACTAGAGATGGAGTGGTGGCTGTGTGCCTCCCTGGTTCCTGGTTGTAATGAGTAATAGGAAGCCCATCCGGACCTAGATCTGGAAAAAAAGGCAGTTTGTCCTGGTTGCTATGACCCAGTGGTATCCCTAGCCCATAGTCTCTGTTGGTTGCCCATCCTTTAGCCCATAGTCTCTGTTGGCTGTATGGCACGTTTCCCACATTTATGCAGCCATCCACCCTTCACCCGTGGTGTCCTAGTGATGTCATGGCACTATTTCCAAGGGCATTGTGAGCTTTCTGTATGCAGAGTCCGGTTGGAATTGACTTTGGTTGTTATAGAGGTGGGGGGTGGACCTTTTGGATATAAATTTTCACATCCATAGCTTGAACATTGCTACTGATGATCCTTCAGTGTTAGCACTTCATTATTTCATTACACCCAGTATCAATAACATCTGAACAGCTATTTTTATTGTAGTGACTGGAAGTTAGAGGAATTACTAAGGCAAATGTATGTGTGTGTGTGTGTGTGTGTGTGTGTGTGTGTGTATTAAATAGCTTTATTTACTGGTGTTGTGAACATGTACACTGGCTCATTTTAAGCTGGTCAGATGCAGGATGAGTGTGGCTGACAACCTGAATTTCAATTATTTCATTTTAAAAAAAGAACCAATTAATTTCTTTTTCCCACAGTTTCTGAACAACCATGTAATTGTATTGTCCTTTTATTAAGTACATGGATGAAATTCCAATTCCCATGTACAGAAGGAGAATAAATATAAAACCATATTATGCAATACAGCATTCAGTTGTCTTCTAATATACTGTAAAGTAGACCATCTGTAATGAAAAATGGAAGTATTGTCAAAAAATGAGGGGTGCGGTGGCGCAGTGGGTTGGACCACGGTCCTACTCTCCAGTGGGTCTGGGGTTCGAGTCCCGCTTGGGGTGCCTTGTGACGGACTGGCGTCCCGTCCTGGGTGTGTCCCCTCCCCCTCCGGCCTTACGCCCTGTGTTGCCGGGTAGGCTCCGGTTCCCCGTGACCCTGTATGGGACAAGCGGTTCTGAAAATGTGTGTGTGTGTGTGTCAAAAAATGCTGTTGTGAAGAAACAGTCTTGTGTTTCTGAAGTGACAATCACAACCTTGTTCGGGTGCCATCCAGGCATGTGGTACTCACTCTTTTATTTCTTTGAATAACATAGGGATGGTCTGACCCCAATCATAACAGATGTGATTAAACTCTTGATATAGTAGAAGGGTTAAAGTTGACCATGGTAAATGTGGAAAGAGTTTGGTAACTGTGGATAACTATGAGCAGATATAGCCTCTATGTTGATAAAGGCCTATCAAAAATTACTTCCACTTGTGCTTACAAACTCAGAATCCAGGATCCAAAGACTGTATCCTATGTCTGCTCTTGCATTCAGCAGTTTCTATATTTATACAGACAATGATGACCTGGAGATGCTGACTTGTACATGACTGCAGTCTTTTACTCACATTACCGAATTGAGTTTTCTTATTTCAGGCTCCCTTTGAAAGATTTATTAACATTTAGTCATTCAGCTGATGCTTTTCTCCAAAGTGACTTACAATGTTAAGCTAAGTGCAATTACTTACCAATTTATACAGCCAGGTAAGTTTACTGGAACAATTTAGGGTAAGAACCCTGCTCAAAGGTACTATAGCTGGAAGTGGGATTCAAGCCTGTGACCTTTGGGTCCAAATGCGGCAGGTCTAACCACTGCACTACCAGCTGTAAAAAAACAGCCCGATTGGTGTACAAAACTCTAATGGATTTGAGAATCTGGTAATTTTTGGAGATTTTCCGGTGTGCTGTTGCGGAGAGTTGCGAGCACGAGCAGAGGATCGTAGGGTGATTTTTAAAAATTTTAATTAATATGTAAAAAAAAGCAGAGGAGGAAAACAGGAAAAAAATGTGATGGAAATTAAGCTGAGTGCAGCCTTTCAAGGAAGAGGCTGAGGGTGGGGGGACATGAGGGAGTTTAAGAGTGGGGCGCCCCCCCATGCCCTTGATTAACACTGCTAGTATTTAGCATGCTGACACACATACCTCACACAGTTGCCATCGTTAACAACAACCTGTCAGCCATTCTTGTTCTGAGCGCTGTGCGGCCTTTGTGCTGGGCGGCCAGTGGGCCCTGCAGCTGTCGAGGAGACTCGCCTGGCAGCCTGTGATCAGCCAGGCATGAAATCTGGCCTGAACAGCTCCATATTCACAGTTCTGACGGGTCCTCCCCACCCCTACCCCGCGACTAAATCTTCCCCAGGCATTCGGGGCACAGCAGTTGCTGGCGCCAGTTATTTGTTACTCCTTCTCCTTGACTCACGTGCTCCTTCTCCTCACCCCCACCCACGCACACATGCCCCCACCCCCATCACCCCAGTCTTTTCCCACTCCTACCAGATCCACCCTGGTCCGTTTCTTCACCTTCATCTAGGGCACGGAACCACATCTACAGCACAGTTTGTCGTAGATTTTATCCAGATGCCTGCGGGAATAACCTTGACATTCATGCCTTGTGTGAGGGTAGCACTGAATGAGTTCATTCATGAGAACGAAGTTTGCATGACAACATCAATGGCACAGCCGGTTATTTTGCACCTCAGTATAATGTGTATTAATCTTGGCAGCACATTTAATAGGTCAGCCCTAATGCTGACTTCTGATACATAGCTGTGATGGCATGATGCAACTGTTAAATGCTGTGCTTGCATTTTAATAACCAGATTTCTCATTTGGACTTGACCCCGTTATATTTTACGTAGTGTGAGTAACTGTGTGCAGTTAAAATCGTTTCAGACAAAAGCACCCACGAAAAAAATAAACGTGAAGTTGGAGAGATTTGATTTGTTTACAGTAAACATAAACAAACTCATACCAGTTGATCCTGTGTTTTGTATGCAATGCAATACGTTGAAATCTGGGAACAAGGTGGTGAGGGTGGGAGAGCTTTCGGATTGGAAAATTAAGTTTTTCTGAACATGTTACTGCTTCAAAGGAGTGTCGACTTAGGCCAAAGAAATAGAGTACTGAACCCAACATTAAATGTTACGTAGCAAGGACTGGAAAGCTGTTGTGTCTCTACAGACAGAGTTTCAGGGATCTGTATGGAAAACAAACAAAATGGTAGTGCTTCCCTACATATTGAATGGGCACTGGCCCAGCGCAGATAACAGTACAATTTGATATTCGAGAAGGCATAGTTCCTGTTCCTGTGAGTTGGGGGAAGATCTGCAGCCACAACATGATTTCCCAGCTGCATACGGGAAGAATGTACCATTTGCCATAAAGAAATTTTTATAACAGGCTATAGGTCCTATCCAGTGTAAGGGGTTCTGGCTTTGATATGTTGTCTTCACCGTTTAAGTAGCTTTGATTGAATTACTATAGAAGAAATCACCACGCTAATTCGCGCAATGAGATACCTGTCGTTTAGACCCAGTCCCTACTAAATCACTTAAAGCCACAATTTTTATTCACTCGGAGCCTATTGTTAATATCATTAGTACTTAATTTTACTCAATGACATGCTTTTAAAGTTGCCATTATTGAGTCGTTACTAAAGTAATTAGATCTTAACTGTAATGACCGAATAAATTACAGGTCTGTCTCTAATGTGTCATTTCTGTCCAAAATTTTAGCAAATATTTTGGCTTCAAATGGTAATATAAATATTACCATTACAACATGTTACCATTGGGTGATATTATTCATAAGCATAATGCAAGCTTTCGTTCAACTGCTGATGACACTCAGCTGTATGTTATGCCCCATGATTAATCACATTATCATTTTTTAATCTCTGAATGCCAGTATAACAAAGGTACATGTGGTGGGTGGTGGTGCTGAAACCCTTGATGCAGGCACATTATTCTATACTACTCAGGATTAAGCTTTACGGGTACATATTTGTGTCTTACGTTGCTCCATTGACTAGGTTATGCTTGCTTCAGTTGCAAAATATAGCTAAATTAAAATGATCTTTTTGTAGGCAGGATTCAAAGAAACTGGTTCATGTTTTTGTTTTGAGTAGATGGAAATGTAGTAAAGCTCTGTTAAAGGGTTTCTGTAGTGGACTGTGTCCAGGTTACAGTACAGAATGCTGCTGCCAGAATTCTTACAAGAACTAGGAAGTACGACCATGTAACACTGGTGCTTAAATCACTGTATTGGCTTCCCGTTAAGTTTCGAGTTGATTATAAAATCTCACTTTCGACCTATAAGTTAGTAAAGGGCATTACTCCAGCTTACCTTAGTGAGATAATTGATTTTTATGTTCCAGAATGTTGTATTTCTTGATTGGGGGTTACCCTAAGGTACCAGTTATCAATAACATCTCATTTGGAGGGCATGCCTCTATAACTATAGAGCACCTAAATTTTTAAATACTTTTAAGCTGCTTACAATGATTTACCCATTTATAGAGCTGAGTAATGTTACTGGAGCCACATAGGGTAACCACATTACTCAAGAGTACTATAGCTAAAGGTGGGATCAAACCTGCAATCTTTGGGTCTAAAGGCAACAGTTCAAACTACTATGCTACCAGCTTTTGTTAGGAACAGTCTATTTCTCTCAGCCTTTAAATCTAGGCTTAAGACTTATAAATTCACTCTGGCACATCCATGACCAATGTAATTCTTGTTTGCTGAGTTGGTGTTTTTTAAGTATGAAACTCTTTAATCTCGTGATGTCTTTGGTTACTAACCCTTTCTTTCTTGTTGTGCATTGTTTCCCTATGGTGAAACCTGGGAAGCTGACAGTGATACTAACACTTCCATGTTGATGACGACTGAGAACTGCATGCCATGGTAGATGCGATGTGCAAAAGGCTATAAATATAAATTGATTTAAATTGACTTAAAACTTATTTACTAATAATAATCTCAACTATGCAACAATAATTGCATAGTGATTGTAGTAATTTAATATTTAGCCAACCATTTATTTATTTATATTATGCCTCTGATCTTTTTCTTTGTGCTTTTTCTCACTGTGTGAGAAGAGTGCTCTATAAAAATAAATTGAATTGAATTTTTCTGTCCAGGTTACACCCAGTTTGTCCTCTCTGCTCAAGACAGCAGTAGACACCTTTGTATGAAACCTTCAGTTTCCTGACAATCTGACACATGGAATAACTTTCATTTTGTAAAGCAACAATAGACTAATGTGTTTCTTCAGAAAGCTGATTTGCTTTGGCCATTTTTGAATTCAGAAATTAATTTTAGGAGTACCAGTACCATGCAACCCAAGGAAAGACGATTTACTTGCTTTCTTAAGCAGAATTATGTGTTTCAGCTGTCGTAGCACAATTACAAAGATTCCTCCACCATTACGATTAGAGTTTGCCATTAGGACACAACTGAAGACTGCTGAAAATGAGGCTTTGCTGTCATATGTAAATGATAAATGATAAATCAGTAATTTCATCAGGAATAGCCATTTACAATAATAGTAATGATGCCTGGCTACAGAGTATATTTTAATCAGTTTAATGGTACCTTGATTTTAAAAAGTATGAGTTCTTTCAAAAGATAAAAATGCCTGTTATTCCAAGTGTTTGAGCTGTAGTGTATATTATTATTGTTATTATTTTTATTATTATGCTGATCTGACCCATAATGACAAGAGCATGGTGATAAAAACATACACATCCATTTCTCTGTATGAGCTCCAATGACACTGACTGCCCAAATGACCCTTACTGTGACAAAGGGTATTTTTATGACAGTGAAGTTGATCTGAAATCATTCAGGAGACTTAATTATGAAGGGCGCATAATGACTTCACAACCCGCCTTTGTGTAGCATGTCAGGGCCGGTCACATGGTATTATGTGTCAGAATAAGGCTGACCCAGACAATGATGTATCTGCGGTTTTGTGCATGTGTGGTCTGGAGCATCCTGGAATTATGGGAACTCATTTGTATGCAAACCTTGATTTGAATGCTTATTACAAACCATAGCTACATATTGACGATCTGCTGTGGGAAAAGACACAGGATGTTTGGTTGGCGACTGAGTAGCGTGGTTGACTGGATTGTTTTGGAACCTTGTCCACCACTGTGTCCTTTGAAATGGACAGACTTGTCATGACAATTCATCTGGAAAATCATAGTGGGTGACAGACTAAAGTATATATTTTTTTGCTCACAGTGGAAGGAAGGCATTTATGTATTTTTTTGCCCCCAGTGGAGAGTAATCATTTATTTTGTTTTCTGAAACAGTTTCTTTGTAAATAACTAAAGTGTCTCAATTGCAACAAACTTAGGGGGAGGGGGGTACATTTAAAAAACGACTATGACTGAATACAAAAATAATTTATCAGCTGTCTTTTGCTTATGGTGTTTCATCATGGTAAATATTGTTCTGATGCTCTTGTACTCTTCAACAAAGTTCATCATCACTGCCCTCTTCACCATGTGGGTACCTTGATGCCGAGATGTATTACTATAATATTGTATTGTGTAGTAAAGTTTAGTATTATAGCACCAGTTTTTTTTTTTTTTTTTTTCCCCCACTAAACATTTGCTTTAAAAGTCTGATCAGGAAATATACACCATGTATTCCAAGCTCTTCTGCAGCAGTTCCCAGAGATGTAGGACACTTGTGGGTTGCTTTACTTTCACTCTTCTGTCCAGTTTATCCCATAAAGGTGTTGCCTAGCTTGAACAGGCGTACCCTCCCTTTGGCTAGTACTATATGTACCTGAAGGTCAGCTGCCCACACCCCATTGCATTTTTCTAGTTCTTAAATTTACAGTAGTATTGATGCTTTTTTTGCTTGTTTGCTTGTGACTTCGTCTTCCCATTCTTCTTTTTTCCTTTTTAACAGGGTAACTTTCTGTCTCTGTCTCTCTGGGGGAAATCTTCCCCTTTCTATTCTACCTCCCTACACTAGTTCTTCAACCTGGACTAGTTTTTGCCTGGTTGGTGTAACCTAAAATTGAATTTCATGTATTAATAGAATGTGGTCAAAGAAGTATTTGCTGAAAGAAAGAAAAGTTATAAACCATTAAAATGGATGTATGTATCCTAGATACCACACAGATATATATACACACACACACCTTTAAAAGAAATTTACAAATGCACTTTAGGCAGCCCTATGGATTATTGTGTAGCAGGTCATGTGTTAGTTCAGTAAATGTACACTTGGCTGAAAGTGTCTGTGTCCAAAGTCTAATAGGCAGCAGTGGTTATGTCTTTAAATCTGTCACAGCAAGTAGCACTTCTGTCTCACAACACCTGGGTGGTGCAAGAGGATTTGAGTTCAATCTCCGCTCATTCTGCATGGATTTTGCATTGTTCTCTACCTGTCTGTGTGGGTTTCCTCCCACAGTCAAAAGACATGCTGTTCAGGTTCACCCATAGTGTGTGAGTGACAGACAGAGTGTGTTCCACTTATGTAGGGATGAGTGACCCAGTGTAAGCAGTGTATCTAGCAATGTAAGTCACCTTGCTGATTAAGGTGTGGGCTGTTAACACTACGTTGGTTCATTGTATGTCACTTTGGAGAAAAGTGTCTGCTAAATAAAGTAACGTTGGTTCGTGCCCAGTTTTGTTTCAATTCATATGCAAACACTAAGCGTGCAAAATATCAAAATTAATAAAAGGGCAAAACAGGCATGTTTTACACTAGAGATAAAAGCGCAGTAAAAGAATCAACTTCCCATTCCTCAACAACATCTGCATTTCACAGGGTTGTCATCAAAACTCCAGAGTTAGTATGACTGCACTGGGCCCGAGAAGGGGTAGAGAAGCAAACTTTAGTCGTGAAAGGGGCTGATGGATGGGTGGGGAGCCTGTGGAAAAAAACTGCCTGGCGATAGAGGGGCAGGGGGGGCAGGGGCTGTGTTTCAGTGGGAAGGATGTTGAAGACCAGTCCTTCACCTGTGATTAGAGTAAAGTAGTCAGCTGTGACACAGTTAATCCACTTGAGATCTTGATGTGCCTGTTTAGGTGTTTATGCTGGTGTGTGGTGGTGGTATGGTTTCCTTCTAATGCTGCTGAGAAAAATTGTACCTTAATGTACATCAATCAGGGCCTTGCGATCAAAAAGACTTGGGTTCAACTTGCTCTAAATTTCTCTTCTAAAAATTTCCCAGTTGTACATTCACAAATAGCACGGTAAGTCACTTAGGAGAAAAGCATCAGCAAAATGAGTAAATGATAATACTGCATTTTTTTCAGCCAGTAGTGTTTTAGGAACTGATTCAGTTCTTACTTTATTATTTCGTATATGACATGAGGAAATTTTTAAAAATTATTTTCCTTTGGTCAGTTCTTTCCTGTTTGTTAGCTAGTTTTATAATCTCCTGTATTTCTCAGTTAAGCACTGGCAAACAGAAGCTTGTCACTATTACCCTTTAAATGAGAAATTTAGCCAAAAACTTGGCATACTATTGGTTGTAACTATTTTATTGTTGCTTAGCTGACAGCTTTGTCCAAGACAACTTTCAAAATCAGGTTAATGTACTAAACTACTAATTTGCTTATTTATACAGCTGGATAATTTTTAACCAAGAAACTCGGAATACATTTAGTACCTTGCTCTAGGGTACTAAAGCTAGATGTGAGATTTGAAATCTGTACTTCTATTCCAAGGAAACAGCTCTAACCACTACACCACTTGCTTTTTTGATTTTATGTTTTGTGTCAGGCCCTTACACTCTGCAGTTCCCATTATAGATTGCTTACACGCTAATTCAAAGTGGAGGGTCCTATGTAAACTCAGTCTGCTACAGCCCCAGAGCTTTGATCCCACCTCTCTGGGTGGGAAATGGCAAACTCCAGGTTGCCCAGAGGGGTGATGACTGGACAGGAATGCCAGGGCTGTTTATTTACCACAGTCTCCTGTTCAAGCCTGGACAAAAGCCACTTCCAGGCTCCCTTTATCCGGAAGAGTTACTGTTTTTTCCTTGCTCCAGATCCCGGGCCTCCATTCAGCTTTGCAGGGTGAGATTTGTCCTCATTCAGTCAGAGGTCAGGCAAGGACAGACAGTCCCTGTGTCAGGTAGGGTCAGCAACTGGGAGGCCCATCACATTACTTCAGCTCTTTCAGGCCTAAGCTCTCTCATTTCACAATTTCCTATTTTTATCCATAACTTAAATTAATTTGAAATTAGATATCATTCTCCACATAAAAAATTTTCTGCAGCACGGTGTGGTAGTATTTGATTATTTGCACTGAAAATGAGAATCCACCATTTAACATTGTTTTAAATCTTATTTTTAATTTTAAATAAACAAATGTAAGGATGGGTGGGTTTGGCTGGAGCCTGCTCTCTGGCAGGTCTGAGGTTCGAGTTCTGCTTAGGGTCACTTGTGGCGGGCTGGCAGCTTGTCCTGGGTGTGTCCCCTCCCCCTCCAGCCTTGAGCCCTGTGTTGCCGGGTTAGGCGCTGGCTCACCGTGACCCTGCTTGGGACAAACAGTTTCAGACTGTGTGTGTGTGTGTAAATAAATGTATAAATACATACATACTGTAAGGGACTGAGATCTTGTCCAAAATGTATCCCTCTCAGCCTTGCACGAATTGATTTCCAGATAGGCTCTGGACCCCCGCAACCCTGACTAGGACAAGCAGTTAATGATGGATGGACAGGCATGCTGAAATACCCTTAAGCAAGGTCTAGTAAAAACTGCTATGCTCTGTATATCAGAATAAATAAATCGATTAACTTTGTATGTTGCTTTAGAGAAAAGTGTCTATTAAATGAATAAATATAAAGTGAGCATAAGTTCAGGTGTAGTTTATGAAATGGTTTCAGTGTGTCCTCTGTGGAGGCTTGTAGGAAAGTTAAGAGCTTCTTTTCATTCTGCAGCAGGAAAGGCGGCAAAGGGGTGGCAAGGTTTGAGATAACAGTGCAGATGATTAAATTTCAAAAGCATGTGGCCAATTGCACAAACAGGCTCAATCGGTGACTGGTACAGTTGAACCACTTATTCTGCTGCTTACCTCAAAGGTGAGTGTATTCAGCTCCTTTTCATCCTAAGCAAGATATTTTGAAAAACTGCAAGAGACTAGGCAGATGAGCAACTTATATTTCGTGGCTCTAATTATTGTTTGCTATTATTTGGATATCTACTTACAGTGATTTACCTATTTAATTTTGCTGTATTATTTTAGGATAAGTACTCTGAACATGTATGTGAACATATGCCCATGGACTGCAAGGCAAAAACTGTAACTGCTATGCTACCCCCTTGCCCTGTACGTTTTTATATTTAATAGAAATGATGGCAAATTGCCATGTTTTGCATGTGTAGAATCTCAGTCCTTTATTTTTTCCTTTAGGTCTGTGTTCAATTCAGGCACTGAAACTTCAGCAAACTTGACACAGCAGTAGACAGTGAGCGAGGTTTGAAGTGATAGCTCGAACGGGGAGAGAAAGGCTTTGATTGTTTTTTTTTTTTTCCCTCTCTGCCCCCGCAACTGACCTGGGTGCTTTTTAAAAGAAGAAAAGGAAAGAAAGAAGGGCGGAAAACTGGGTAGTTTTTTTTTCTCCCCTACCCAGCAGCTGCTCCTGTTGTTGTGTTTAAGAGGAGAAAGAGGAAAGTGGAATGAAAGCGAGTGAGAGCACGGAGCCCAGGCACACTCCACACAGACCCAGACCAGGGTTTATGGACTTTCCTTGCCTCTGAAGTTCCTTTGACAAAGCTGTCATTGTTAATGAGCGGGTGAGCTGGAGCTGAATAGCGTGCCAATCCCCCCCAAGCCCCAGCTCCAGCCCAGCGACCTTCTCCACCCCACCAGCTGCCCCTGCAAGCCGTTTCATAAAAAAAGTACAGTACAAGGCTCAGGTCCGTCAGCTGTGTGGCCTACAGATTATGTGAAAGGAGGATTGCTTTGCAGCAACCTGCACTGTTTGACTGCCCAAGTTTCGCACCAGTGCTGTGACTTAGACACCCAACCCATGCATTTGGGAAGGCCGTTCAGGCTCCACACTTTTTTACTGTCATCATGTTCACTGGTGCTCTGATGGTGGTGTTGGTGGTGATCATTCTAATGCGGCATCTTATATGGTACTGCCTCTGTACTCTCATTGGGAATAAGCTTTTAGAAAAGGATTCCAGAGATAGGAATAGCAGATGACAATGGGCATACATGTGAAATGATTTCTGTAGTATTCCATCAAAAACATTTATGAAACTGAAAAATCACAATAAATAAAACAAGGAATTGTCATTCTCTCCTTCTGTCTTTTTTATTTTGTGTGTATCTTTAGTGCAATATGACTTTAGCTCCAAGAAAAGCACTAAATTCCACCTTTTAGGAAATTTGTAATTTGATAATTTTGATAATTTTAGCATAATTTGTATTATCATTAATTTTTTTTTTAATTGTTCACTATTAGGGGGGCGCGGTGGCACAGTGGGTTGGACCGGGTCCTGCTCTCCGGTGGGTCTGGGGTTCGAGTCCCGCTTGGGGTGCCTTGCGATGGACTGGCGTCCCGTCCTGGGTGTGTCCCCTCCCCTTCCGGCCTTACGCCCTGTGTTACTGGGTAGGCTCCGGTTCCCCGTGACTCCGTATGGGACAAGCTGTTCTGAAAGTGTGTGTGTGTGTGTGTGTGTGTGTGTGTGTGTGTGTGTGTGCGTGTGTGTATTACAATTTTGCTCTTAATTATTAAGCTCTTCATTACAATTATTAAGCTCTTCATTACAATTTTGTAATGTAACTGGCTCCTCTTGATGCGGAGGAGCAGCGGCTCTACTCCGAGCTCCTCCCAATTCAATTCAATTCAATTCAATTTAATTTCAATTCAATTCAATTCGCAGAGTGCTCTTCTCACACACTGACACAGAGTGCTGCACAAATGGTTAGAAGCATAATACAAATAAATGGTTGGCAATACATTAAATTACTACAATAATTATGTAATTATTTAAACTGTAAGCAAGCTGGGGGTGCGGTGGTGCGGTGGGTTGGACCACAGTCCTCCTCTCCAGTGGGTCTAGGGTTTGAGCCCTGCTTGGGGTGCCTTGTGACGGACTGGTGTCCTGTCCTGGGTGTGTCCCTTCCCCCTCCGGCCTTACGCCCTGTGTTACCGGGTTGGCTCCGTGACCCTGTATGGGACAAGCGGTTCTGAAAGTGTGTGTGTGTGTGTGTGTGTGTGTGTGTGTGTGTAAGTAAGCAAGCAAGCAAGCAAGCAAGCCTATTAATTGAGCATACCTCCCTCTTGCACAAGGTGAAGTTTATGGGGCCATATGTTAACAGTCACTACAAATGATGGCATAAAGTGTTAAAAGGACAGAAAAAGCCAGCCATGCCATAGAAACTCTATTTCCAGATGTCCAGAGGAAGACAGAGATAGTGGTGAGCAATGTGGAAGTTGGCTGATCTGCAAAGGAATGTGGGTAGCTCTTTGACCCCGTAATTCACCATCTGATGTGTGGCTCAACGAAAGGAAACCTCTGTGATGTTCAAAATCCTACCTCTTGGTTGAGCTTTCTAACAGCAATAGAAAATGTTTCCATGTCAGGTATGAGCCATGAAAAAAATCTTTTTTGAGAGTCAGCAGTAATGCTTTAACAGTGAGGAATAGATGCAACTGTCTCACATTAGTCTCTTTGAAGTGTTTTCTCCAACTGTGGGTTAAACCCTGGGTCACCCAAGATGGTAAAGGTCCTTAAAAATGGCAGGGGGTGGGGATGGGGCAAGTCTTCAGTGTATCTGGGAGCTCTTGAGTGCTGTACAGAAGTAAAAAAAGTGTTGCTTTTGCCCCATGTATCTTCCAGTAATGCACAATTCCAAGACTTACTGTCCCGCTAACTTTGGAGGCTTGACAACATCTGGAAATTAATACTTATCATTAGATCCTGAACTGGTGGCACTTTTTCTATAGCAAAAGGCCATTTGGTTATACCTTGAGATGGACTAGTGTTCTGTCTAATGTACACCCCATCTAGCTTAATCCTCAGTGATTTCAAGATAGACTCTAGACTGTTTCAATCCTGGCCAGGATAAGCAGTTATCAAGAGTGAGTGAGTGGAGATTTTTTTGTTATTATTTTTAAAGCTTTTACTATGTCAATGTTATTATTAAAGGTTTTGTTAAAGCTTATTTAAGGATCATATTACTAAAATGTATTATAATTATTAAGCTCTTCATATTATTAAAAGGTTCTACGATTTCAGCAACATTTCTTGGATTTGTTCAGCAGTTATTTTGGTTATAGGTTACACCATTAGCTATGAATTCTATATGTTTAGAAATGCAAAAAGTATAAAACGCTACTGTAATACCATAATTGTTAGTCATCACTTTAGTGGTATTTAAAAGAAGAAGTGAGCAATCTGGTTTCTGTAGGTGTTAATGGGAGGCTTGTTAGGGGATGTGCACCCAGAATCCATTCAACCCATTTACAATAGGCCTTTTTATGAATAGAAATTCCTGCCCATAGCCTGACAGGAATGATGACAGCCGAACCACATGGGGCAAATTTGTTTATTTAACATGCTACTTCCTGCTTCAGGCAGACATTTACATCAAGGTTAGTGAATTCTCGCTCCCGAGGATGTTTGAGCACTTTTATTGATTAATATATTCATATTTAAATAGAGACCATCTGTGCTGGAAAAGTGCCATCTTCACACCATGTTGAGAACTGTTATCTAGCCAAGGGTGCTGTCTCTTGAACCCCTCTGTTCTTCATATGTCAGTGCTACCTGTACAATGTCTTGTACAAACTGTTTCAGCACTCACCCTTTGTACTCTGTAAGCACCCGTCACTGGCGCTGTATGTTGGAAGTTTTCCACTTCTGAATATTCATGTCCCCTCCCTTATCGCATAAGATGCATGTATCAAAAAGATGCATTGTCTGGGGAGCTTCTCTTTAGAGTTGCCTCCCAGCATGTTGTTTGTATGGAGACTGATAAGAAATAAAGGCCTCGGCATTTCACACTGTGTGTCTATTCGAACCAAATTCCATGACACCAGCAAAGGTACTTGATCAGTTTAACCCCCCTCCCCTTACAGAACAATGGAATGTTCTTTCTTAGCCAGGGGTCTCTTGGTCTCAGAGGGAGGAGGACACACTAAAATCTCACATTGAAACCATTACATGATCATCATCATTTGTTTATCATTATTCGTTTGCTGTTAGGGCTTTTTCTAATAGCACACTACATGTTCTCAACAACTTGAATGTGGCAGCAAGTGGCATAATGGTCAGAGCCATTGGCATGTATTCGAAGGGCCTAGATAAGAATTTTTGCTCCTTTTACAGTACCCTTGAACAAGGTACTTACCTTGAATTATTGCTGGAAAAAATGCCCAGCTGTATAAATGGGTAAAATCATTGTTAGCAGCTTAGTATACAAAGCCAACACTGGCAGTCACTTTGGAGAAAAACATCACCTAAATAAATGAATAATGAGTATATGTCATATAGATACTTAAAGCTGTTTACTTACCATAAGAACAGGTCTTTTTTAATTTTCGTTTCAGGAATATTTAAGGAAGTGTACCAGCTTAACTGTTTCCTCAATAGTTGTTCCCTTTCTGGAATTTTAGCTCACTAATTTGTGGTCACATATCGAGTTCCCCAGTACACTTTTATGTGTTTATGGAATCCTAAGTGTTGCTATAGATGCTAGTTTGCTCTACCACCTGCAAGGCACCGTTGAAGCAAATGCTGCAGAAGAAGGCTGTTTCTACCAGGTTATTTTGCAAAAACTCACTTTGCATCCAGTTACATAACACAACTGCACCAAGATTTTTTAGCCTGCGCTGTCATCCTATAACCAGCACAGCTGGGTATCTGAATAGCCATCCTTCCAGGTTCAGTTTACCAGCTGATAATACCAAACTCCTTATGATGGACAACGCACACCTCTGTGGGGCTTTCTACTCACTGTCCAACAGGGACAAATACATGGTCATCTGCTGGTGTGTATCGCCCCTTTATTTGTTTATTAGAGTTTAGCGATAATGTTATGAATAGGTGTTTAAGTTGACTTAAAACTCTTTTTTTATCTAGAATACTCAGGAGGGGTGAGCTGCCACTGGCTTTACCCCTAGTGTTTTTTTTTAAACTTCCTTCGCCTTTCAGTTGGGAGTTTTTGTTCCTTCCTTCCATGGAAAGTTGGCTATGGTTTTAAGAATTAATATAATTATTACAATAATCTAATTCATAGCCAGCCTTTTATCTGCAATTTTAATTTTATTTTGTCTCCAATCCTTTGTTCAGCGTTCTGTGTCACTCAAGTGCCAAAGAAGAGAGCTCTGCAAAAATAAATTGAATTGAACTTTATAGCATTTTAATCCCTTTTTTCACTGATTTCTCAAGCAGTAGCAGAGAAGCACTCCATTCTATAGACGTGCAACAAAAACTGACCACAGTATTGCGCAGCTCCAGTGAAACATAGGTGCTTCTGATCCCCCCCACTAACCTCTGAATGTATAACAGGCGTGCGACCAATGGGACTGGACCATATGTGCCTGACTCTCAACTATTCAATACACTCAGTTTTGCTGCAAATCATAAACTGGTGCAGATAGAACTCTAAGAGTCTATCCCAGGCTATTCGATTTTTTTCTGAGCCTGTATTTCTTTTAAACAAACATTTGGAGGCTTGCATTTTGTGAATGAGTAATCACAGCACATTGTGTCTGCTGGCTGTAGTATACTGATTGCCTGTCGAATTGGATTAGGGTGACTTGGTTGTTTGGGCATCTTAAGTCCACATTCATTCAGTAACTGTGTAATGCCTCCCTGTGTTTGATTGGGTGGGTGTGGGGGGTTGTTGCTTTTGTGGTTTTATAGGATAGTTCTGAATTGGTGCCCTATCGAAGAATCCACTGGAGGGTTTACATATTCAGAAAACCCTACCACTCTGTAACATTAGAATATCATTCCTTCAGAAAACCCCATCAGAGGAGACACAGTTGAATCACTGATGGAGGGGTTGATACCATAAAAAACCGTGCAGTCTTGCTTTTTAATTTGGAGGTTCATTCCTCATTCGAGGGCATTAAAGGTTTTCTCTTTTATTCTTAAAATGGTTTTTCTGCGTGTTATATGATCAACAGGCTCCTTCTTCCTGCCATGTTCTCAATCACTGTGTATACCAGCATAAGTGTTATATGGCAGTCTGTTCTGCTGGAGCCGAGCGATGCACTTTTTCAGGACACCTTTAGATGGGGCTCATCTGCAAATGAACCCTATCCTGATAAATTTTCAGTCTGACTTTCTCTGATCCTCTCTCTAAAAATGAAACACTTTTTATTTCTATTTAGTGCATGGAATTGCAGGTTTGGTATTTATTTTACTACATTAACATTGATCTGAACCATGCGCGATCAGCAATTATGTAATTATTCACCAAAAGAATGTTATCCTCAAATCTGATTCAGGTGCCCAGTGACATTTCTTAACATTCTTCACTCCTTGGAGTAACTTCAAATATACCTTTCTGTTCGTTGCCATCTCATTACTCTTACAAGAAAACCAAAAATAGGCAGCTGTACGAAAAACCAAACTAAAGCAGCAGCAGAACTGCAGAGGTGGAGGAGCTCAGCAGTCTAGTAGGGGTACAGAGAATTGTCAGGTCTTGTAGCTTTTAGGAAGCAGATCCATTATGTCAAAAAGCCTCCAGACGTACTATTAAGGCCAAATTGTTATTATTGTTGAGCTTTTGGGGGGCGCGGTGGCGCAGTGGGTTGGACCAGGTCCTGCTCTCCCGTGGGTCTGGGGTTCGAGTCCTACTTGGGGTACCTTGCGATGGACTGGCGTCCCGTCCTGGGTGTGTCCCCTCCCCCTCTGGCCTTATGCCCTGTGTTGCCGGGTAGGCTCCGGTTCCCTGCAACCCTGTCTGGGACAAGCAGCTCTGAAAGTGTGTGTGTGTTGAACTTTTTTTACTGCAGGTTTATTTCGGGAGGTTCTACAGCTCCAACAGTTTTTTTTTTTTTTTTTTTTTTTTTTTAAGCTGCAGTTACCAAAGAAAGTAATCAGGTGAGAAACAGCTGCTTCTCGGTACGAAAGTACAATTGGCTGAAGTCACCGTCTCAGGATGGCTGTTTTTAAACTCTGAGCTAAGGGGTGACAAGCATGAGTGTGTTTGAAGGTAATTTTGTAGTCCACACTGGTACCAGGACCATCCAATCAGCTCTTATCCATGTGGACTAGGCTTTACCATACTCATATATTGCTCTGACCAGGGAGTTGAATGCATTAAAAACAATTATTTAGTTATTAGTGTTCTACCTCACAGTGATATTTGAAGGAGAATATCCAGCTGGTTCTCCAGCAAAGCTGCTCCTTGAAAATGAAGCCCAGGTTGGAAGCCCTATTTTATAGAAGTTCTTTCAACACATTTGCAGTGCTCTGCTGGAAAGCTGGCTTTGGGTTTCATTTATAGTTATTCATTTATTTCTTGCATTTCTCTAAAACAAATTAAAATGTCAATCTATGTACAGTAACACACCCACTTATACCTACTGGGTTACCTGTTTTACTGGACCAGTTCAGGTTAAGGGTGTTCAAGGGTACTACAGTGCAAGGTGGGGGTCAAGCCTATGTCTAGCTGCAGCTGTCCAATCCTCCCCCCCCCGCCTTCCGGCCACACACAGTAACATGGGTCTGCAGTATCTGATGGAAAACCTTATGTCACTGTGATAAGTTTATGTTGCTGGGCTTGGCAACCGTCCCAAAAATGATTTCCCAGACAATAAAGAACACTAAGGCAAGGGTCATGAGCTTCCCTCCACTTGTAGATGCATGAGGTTGTTACGGAGTGTGGCAACAAAAGGAGCAGATTGTTTCTCTCTGCTGTGCTTTTTTTCCAGGGATGCTATGGAAGTGCACCCGTGGGTGTATGTCGCTAAGAGGGCGGGGTTTGGTTGGTGGTGCAAAATCTGGGGACTCTCTTCTTGATGATACAAAGCAGAACGTAACAGATGTAAAACCATGTGCCCCCCTGTTCCGCCACCATGACCTGGGGTGTGCCACCAAGTCCCCAAAGGAGTTTGCCTTTTAAAAAGAGGTGGGGTATGGTGGTTGGGGGTTTGCAGGGTGGCTGGGGGGTGGAATTAACAACGGGAGCCTTGTGCCGGGCACGTGGCGGGACAGTGTGGGGGTGTTTGGGGGGGGGCAATCTGGCAGGTGTTGTTTTTGTCTCTAGGGCTGGCGCTTTGCAGACAATGACCATGTTGACCAGGCCCGGCCGCATTTTTCCTGGAGGCCCGTTACAGTGTGGCCCCCGGTGACAGTAGCCAGAAGGGGGGATGGCACCTTTGACCCCTGACCGTCTGGACTGGGCCGCCTGGTGGAGAATAGGTTAACCCCTGTGTGCCTTACCCTATACTCAACCTGTTGCCACCTGCCACCAAGCTCGGCTCATTGTAAAGACCAGGGTTGTGTTCTGACTTGGAAACGTAGCAGGGGTGAGGGGATGGAAAGGGCCAGGGCATCAGAGGCACCGGGACGCTGAATGGCTTCAGACTGAGCCATGATGGCATGGGGCAACACAAGGAGCAAGGTCCTTGTTTGTGGAGGAGGCATCTAGGCCTGGCTGAAGTCAAACCTACTGTAATTGCCTTTTTTTTCTGGGGTAGCATTAACAGAGTAGAGCCATGCTCACTTTGTCTTCCCATCACTGTTAATACGCATGTTAAAACAGGGAGCCTTTATGCTGCACCATCCACAAGACCACTCATTTGCACTATAAAAAGCACCATTGGCTTCCAAAGGCTTTTCCAGATCATTGTGTTCCCTTGGCGCTCAGTTAATTACTATGTCCTTTCAAGGTATGGGTGCAGAGGCTGCCATGCAGGGAGAACTTGTCCTCAGTCATTAATTAGGTGGCCCGGCAAAAGCACATAATCAACACACAGGGCATTACATTTGGTTAAAGAATAAATGGAGGATGGCCTTTTATGGATTTTACACCCTGTAGATGGCTGTACAAGCTTTTTCTGGAGTCAGCCTGGTACAAATTCTTTTGTGTGTGTTTCGAAATGCAGCTTCAATGGGACTTGTTAAAATTTGTCTCACTTTTCTACAAAGAATTTTTATTTTGAGTAAAATTAGAAATGTCAGATGCGTGGAATGGAATTCGGAACAGGTCACCCTGACAGAGGTGCGTAGCCACAAGTGTAGGTATTCTGCTGAAGCCAATGGTTTGCAGGCACGACTTGTCAAAATAGTTAAATTTATGTTGGCAAAGGAGAGCTCACATGCACAAATATGTTTGAGGTTATAAATATTTTTCGTTTGCATGCTTTGATATACTATAAAGGCCCAAGTGTGATAAGACTATAGATCATTTCATCATTAAACTTAATTGAAGGGCCACAGTAGGTCCAGTAAAACATGAATGAATGAACGAAGGAACGAATGAATGAATGAATGGATGAATGAATGAAAATTCATTAAACCCAGACTGAACTTCCACTTGGTGGCAGCTGCATGCCATATACACCATACTGACATACATATGCCATATATACATGTATACATACACATGGAACACAGATAAATATTTCGATAGGCAAGTATATGAGAAAGCATTTTTACTGCAAATAACAGGCAAGGTGAAGAGAGGAGCTGCAAGATGTAGATTAATAAAATTTAAAATATACAACATTTAACTGAAATAATTCCCTGTATTCAGATTTATGGACAAAATTTATATTTATTCAATTTCAGTAACTGCTTATCCTGAGCAGAGTTTCCATGAAGCAGAGCCTATCCCAGAAGCATTGGGAGCAAGGCGGAGGTGAGGTACACTCTGGATGGGATGTCAGTCCATCACAGTAGCCACACATGCACACAGTCACTCACCCATTCCCACACTACCGCTAATCTACTGTCACCAATCCACCTGAACTGCATGTCTTTGGATTATGGGAGGAAACCAGAGCTCTTGGAGGAAATCCATGTAGACACAGGGGAAAACTCCACACAGACTGTGCAGGGATCAAACTCACGCTCGTTCATGCTACTATGTATGTCTATAATATATGGTCAAAAGCAACTCCATGTGCATCATAATGTCCCGCATTGGCTCAATACCACTGAACCAGCAATGCACAAATAAGAACTGAATGAGGAAGATTATATCAAAGTTTTCAGCACTGTGCATTACTCTTCTTGCTCTGTGTTTCCTCTTCATCAAACCCATGTGTCTAAGCAGCTTCCTGCCTTACAACATCTTCCCTCTTCCTTTACATAGCATTCATCATTCACTTGGCCCTGTCCTTGTCCACATTGATACAAAAATAAAGCTCAAATAATAGAAAAAAAGCACGGAAGTGGGTGTTGCTGACATCAGCTTTTGTTTTGTTTCCTTTTCAACCCTCCCTAAAAGGTGTCCAAGGACATGCTAAGATTGTCTTCGATGACCACATTTTACAAAGATGTTTTCCGTCCCATGGCGTGATGCAGGCACTCCGTGTCGGGTTACAATGGAGTGAAGGCTTACTATTTATTCTTATAATTATTATTTGCTATTATTATATGTGTTGTTACTTTAATCTACCTGATTTGCTCCACTTAACAATGTAAGCTTATATACCATACTGGGGGTGCAGTGATGCAGCGGGTTTGGCCGGGGCCTGCTCTCTGGTAGGTCTGGGGTTCAAGTCCTGCTTGGGGTGCCCTGTGACAGATTGGCATCCCGTCCTGGGTGTATTCCCTCCTCCTTCAGCCCTGCACCCTGTGGTGCTGGGTTAGGCTCCGGTCCCCAGTGACCCCGCTTGGGACAAGTGGTTTCAGAGTGTGTGTGTGTGTGTGTGTGTGTGTGTGTGTGCCATGCTTCATATGTTTGACAACCAAATAGTAACTAAACAATGGCTTGGATAAATTTATGTTCTTGAGACCCAGCAGGAAAGCTTTTTGTTTATATTTCTAGGACTGCTACAAAATTTTCCAAACCCCACCCTCTAACATGTCATATAATTTAAAAGCACAGAATGTCCTCTATAAAGCACTGTCATCGCGGAAGAAGGGAACCCAATCGCAGGTGTGTTTATTACAGACAAATCCAAAAGGGCAGGCAAAAACCGTGGCCAGGGACAGGCGTGGGTCAGGCAATGCACGGATGTTGTTTTGTAGGGTGAGGTGAGGGACGTAGTTGGGAACACACAACAAGGGTCAGAAGCCTGGAAAGAGAGGCCACGAGAGAGCATCAAAGACATGCCACATGCAGACGTTATAGTTGCTCAAGACAAGGTTCCATAAGCAGGTGTGGAGTCCCAGCCCATTTATACTGTTCCTCCTTGATCAGAGGCAGGTGTGAGTGTTGTGCACGAGTCCATGGGCGTGACAAGTGCATTATGAGTCATCACGAGAGCATGTACAGTTTGGGAGTTGCACTAAATATAAATCTTTTAGGGTTCACAAAAATGTTTGGCTGGGTCTCCAAAGAATAAATATGATTTAAAAAATTGTTTGGTATTCGGTCTGCTGAATCTTTGCCTTTTATGCTGGCCAAGTTGTGTTGTTTTTGACAGCTATTTGTATTACTGTAACTGAAAGTGTGAGCTGGCAGGACTGTGAACAGCAGACAAAGAACTGAAACAATAGGGCATGCTACTACTAGCTTTGAAATCACACCTGTGCTGTGACACAGCATGCATAGCTGACACTTGACATATTTATTGCAGTGGTAACTGAAGGCACTTTCGGAATTGTAGTTAATTTATTTATGAGGTTTATTGAATTCAAGCTGGTGAGGCTAATTAAAATCTTGAATAGTCTCTTAGTGTCACAACCCACAGGGACGATACCCCTAGTGACCAAAGGATGCGCCACTCAGTTCCACTGATCCAGCCACCTGTTCACAATTTGATAATCAGTCACAAATAAAAGAAGCAAACAACTGAGGCAAGGTTGTGCATTCTTAATCAGTGGTCTATTGCGAACCTTACCTACTCACTTTCCCAAATCCAAATCCAAATCCAATTTCCAAAGTCTTGTTCCATAGGTGTTTATGTGCCAGTCTCTAGTGCCTGTCCTGTCTACTCCTGCCTTTTGTGCTCCAGTCCAGGTCCAGTGTTCCAGTCCGGTATTTCATTACACCTCCATATTCAAGTCCCACTCGTAGATTCATGGTTCACTTTTCACCTTTGTGGGAATACACTGTGTGTCTCTTTGTCTCGTGGTCATTGTTTAACCTTTACTCTGTACTTTATAATTCGCACTGTGCACTTATAAATACACTCTGCACGTGAGGTCATTATACTTCTTGTCCATATTCGGACGTTACAGTAACATGCATCCATGGCATATCGGTCCCACATCTAGATGCAACACTTAGCTGTTTCATTAACTTGCTAAACTGCAATTATGTTAAACACAGAGGTATAGAGAATCACATACAATTCATTTTCAGTTTTAACCAAAAAAGTGAGTTTTGAAACCTGATCAGTTTTCCTAATTCATCATCTATTTTATGTTGAGAAAGGTTTTCCACTCTGAGAAGTGTCTTCTCTTTTCTTTTTTAAAAAAAAAAAACACTTGGAGCACAAACTGTGCTCTCCACCTACAGTTAAATCCTTGGATCCACTGCCTCATGTAGCATCTTATCCAAATACAATCTCATCAGGAAAGGAGCCTTCTGAACATGTTGCATGCTGGTAGTAATGATATTCGTACATTAAGTTTTCACTCATATACTGACAACTTCGGCCATCACATATTGTGTCTTTAGCAAACTTTTACCAATATAAAATTATGGATAAGTGTTTTTTTTTTCTCTGAATGCTAGCAAAAGAGATATTTGAGATGGTTGGTGGAGCCAAAACCCTTGACACAGTCATGTCAGTTTACTCCCCATGGTTAAAGTTTCACGGGTACAGAATGTGTTGAGGATTTGGATGTTTTGTTGAGCAGAAACCCGCCATTTGTCTCATGCTGCTACATAGACTTGGTCATGCTTCCTTCAACCAAGAAACTTAGCTAAAATAATTAGATTTTTATGTAGACAAGATTCTGAGAAACTGGTTCATGCTTTTGTTTCGAGTAAGTGAGACTATTGTAACATTTTTTCCAGGCTGATCATATATGATTCGTACTTAAATCGCTGCATTGGCTTCCATTTAAGTTTAGTTTATAAAGTATTATTCTTGATAAAGCAGTAAATGGTATTGCTCTGGTCTACCTTAGTGAGATTATTGATTATGTTCCAAAAATTGTCTTCATTCATTGGATTTGGATTACCTTACATTACCTGTAAGGAGAGGGGTGCGGTGGCGCAGTGGGTTGAACCACAGTCCTGCTCTCCGGTGGGTCTGGGGTTCGAGTCCTGCTTGGGGTGCCTTGTGGCGGACTGGCGTCCCGTCCTGGGTGTGTCCCCTCCCCCTCTGGCCTTACGCCCTGTGTTACCGGGTAGGCTCCGGTTCCCCGTGACCCCGTATAGGACAAGCGATTCTGAAAATGTGTGTGTGTGTGTGTACCTGTAAGAAAATCTGAGTAGGTGGTGCTGCCTTTGAGTGCCTAAATTTTGGAACAGCCTCCAGTTATTGTCTGGAATGCCTTGTGTGTGTCAGCCTTTAAATCCCGAAATGAGACTCACTCTGGCATGTCAAAGACTAGTGTAATTCGTATTTGCAGTTTTTTAGCTTACTTTCTTTATAAAACAGTAATCTCACATCAGTTATTAACCCTTTCTTGTTGAGCATTGTTGTCCTATGATGAGACCTAAGAATGCCGACCGTGATGTCAGCACCCCATGTTGACAGAAGGTGATAACTGCCTGCCATGCCACGGTGGACAAGGCATGCCTATGTAAACTGGGACATCAAGTTGTTAACACTTAGCTAGAATGTTTTAAATAGCTGTAAATTGACTTATCTTTATTAAAATGTAGAATTCCCAGAAGGGATGAGCAGGTACTGGCACCTCAGAGGCTGTGTTGTTTTTTCCTCCTCCCTTGCCTTTTGGTTGGGAGCTGTCATTACTTTCCTCTGTGGCCAGTAGGCTTACTTACAGCTTTAATTGCATGGTTATTGCTGCAAATTAATGTATACCGAACGCTCTTATGCTTTTGTTCAGCAATCCGTGTCACTGTGTGAGAAGAGCGCTCTGTAAAAATAAATTGAACTGAACACCCTTTGGGGAAAGGGGGACAGTATATTTAGTATTCAAAGGTATTTGTGAAACGCCAGCCTGCAGCAGTGTTTGTAGGAAGACCAGTGACTTACTAGTAAAGAATATAGACTTTTACCTGAAACAGTACCCTTGTGTAAAGTACTAAATATAACCTGTCCTAGTGAAATATAACATGCTGCTGGAGGAGTTGTAAAAAATAGTAAGTTACCTAAAGGACCTGTAGGCCTTGTGCAAGCAGAGATATGATCCTGGAGCCATTGTTCCCCATGGTTGTTGGCCAGAAGTCTAGGCTTCTCAGGGAGTGTGGTAAACCCCCAATTTCAGTCCATATTTTTCATATTTATGATTACTTTTACTCTCCATTTATTCCCATCTGGTTCCTATTTGTTTGAACACTTTCTCATAACTGTGTTGTGCAGCCTAACCCAGTTATAACACCTCTGACTTTGTCACTTTTTTCATTGTTGTATTTATTTCATTTGAAACCATTGAAGACTTACATGATCTATAACAGGCAGTCCCCAAGTTATGAACGCCCGACTTATGTACAGCCCATACTTACGAACAACCCCCTTACTGACTGGAAGTTTTTTTTTGTGACCCTTAAGCAACAATCAGATGAAAACTTCATAACTAAGCCTATTATATTAAAAATTCGACTTACTGTATATACATTGTTTCATAATAATAAATGGGAGCTACTTTGCAAAGAGCATCAAAACATTACGCATCTACAGCGGTCTGTCGGCTCATCAGCCTGAGGTAGGACAGACTTTCTTCTTTTCCCATTAACGGTGTCTTGTGTTACTGTATTTGGATTCAATTTTTTTTTTTTTGTTTTTACCTTCCTAACCATGGCACCAAAGTGTGATGGTGACGCATCCAAGAAAAAGGAAACAATCACGATTGAAACTAAAGAGTAAATAATAAAGCGAAAAGTGAAATGCCAATGAACAATGGAAAGTGAACATTAAAGTTTCTTTAATGCTTTGCATGCATACGCACTCTCTCAGACAACCTCCCACCGCACATCCTTAAACCTCCCTTGCTCTGCTTTTCCAAGTTCTATCCCTCTTTGTTCCCCAGTCCCGTCCCATGTCTCTTTGATAACGAAGGCCTGCCTTGTCCCTCGACCACAGTTTCAGATCCTTGCTTCTGTTCAGTTCGCCGATCAGTCGACCATTAGCCCTTCCCCGACCACAAGAACACGTCTAGTCCTTTAACTCTGAATAAACGATCCTGCACCTAGGTCCAGTCTTCTCCGTGTTCTCTGTTCATTATCACAGTAGTAACATTTATTATCTCTAAGTCTATCATAAATACTCTAGTTACATTGTATTATTATTACTGTTACTACTATATTGTTATATTAAAGATGTTTGAGTGTATCCAAAGTGTTTCTTTAATGTTTTTTATGCATAGAAAAGTATACAATATACTAAGTCAAACATTTGACAAACTGACATTAGGTACCTCATTGTTCCGACATAACGTCAAAATCTAACTTAAAGACAGAGTGAGGACTTGGAACTCGTTCGTAATTCGGGAACTGCCTGTATACTCTTTATATTTGCAGTGCAGTACTCTATATTCTCTATTTTTATGATTCATCACACTCTGGGACATGCAGCAATTAAATTTTATGTGTTTAATGACAAAAGTTAATTTAACTGAGTCTGTAACCCTGATGGTCACTATAGTCAATAGCAAATGTAAAAGATGTGACTGTCATCCGTGCCATTGGCTTTAAGACCTGCTATGGACTTTCAGCTCCCTACTGAAGAAACTCACTGAGAAACCACTTTAGTGAAATGCCAACATGATGAACATGATCTCCTGGATGTCAGGAATGTGGGGTGTGCTTTGCTGTTAACTGCTGATAAACAAGCACCATGTCACCAAAGAAATACAAATACAAATCACACAATCCATTCCCAATGGCTGATGGAGGCCCAGCCCTCTAGTGATGTAACAAGGACTTCTTTATACCAGAACACATCAGCCTGCCATACAGAAATCTCACACAAAAGGAGCTGGAAACTGGTCTATGTTAATAGAGATGAGGTTGTGTCACAGTGGGTGGCTGGCTAAGCAACAGATGGGAGATGGGAGGAAGGTGCCACGAGAACTACCCTCCACCCTGCAGTCCCCTGGTTGCACTTGTGTCCACGAACAGACAGTCAAAAGATCACAGAGGACATCACATTCTGTGGTTCTGTCACCCGGAAAGCAGTCAAAGTCTAAGGAGCAGATGCCATGTTCCACCTGCAAAGAGCTCATGGTTCTGAGCTTTGAGTTTGACCTGCAGAACACACTTAACTAGGTGAAATGAAAAGACCTTATGCGGAGGTGCATTCCTGGTGTTCTGTCACTTTGGTGGTGTTACAACTTCAGCCTGAAGACAAAGGAAAACGTTAAGGACAAAGAATTTTTCATATCATATATCACATGCCAAAAATATTTGTCCATTTAGCTTTTCTCCAGAAGGACTTACAATCTTAGGATTGTACACTAAGCTACAAGTATTTGCCCATTTCTACAGCTGAATAGCTTTAACCCAGGATTTGACAGCAAGGTAATGGCTCTTAGGGAAGGGTTGGGGAAGGGCTAGTGGTAGACCTAGGGAAGGTTACACCAGAGGACCACAGTAGAAGGTCATCAGAGCTAATTCCACGTACATGATAAACACTTGCACCTCATTAAAACACTCTTTAAAAAAAGACCACCTACTCGCAGTGTTTGTGGAATCTCATTGAGAAATCTTGCCTTTCCTTGTGCTCAGCAGTGCTCTTTACACCTTGTTCTTCAGATCTTGACCCTTTCCTTTCAGACTACAGTCTCCACATTTGAATCACGGCTCTTTGGATAACGACCCTTGCTCTTTGAACCACGACCACAACTCCTTGGACTGCAATCTTCACATGTGAACCCCAACCCTTCAGATCTCAACCCTTGCTCTTTAGACCATGACTACAACACTTTGGATAATGATCTCTGTGCTTGCGTTGTAAATGACATCTTACCAAATCACATGACATGATAGACCTACATTTACATTTTATTTAGCTGACAGTTTTTCTGGAGCAACTTACAGTGTTAAGATACTTACATTAAACTATTCCATTTATAGAGCTTGTTAATTTTACTACAGCAATTCAGGGTAAGTACCTTACTGAAGGACACTACAGCTGGAGATAGGATTTAAACTGCAACCTGAGGTAGCTCAAACCATTGTACCTTCTGCTGTTTTGTAACTGATCATGTCTCATTATCTCTGAGCTGCATGCGTTTCTGTCCGAAAAAATATGTTTCATAAGTAGGGTTTAATTATTTTATACCTAATTGCCTGTCTAGATTACATTGCAGTGCAAGAGACATACAGAACTCTATGGTGATGTGAAGACATTGGTGATTCTAGCTTTGTCACCAGACAGATGGGAGTATCTATTACAAATAACTTTCTTTAATTCAAAAGGCCCTCTCAACAATTGCAGCTATTGCAGGATAATAGACCATAACATGAAATGAACAGCAACTCAGCCTGGCAACTTCAATCAAATGCTTTCAGGGTACAGAGTTGTCAGGTATCCGGTTTAAGAGCATTCCTCAGGAACATTTTTGCAGATGAAGACTGATCTTAGTGCCACACAGCAAAACTCACCTGAAAGATGTACAGTTGTTATGCAGAAAAAGAAAAGAAGAAAAGCTTAGTGTAAGAGAACCTTTCGGGAGTTTCCTTGTACAAAGGGGAGCTTGACTAGGAAAGGTTTGAGTCCCACACCAGATAAGAGGGCAGAAACATGTAGACTAACTTTTGCCATTGAGGCAAGGAGACTTTTGCAAGCCATCGTTCTTTATCAGGGTACCAGAGCGGCAGGCTGTAGCTCCAACAGGGAAAGCAATTCTGTGAGAAAAGTACTATATATGTCTCTACGAGCGGAAGCACTTCATCACTGGTCTTTCAATAGAAACCTGACAGGAACATGAAAACGCTTGATTTCCACCAGCAGTGAGAAAACATAGCAGTCAGATGACAAAAGTTGAAACTCCTTGAATAACTGAACGCACTATGTTTGTGTTCGAATGGGTATTCCTATTCATGAGGGCGATAAAGTCTTGTCTTTTTACTATTAAAAGAAGAAAATTCTGTTCCCCCCACACTGTAGCTACAGTATGACTGCAGGAGACAACATTCATCCTCATGCCAATGCCTGTATTGTTGGAGAGCATAAAAAAACGGCTGCTCTGTAAACCTGGTCCTAATCATTCTGACAGGTTGTGTTCAGAGAGTGGGGTGAGCCACCAACAGATCACTATTGTTCGCTAATGTCGCACATAATGCCAGACAGGCAGACATCTGAGCAACATGAGCACCAATCATTGTTTCAATCGGCAGCCAGAGACCAGGACTGGTGGAAGTAATTGCTTGCTGGCAGGATGAACCGCAACCACGCCATATGATGGAAAGCACACGCTTCTGGGCATCATAACAAAGTAATATGCAATGTACTGGAACCTATTCAACCATTCTGCCAGAGTTTAAGTTAGTCTAATTAAGTTTTCTAAATTAAATTGGCAGTTTTTCATTTGGCTGATGAGTGAGTGTTCTCTCCTTTCTCCCTCTGTCATGGACAGATGGTGGGAATACATGAAGATCAGCTCAGTGATGATCATCTTTGCTTCATATCTGGATTCAAAATGAAAAGGATTTAATTAACTATTCTGTGACATTTATAATAACCAGTGACACTTTAAGCTGTGATTCCAAACTGCCACCACAGAAAAAAGTTTGATGAGAATTTTGAAAATTTGTATTTTTTACACATAAAATATTAAGAAATTAATTGTTTCTCTTCCTTGAAGTATTTTAGGAGATTTTTCATTTGAAATTTGCTAAATATTTATATTATCCAGTAAATGCTATCTTTTGTGTATTAAAAATGTAAATTTAACCAGATAATATTTTTTATACAATAAGAGAAATCATAATGCAGTTTCCTTAATGAAGTTCCCATTAATTAAATAATTTTTAAAATTAATTGAATGAATGAATTAATTAATTCATTTAAGATACAGTTCATCTCCTTTTTTAAAACTGAGTTTCCACATAAAAAATTAACATCAGACTTGTAGGAGAAATGTTTATTGCCTCTTCAGCAGAAAAATAAAGCATCACAAAGTATATTGATGTCATTCCGGCATCTTTACACTGTATATGTTTATATAAATTTATAATATGTATATGTGAGTATTTTGGATAAGAAAAATCACAGTTCTTTAATGGGAAAATCAAGTTTGTACATTTTGTGCGGATGTACAGCTACCTCTGCCTGTCATGAGTAAATGACTAAGGTTCATTATTTTCCAAGATATCACAGTCTTGCCAACGGTTTTAAATCCATCCACCTGTATACGAAGATGATTATTTTTACTGAGTCAGAGATCGCAGACCCCTCCCATGCTCATGTTTCAGTTTATCTTAGGTCGAATTCTCCAGCCAATGTGCCCACACTGCTTCTTGCCACCCTCCATAAAATGCACACCAGCTGTTCCATGAGCTGGGAGGATTATTTTGGCTTGTTGTGCCCATTTCTCAGGAATGGTTTTGGTTATGCCACATCTCCTCAAATGGGGGAGCAACACACTTATACCTCCTCGTTCATCCATGTAAGGATCAATGTTTCACCATTGTTGTGGAGTTCTCAGCATTGTGAAGTTTTGAGTTCACTGGTAGTATATGCAACTTGACGTGGCAACATTCAAGGGAGGGCTGTATGAAATGAGTGGGCAGCTGAAAAAGCCCTGGAAGACTTAACATACTATAGCTGTGGCCAAGGTGTTGCAGGTTACTCCATGAGGAAAATGTGGTATTACTATACTGTACCATAATGACCTATCACTCAGTCATCATTCACACAGCTTATAGTAAGATATTTAACCTAGTACAGAAGAGATCCTTCTTCAGAACACATCATAAATAAAAAAAAAAGTTGTAAGTGGCTGATAAACCAAACCTTGCATTCCACGGTGCTTTGGAGAACAGCATCAAATAGATAAATAAATAAATAAAAATGACTTCCTGCTGAAAAAAAATCTGTTTATTTTATAACACATAGTATTAAGTTGAGGTACATCTAAAGAGGTAGGCCTATAATATTTACCAATAAAAATGTCCATTGCATATTTTGAAGACAATCAATAAAAGACACTGCAAAGGAAGTCCTTTTCTCAGTGCTATACATAAAAATGTGCGTACATATATATGTATATCTATATGTGTATGAATTTTATCTGTAATAGTCATACATATCATATTTCTGTAAAAAACTGGTAACATTTTTTAACCAATATATTTATTATACTGTAGACTCGATACAGCACGGCTCTGTACAACATGGGATTGCGTATAATGTGGTCAGAGCTTGGACCCAACATCTTTATCAATCAGTTTATTTTCAAATCTGGGTGGTTACCAAATACAGTTCCGAAAGTTGAAAGGTAAAGTTACGCAATAGAGTGATTAGGAGAACACAGACCTACGGTGGGGAAAAAAAAATGTTGACATTTTATGAAAAACCTTTTGAATGATGCCTTTACTCCTGATTTTTTACTCCTGTCTCTTTACAATTTGCATCTCTTCTTGTAATGGCTCCTGAGGGGAGTTGGAATATATAAATTTTTTATATTTTGTACATAGTGTCAGTTTACCATTCAAAGGGTCTTTATTAATAGTTATGTCCCCTTTCAGTCTGCATTTCCTCTGGTAATGTTTCCGGGGGGGTTGGGTCCAGATTATTGGTAATTCAGTGGTGCATCACAGGGGTTGGCCTCTTAGATCTGCATGAACACAAGTTTAGGTTTTTGTATTACTTCCCTCTTTTTTTGACACCACAGAGATTTCAGTTCTTTAAAATATTCTCCTTTCGCAAAATGTTTTTCTTAAATTGAAATGACTTCACTGTAATTCAAAAGTTCTCAGTAATATTTATATGTTAATAATTTAACATGCTTTTATAGGAGTACTTGTCATAGTGCTTTTATTTTAATTTTTTAGTCACCTTCACGTGTTAACAGAAAGTTTAAATTGATTTTGCAGAAGTAGCATTAACTTAACAAAGAGGGAACACACACACACACATGCACAAATAAAGCTCAGTAATTTTTACTGCAACAGTTCACATAAGTACCTTGATCAGTAGAACAATAGCAGGAGCAAAGATTTGAAGGCAGGTTCTTCTGACTGGCAAGGTGAAAGCTTTAACCACCATGCTGTCTACTGCAACTATGTTGCTATTTATTCAGACACGTTTTTGGAAGGAAATTACAAAATTTTGTACACTTCTGAAGCCCCCAACCACGTGCCCAACCACTATACCTGCACCAAATCATGGAGACCGGGTATAAGGAGGCTGTCTGGACAACTTCAGACTGTGGAACCTTGTTTGAGCAACTGCAACACTGTGTAATCTCTCTGTGTTCTCCCTTGTGCTCTTCCTCACTCACTCCTCTCTTGCCCTTAGACACGACTCCCCTCGTTCCTCAACTCCTTGCTCCCATTCTCTCGACTCCAGCTCCCAAACGCTTTCTCAGACAACGAACACCGATCGACCGACCCTCTCCTGTCCCCTACTATTCTCTCACCTATCCCTCAATAAAAAAGTACCTGCAACTGAGTCCTGTCTGTTGGCTCCTTGTTAGACCATGACAGAAGGTTCTGCCTCACCCACGGACTCAGCGGTGCTGGACTGTCTGCACTATGTCGTCTTAGTTCAGGCAGCCATGCTGGGTTCTCACGAGCAATCCCTGCATAGGATCGAGAAGACACTACAGGGGACTGATGTCCATCCTCCAGGTCAGTGGGCATCGTACAGACTGCTGACGCTTCCGCTACACCCGAACCCAACACCACTCCTTCTCCTGCATCGGACCACCAGCCCCATGCCGACCCACGCCTAGCTACACTGGAGCGGTATAATGGGTCACCGGACAATTGTCATGGGTTTCTGATGCAGTGCGAGCTAGTGTTTTCCAGTTTGCCCCAAAACTATCAGGCAGATGAAACTAAGATAGGTTACCTCGTCTCGCACGCTGCTGGGCTACAGCTGGCTGGAAGACCTGCACCCTGATCACCTGCGAGGCATTCAAGAAGCAGTTTCAGGTGATCTTTGAGCATCCCCTCTCTGCCTGGGCCGCCAACGACCACCTTATGGAAATCCGGTAGGGCAACCACTCTGTGGCTGAGAATTGGAATTCTGGACACTGGCTGAGCAGAGCAGAGCAGATGGAATTCTGTTTCTCTCCTGACTAGTTTCGAGAATGGGCTTCACCCCAGATCCAGGCAGAGCTCGCATACCGCGGCGAGGATTGGACCTCTAACTACTCCGTTGAGACCGCCATTACCATCAACAGCCTGGCCTGGGAGTGGACCCCTCGATCGTGGCTGGCTATTCTGGAACCCACTGGTGAGAACCCCGAATTGATGCAGATTAGTCAAGGTGGGCTGACCGCAGCTGAGAGAAGACGCCGTTTCCAACAGAGGCTGTGCCTTTACTGCGGTGCGCCCGGATGCTTTCGCACCATCTGCCCAGTCTGACCCCCCAGGGAAGCCGAGGGGTTGCACACCCCTTCCTGTTGCTGATAGACCATCACAGCCTGGAGTATCTCCACCCTGCACATCGACTCAATCCTCGCCAGGCCAGATGTGCTTTGTTCACTTGGTTTTGGTTCACAGTGTTGTACTGGCTTGGCTCCCAGAACATGAAAGCTGATGTCCTATTGTGCTTCCATGACTGCGACCCGGTTTCTGAGCACCCCAAGCTAATCCTGCCTTGGAACTACATTGTTGAGCCGGTGAGGTGGCAGTTTTTCTGACATCTCCAGACAGCTCAGGCGGCCAACTCGGGTCTCGTTGACAAACCAGCGGGCAAGGAATACATGCCAGCTGGCATGCGGCCATCTGTGCTTCCATAGGCTCTTGACTCTCCTGCAGTTGGGCACCTGGGCACTCGCTGGACGCGCTCTCTCCTGAAGGGAAGGTTCTGGTGGCCGTCGGTGCGGGAGGACATCCAAGAATATGTCGAGGCCTGTACCACCTGTGCCCAGACCCAAATACCAACCCAAAAACCCGTAGGACTGCTGGAACCCCTGCCGGTGCCCTCTTGCTCCTGGTCCTACGTGGCCGTGAACTTTGTGGTTGACCTACCCCCATCAGAAGGCAAGACCATGATCCTCATCCTGGTTGATCTATTATCCAAGGCCTGCTGCTTGATCCCCTTGCCCAAGCTCCCTACGGCATTGGAGAGAGCCAAAGTTATTTTTCAACAGGTGTTCCGCTTTTTTGCCCTCCCAGAGGACATTGTATCAGACTGGGGCCCCAGTTCATCTTACTAGTATGGAAGGCCTTCTGGAACAGGCTGGGAGTGTCCGTAAGCCTCACCTCTGGGTACCACCCCCAAGCCAACGGCCAGATGGAACAACTACAGCAGGACATCATTTGGTGCCTCCACAGCTACTGTGCACAGAAACAGCACCCATGGGCTTGGTTCCCGTCCTGGGCTGAATATGCTCACAACGTCCTGACCCATACGTCCACAGGTATGTAGCCTTTCCAATGCGTAATGGGTTATCAGCCTACCCTGTTCCTGTTGCAGCCCTGCCATAACAATGTCCCCACTGTGGACGACTAGTATAAGGAAAGCAGCAAAACCTGGCAAGCCATCAGGGTCCAGCTCAAGCAGAGCTCGCAACTATATAAGTGTCAAGCCAACCGCCATCGGTATCACCTCTCCTTCTGCCGGGGCAAAGACTCTGGCTGTCCACTAGGCACCCGAAGCTTCACATCCCCTCTAGGAAGCTCAGCCCCATTACATCAGTCCGTTCAAGAGCCTCCTATGGATGACCCTTGTGACCTACAAGCTCCAGTTACCCCCAAAACTGCGTGTACACCCCACATTCCATGTCTCCTTACTCAAGCCCTGTAGAACATCTCTCCTCTAGGCCACCAGCGGTGACGCACTGCCTCCTCTGGTGCAGGTGGACAGGGGGCCTGCCTGCACCATGAAGGCTCTGATGGACTCCTGTGACATTTTGGATCTTGCACTAATCTCTGATTTTCACAAGGACCACCTGGACCGGCTGGTGCTGCATCCCCAAGGGCGTCCACCCACCCGGAGTAGGGTGGCCGGAGCCGCCCATGAGGGGGTACTGTCACACCCCCAATTGCATGCCCAACCATCACACCTGCACCAAATCACGGAGACCGGGTATAAAAAGGCTGCCCGGACAATCTCAGATGGAGGAACTTTGCTTGAGCAACTGAAACGCCATGTGATCTCTCTGTGTTCTCCCTTGTGCTCTTCTTAGCTCCTTTCTTCCTTGCTCTTGCACACGATTCCTGTGGTTCCTTGACTCCTTGCTCTTGTCCTCTTTACTCCAGCTCCCGAAGGCTTCCTCAGCGACGAACACTGATCAACCAACCCTCCCCTGTCCCCGACTATTCTCTCGTCTAGCCCTACAATTGAAAAAAGCACCTACAATTGAGTCCCGTCTGTTGGCTCCTTGTTGCACCATGACAATACTAACTGTTTTCAGTTGTTTTCCCATTTCTACAACTGTGAAATTTACTGTATCAGTTGATAGTTAGTAACTTGATCAAGGGTACTGCAGTGGGAGGAGAAATTCAAACATTGGCCTTTTGACTGCAGTGCAACTATTGTAACCACTAAGCTCCCTTCTGTTCCAACCATGAAGTCATACTGAAGTATTACAATATCTTGGAGTTAAAACATAAAAACACACACACACACACACACACACACACTCACACACACACACACACACACACACACACACACACACACACACACACCACTTGTCCCATACAGGGTCGCGGGGAACTGGAGCCTACCCGGCAACACAGGGTGTAAGGCCGGAGGGGGAGGGGACACACCCAGGACGGGACGCCAGTCCGTCGCAAGGCACCCCAAGCGGGACTCAAACCCCAGACCCACTGGAAAGCAGGACCTGGTCCAATCCACTGCGCCACCGCACCCCCCTCAACATAAAAACACTAAATGTAAAATCATGAAGAGCAAAAATTCAATCTAACTGATAACACAGTTATCACAGGTCAAAATTTCTCACCTTATCTTTACTTCATGTATAGAAACTAACATCAAAACACCTGCCTGCGCCCAAATTGAAAATACAGCAGTCTACAACCTGATGACTGAGTAACTTTGTTTGAATGGGCTTTTTGCTGTTTTAACAAATATTAACCAGCACTGAATTCCTATGGGGGGGTGTGGTGGTGCATTGGGCTTGACTGGGTCCTGCTCTCTGGTGGGTCTGGGGTTTGAGTCCCACCCGGAGTGCCTTGCAATGGACTGACATCCCGTCCTGGGTGTGTCCCCTCCCCCTCCAGCCCTGCACCCTGTGTTGCTGCGTTAGGCTCCGGCTCGCAGTGATCCCGCTTGGGACAAGCGATTTCAAACAATGTGTCTGTGTGTGTGTTTGTATTCCTGTGATTGTAAAACTTGTTCCCATAGCACATTCAAGTTCAGAAAACATCATGTGGAGGACAAATTTAAATGATTCATATAGAATGTAGACAGGGCCATTATCTCTCACCTGCAACCCAGGCAGCAGACCCCTTACCACCTGACCAAGGGCTCTGATCAGCTGAAGACTGAGCACATTCTGGGGGCAGAGGTGCTGATAACCCTCCCTAATAGACAGGAAGAGGTGCTGAGGGTTTAGATCACTATCGCTACAGCAACCATGAGAGATACATTATTCTTCTGCAGGATGTCTTTATCTCAGTGCCTTTTCTTTGTTGGTTTTTTTAATATGAGATATTTTTTGTGGGTCTTGATTTTTAACAAAATTTATTCTTAAGGGTTTGAATTTTGGCAGCAGTGCCACCCGCTGTGCCACCCTCAATTCAATTCATGTTATTTCCATGAGTGCTCTTCTAAAAAGAGTGACACACCTGAACAGTTGATCATAGAAAGATCGGAATTTAAACAGAAAAAAATCTGAGATAATTGCAGGAACAGTAACCAAGTAAGTGAACTGGTAGGTTAGGAGAGGAAACTCTTTAAAAACTCCCAACATGAAAGGGGAAGAGGAATAAAAATCAGCCTCTGGAAGTATAAGCACCCTTGACTGTACACCCCCCCCTGGCAATTTTAATGTAATACATTTATACTACAAGCACTAGCTATCCTCTTATACCCAGATCCTTCAGTGTTTTTGAAGGAGCTCTCTATTATACAAAACATTAGGAAAAGGTAGTAACAAAGGACAGAGGTTTATCTGTGCTTGCTTTTGTGTTTGCTCATGTCCATTTTCAATCCTGTGTAGTCAGTCACAACAGCAGGTGTTCAGAGTGGCCTGTACTTATGGATGTTCAGTGCTTTCCTAACAAATGTGACTTCATAAAATCAGGTCAGTCTTATTTTTCAGTCGTCCATTCCAAACCTCCTTCCCTGCAACAGCGTATGTGTGATGATCAGCAGAAAGATGTTTTTTTCCCAGAATTCTTGTTGAAATACCTCTTGATTGAACATTCTCTTTGTACCAAACAAACCTAGACTTTGCCCATTGTTCTAAGTGCTTGGCCAGCCATTAAAATGTTAATTTTCAAACCTAAAAATAAGAAACTGATCTAGAACAAATTTATCCGGCAATCTATAAATAAAAAAATAATCATCAATAAATAAATAATTTGAGATTTGACCAATTAAGGACTTTTTAATCATGGAATTGGCCAGTTCTATGAGTATGTACCTTCCTCATTAAATATTACTGCCTTCTTGTGACATGTGTAGTGTGGATGGTTGCATCTTCGATGGGATCATTGAATAACAGTCACCCATAAATCCTTCAATAATTTACCAGATGAGTTCCTTTCCTACCTCAGTTGCCTGGATTGCCTTCCTTCTGCCCTACACTGCCTCAGTGAGTGCTGATTTTCTCACCTGCCCAGCAAATTCCTGCCTGAGCAAACAATGCCAGGGACCCCCATCTCATGCCCATAGTCATGGGAGCTGATGCCACTTGCTCTTCAGTGTGTGGCAACTCACCTCTTTCTTTAAAATATGTTGTTCTTTCTTGTGGAGCGACACTATTGGACATGAGGTGATGTGAGTTACCCACTTGCATGGTTCATTGTTCTTAAAGTTCCCTGTAAACATGAGCTGGAATTCCAGTGTCCTCAGGAAAACTGGCCAATAAAATCTCAAATCATTGAATGTTACAGCTACAGACATTCTGACGTCAAGTTCATAGAGTTAATTCTGTCTTCTTCTGTTCATTGACATCACATCAAGTTGCCTACTCTGGCTTCTCTATCACATGCTTTTGCAATGTATTCTTACTTATTAATGTAATTCTTTTTTGTTCTTTTTTTTGTTATTCATCTTTTGTTTTCAACACACACAAAAAACATAAAATTTGAGGTTGCCAATGGATGATCTACTACAAACTTGTAACTAATAGTGTTATTTTATGGAAACTTCTTTGTACATTTTGAATAAAGATCAATTTAATTTTAAATGTAAATGTTTTTTTGATTGATTTTTTTTGATGATTTATTTCCCCAGAGCAAGGTACAGCTCAGAATAAACAAAGTATTGAATATGTATTTATTCTGAATTCTGCATGCATGTTGAGAGCCTGACCTTTGAAAATGGTGCCATGTGTACTTTACTTCTCTCGCAACCTTACCTGAGCAAACATCGCCCTGTAGTGCTGACTCACAATCCCCTTCTGAACTCAGTGAGTCAGTGTTGAAAGCGGCTGTCTCCACCCTGAGAGTGTGATTGTTTCCCTTTGATCAGCAAATGTTGACTGTAGAGACCCTTGTGGTCCCAGGCCAAAGAACGTTTGGACTGACAGTGCATGGATGGGCTATGGGGTGCCCCATAGCGGACACACCTCTTGTATTACACGTGTTGTCATTGGTGTTTGTCCACACTGGGATCAACAAAAAGTGGAGAGTCCTGCCTAGAGAACAAGCTGCGGTGGGAAACAAAAAGGCACTTTTTTAAAACCACTGCTGGTATTTTGAGCCTGGATGAAAAACACTCTATCAAATTGTTGCCTTCTGTTCCATTGTTTGAATTCCTGAATGACTCACAGGGGAAAGTCTTAATATGCTTTTGAAAGAAGAAATGAATCATGTTTATGAAATTTCTTTCTTAAAGACTCTCCATGGAATGTTGTGTTGAACACATGTAGGTGGAATAACTTTAGAGGATAGGAAGGAATTTCATTGTACATCCTTAGGTGTGCAAATAAATCCAAGTTTTCAGGTAATTTTTAGCTCTCTCTGCAATGTAAAAATAAAAATAAAGAACAGGTTCATTCATCTTAAGTGGTAAAGCTGATGAATGAATAATTGTGTGTAAAATGATGTGGGTCTATTTATCTTGTCTCCAGTATTCTTTGTTAGTTCTTTGGTTTCGTTATTAGTCATCAATCAAGACAAAAGTATCCAGTGGTAGGGTGGTATTTTTTACACTGTTAACACTGCAACTGAATATGTACACAAAAAGTTTCCCATTACATTATAAAAGCAAACAGACACAGTGCCTAAAATTCAGAGTAAAATCTTTGTGAACTTATGCAGCAAACATTAAATCACAATTTTTGTGCAATTCTTAGTAATTCACCCATTAAAACCTGCTTATAAAATTGGGGGTGGGGCATGAATGGAAAATTATGCAATATCTATGCCATATGTTGTATGATACCTAACTTTTAGTTTCAATATTTTAGCCACACAGCTTTGCACTTTTGCACCATGTGTCCCAAATAATTCCTTTTATGAGGGCAGTTTCCAGCCCGAGTCTGATACATGTCATCTGGTGAGTTTAACTTATCTTGCTGAATGCCTTTGAAGTTCTTTTTTGTGTGTACTTGAAAAGTCCCCAGTGCAATAATTAACTGTACATACACAACTGAGCCTAAAAGCAACTGATTGACCGGACAGAACTGTAAACAGCAGTGGAGCCCAAGTCACTGTGAGAAATGAGCCAGATGTGGAAATGTGAGAAAACGTATAAAATCAAAGCTATCACAGAACTGAGGTATATAACTGCAGTCCTGTTGCTTTCAGATAATACAATTTGTTTCTGATTAACACATGAAAGATAATGTAATTTATGCTACTTATTAGAAGAGCCAGTGCAACATGGTCTAGAAGGTTCATCCATCCATTATTGAATACTTGTCACAGTGCAGGGTTGCAGTTGTCAGAGTCTATCCTGAGACTATCCCGAGTGTACCCTGCACTGTAAATGAGACACAAAAGTCATGACTCAATATTACAAATGAGCAAATGTCAGTGATCTGGCTTTGGATTTTGAACAAGGAGGAGATTACTGCATTTCTGTATTTTCTTCTCTTTAAAAACACTTTTAATAACACAGAATATTCATGATGGTTTTTGTTGAATAATAATCTATTGTCATCTGTAATTACTTCCAAATTAATGGGGAATTCTTGTACAGCCAGGAGAAATTTAATCAGATCTGAGTTTGGAGGTGCTGTCTACTTGGCTCATATGTGCAGCAGAGCAGTATATGTCACAGTCCTCATGTATGTTGAAAGGTATCTATGTTTTCGGTGAGACAAGTGCCCTTAGTCCCAGTGAACTGTGCCCTTAACACGAGCATGATAGAGCAGGTCTTTAATCCGTCCACCTGTGCATGGTTCCACCGTGACTCCCACACCCACACTACCCTTGTCCTGCCACTAAACTCACTTGTGAGGAATGTGTTAAGGACTTTGGTGTTTTGTTCAACGGAAACCTGTCTCATGTTACTACTTGGACTAGGTTGTCCTTCCTTCAGCTGTGAAATATAGCTACACTAAAGCCATTCTTTATGTAGGCAGTATGCTGAGAAACTGGCTTATGCTTTTGTTTCAAGCAGTTGTACTATTGTAATGCGCTGTTATTGGGCTCTTTGTACCAGACTATATCTGGTTTACAGGTACTACAGAAAGCTGATAACAGAATTGTTATATGAACTAAGATGTTTGACCATATAACACGGTTCTTGAATCCCTGCATTGGCTTAAGCTTAAGTTTAGACTAGATTCTAATGTTTTTTTTTTTTTAAATACACACACACACACACACACACACACACACACACACACACACACATTTTTGAACAGCTTGTCCCATACGGGGTCGCGGGGAACCGGAGCCTACCCGGCAACACAGGGCGTAAGGCCGGAGGGGGAGGGGACACACTCAGGACGGAACGCCAGTCCACCGCAAGGCACCCCAAGCGGGACTCGAACCCCAGACCCACCAGAGAGCAGAACCCGGTCCAACCCACTGCGCCCCCACACTAAATATACATATTTCACAGTAAATTAAAATAAAAAAAACTAAAAATATTTCTAAATATTGAAAATGACAACTTACTTTGATCCATATATCAGTCATTAGTCAGTATTATAAATGTGCAACATAACATGACCTTTGTCTATTATAGAGCCTATGGATGTTGCCAGATAAATCTATTCACTGAAATTTTTTCTAGAGAGTCTATGTTAGACACTATGCAAGCCTTTTGTTTCTACTTCCACCTGCTCTCTTAATGTAATGCATGCTAACATATTTTTTGATTCTCTGTTACATATTTAAGATGAGAAACTGGTATAGTAATTATGTTTACCTTATATATGAATGCACGTACGTACTTCTTTAAGTGAAATGAAGTTTACTAGTTCCTAAAACCAAAACACACAGAATGTTGTAAGGACTAGGACCGGAAACTAGGTCATTTTCTAGATAATTTTTCACTATACGTTATTATTAGACATGGTCACATAATGAGTAAAACGTATTCTCTGCCCCTGGTGTATAACTGGGTTGAGTTTTTCAACATGTAAATGTACCTGAAAGGGCATACATAATATACAAAAAAATAAGAGGTCTTTGATATCTCTTTCTTTGTTTGTGCACTAAAGAAAACTATAATAAAGATTTCATGGTAAATTTGGAAAAGAAAGTTGTGATCAAATATTGTTTATTGTAAATGATACATGAATGAGAGCACAACACATTGTACAACAAAATGTAAAGTCTCTAGACAGCGTATATATTTTTCCAGTTAATTTTTTAAAAATTAATACTGTAATTCATGCTTGCTATTTTACAGAATTTGACTTGTCATTGTGCTTTTGAGGCCTTTAGCTGCCTTGAATGCTTGTGACCCTTGCCGCTTTTTCCTTTGTTCCTTCTGTACAGCACAACATCTTTTTTTCACCAGATCTGTGCCTTCTGCTCTAGCTTCTGCGCACAACAATTTGGTTTAAAAAAAAAAAAAAAAGCACACAAGGTAATAATGCAGAAACACAAACATGGTCCTGGTGCACAGTGCTAAACCAAGAAGAAAAACAGAACAGGGATCTCCAAACAAGCAAGGAATGGTGTCGTTTACAAACACGCGGGCTCACTAATTCTACTGATTGTTTTGATATATATAGCCACTAAGATCTGTTTGTAATGCCTGCTCGAAAATCTGACTCTACTGTAAATAGAGTCTGCTGTAATTAGACAGGAAATAACCGAAAAATATTTCACAGAAAACCAAGAATAGGATTATTGTGAAGCCCGTATCTGGTGGTCTCGGCATGACCAGAACTATGGCCCAGACAGGAAAACATGAAAAGAGGAGGGGTGAAAGAAACCCTGGGGAAAGACACTTGAGATGGCATAGATCCTACTCCTCACCTCTAGGAGGCGCAGGTGATCCAGTTCAGTCTTGCCTGTAACCAAGGGAGAAAGGCAATAGGTGGGTCTTGCAGGAGCTCCTAGTAGCATCATAGAACCCATCTAGCATGAGGTCCCAGATACTAATGGGTTTGCTCCTACAGGAGATCCCACTTGCTGTCAAGGCAGTGAAAGCCTTTGCAGTCCAGCAACTGATCAGATGCCCCTCAGACTAGGTTAATGCCAAAAGGTAATCATGATTTTATGAGTTATTAACTGAGGTTTCATATATTCATATCCACAGCAACCAGTTTTTGAACATCTAGTCATCTGTTACAGCTCTATATGGTTTTAACATAACCATCTGAGAAAACAGGAACAATGATACACAATAACATATGTTTCCTACATACAGGATGTTTTACAAAAATTTGCTTGAAGCAAGAGATAGATAACTGGAAACGGAAAAAAACTGTTATTACGGATAATATAGAAAAATATTAAATAATATTAATAATGCTGTTACAAATAGAGACATTTATTCATTTAGCTGATGCTTCTCTCCAAAGTGACTTCCAATGTTAAGGTATTTACAAGTAATTACCCCTTTATACAACTGAATAATTTTTTACTGGAGCAATTTTAAGATAAGTACCTTACTGAAGAGTACTGCAGCCGGAGGTGAGAATTAAATCACAACCTTCGAGTATAAAGGCAGTAGCTCTAACCACTATGCTACCAGCTGAACGGAGTAATATGTTAAAAAATGGCCAAATATGTGAAAATCTGAGAAACTGACCTTTCGTTAGGTGGCAATATCTGACTAAAACATCTGTGATTATTATGTGTTTTCTTATTATAGTTATTATTGTAATTATAATTATTATTTTGTGCATATTATTAAGGCAATTATCATCTGCAATTATTGTTACATTATTGCTCTGTGCTGCATATAACTACTGGTGTTTCCTCAACATTTTGGGTTCCTCTTATTTACCACCATGACCCTAATTAACTCTCAAAGATACCTCCTCCTCTTCCTTTTCCTCTTCCATCTCCACCCCAAGCTCCCTCCCTCGACCATGGCGGGCTGTTGCTTTCAGTCCAGATGGGACAGTCATATACAACAAAGGATTCCAGGCCCACACACCAGGCAGGCTAATGCTCAAGCGTAAACCTTCCTAAGAGCTCTGCGCCCCAGTCCCGCACCACGTTGAGCTTGCTGATATTTGGCACTATGCCACGTTATAATTGAAGTACTGGGGCTTTCCTCGAGCTGGGGAGGTTTAGCTAACAAAAAGTTCAAATCAGACATTCCACTCATGTGCCAAAAACAGACATCTACATTTCTCCTAGATCATCTGAGATGCTTTAGCCTTAGATGCATAGAGTAATTTATATTGTAATAATAAATATTTATTAGTAAATCTAAGGGGGTGCGGTAGCGCAGTGGGTTGGACCACAGTCCTGCTCTCTAGTGGGTCTGGGGTTCGAGTCCCGCTTGGGGTGCCTTGCAGCGGACTGGCGTCCTGTCCTGGGTGTGTCCCCTCCCCCTCCGGCCTTACGCCCTGTGTTGCCGGGTAGGCTCCGGTTCCCCGCGACCCCATCTGGGACAAGCGGTTCTGAAAGTGTATGTGTGTGTTAGTAAATCTTCAAATTCAACCTCCAGCTATTGCACCCTAGATCAAAGTACTTACCCCTGATTAATACTCTTAAGAAACAGCTGTGTAAATGGGTACACTATTGCAAGTAGCTTAACATTGTAAGTCACTTTAGAGCATATCCATATTGTAGCTAAATTAATCAATGTAAACTGGGGTCCTGCCCAGGATGTACCACCCTCACCCTTGTGCCCAGTGATTCCAAGATAGCCTAGACTGCTGCCACCCTGAGCTGAACAAACAGTTAATGAAAATAGATAGATGGATGGATCTCTCAGACCATCTGCTTTTCTCAAACTCAGTTGGAGCTTAATCTAGAGATCTGCCTGTGTTCAAGTCTCAGCTTGCTGGGAGATTTCCTCCACATTGGGGTCCTCCCATCTTGAACTTCAGTCTTTGTGATTATCCATCACAAAGGATGTCTCCATTGAAGTTTTTATTTTGTCTCTGTCTACATTCACACTTTATTTTATATTCTTTGGTCAATGCACCTGACTGATGTTGTTTTAGAGGTGTTATGTAATGTGGTAAAAAATATATCCTAGGCTGGCAGTGCTTGGGAGGAATGCATGTCAACTTAAGTTGACCAGAGAGATTAGACTTTTTTTTTTCATATTGGCTCCACCCCCTAAGGGCATCCATATATACTTACTTTATTGACTGAGTGAATTTTAGGGAAAATTAATTGCTTCCCCATGTAGGTCAGGTTTGTTTCCAGAACAGGGAAATTCGATTGTCATGCAGAGGAGAGCTGATTTTCAAAAATGATTTCTCTTGTAGTTTCCTGTGTCTTTGAATCCTATTTAATATTAGTCAATTCCACAGCATTTATGAATTAAAGAGTAAGGTGGTTTAAGCCTTCTAACTGTATTACTGCTTTTACATTACTGTGGAAAATGCTGGATAAGGCTCAGTTTTTTTACTTGTGCTAAATCTTCCTCATAATGGACACCACTATTATTGTATCATTTCTCCTTGTTTCAACTCTTTTTTGCCTTCAACCCAAGACTCCAGTGAAAAACACTCCATGAAAAAAATATGGCTTGTAATGGTTTCCAGTATGGTCTGAGAATGAAGGCAGTCTGTCATTTTCAGGTAACAAATTAATTGAAGGAATTTGAAAAAGCATGGCAAAATTTCAGTTTTCATAAACCTCATATATTTTCCTTGGTCAAGTAATTCAGTTCAATTCGATTTATTTTTATAGCACACTCTTCTCAAAGAGTGTATCACTGCGTGCAGACTGGGGACCCAGGTGTGGACCTAGTTGTGGGATCATTTGTTGTGATGGTTTTTGGGGCAAGCCAGTATTTTTAGTCAGGGACAGTTGTGGTGAATCCAAGGCACAGATGTTGTACGTGGGGAGAATCCTAGGATGTGATCAATGAGGACGCTGTGAGGGCCGAATTAGACAGGAAAAGGGACGAGGAGATGGGCAAAGAAACAAGGAGGGAGGTAGAAAGGGGAGCGCAGATAGGGCACTGTAGACAAGAGGTGACTGCAAGAGGCCCAGCTGTCTCAAAGAAATTCCACAACTATAACACGGACAAGTGGTGGTTTTTACAGCCATGTGTTTTAACTGAAGTCAAGTGCTCACCAGAGTCAGGTGTTGCTGGTTGAGGTGCGGGCATGGTCGTGACAGAGTGACACAGAGCGTTGAACAATGACATTAGACAAATAGATAGTTGGCTATACAGTAAATGACTGCACTATCTATATGGTTATTAAAACTGTGTGTGTGCCTACTGGCCACAGAGGAAAGAGAAAATAATCTCAACCAAAGGGCAAGGGAGAAAAAGAAACCCTGGGGGTCAAAATGTCAGTGGCTGCCCACCCCTCCTGGCCATTCTAGATTAAAAAAAGACTTTTAACTCAACTTACAGCTTCTTATAACATTGTAACTCATTGCTAACGACTTGATGTCCCAGTTAACATAGGTATGCCTCATCCACCATGGCAGGCAGTCATCAACTTCCGTCAACGTGGGCTGCTGATATCACAGTCAGCATCCTCTGGTCCCATCATAGGACAACAATGCTCAACAAGAAATAAAAGGTTAATAACTGATGACTTCTTATTGAGATTATAGAGTAACAGGAATTACACTCGTTATTGATATGCCAGTTTGAACATGTAAGTCTTAAGCCTGGATTTAAAGGCTGAGGGAGATGGGGAATTTCAGACACTGACAGGCAGACTATTCCAAAGTTTAGGTGCTCTATAGCTGAAGGCACGCCCTCTTACTGAGATCTTATTGATCACAGGTACTTTAAGGTAACCCACATCTAATGAACAAAGACACCATCTGAGAATATAAGAATCAATAATCTTGTACAGGTAAGACAGACCAATGCCATTTACTGCGTTATAGGTTGGAGTAAGATTTTATAATTTCTAAACGTAACCGGAAGCCAATGCAGTGATGAAAGTACTGGTGTTATATGGCACAGTAATGTATTTTTTCCTTTTTATTTTTGTTTTGTTATTTTTATTTTCTGTTGACTTTCATCCGTTTTATCCATTTTTCATTAACAGAGTAAGGGCAGCATAATGGTGTAGTGAGTAAAATTGGTATCTCAGAGCTCCTGGACTGTGAGTTCAAACATGGTTTAATATCTGGCTAAGACTGTGTGACATTTCTATGTTTTCCCCATGTTCATCTAGGTTTCCTCCCACTATTCAGATGCATGTGTTTCAGATGACCTGGTGACTAAATTTCCGAGTGTGTGTGGGACTGCTCTGCAACAGACTGGTGTGCCCTGCCATCTTTCCAGAATAGGTTACAGACCACTGCACTGGACAAGTGGACACTGATGATTAATTAATGAATTATCACCACGGTTAAGGCAAACAAGGTGCCAAAGAATTTAAATGTTAAGCAGTGTATAAAAATATTAGCTAATAATATTTTAGCCTAGTGTATAGTTTTGCATACAATATTTTCTTTTGTGTCAACTTCTCTTTTCTCAGTAAACTAGGGTATACACACACACAGACACACACACACATTTTCGGAACCTCTTGTCCCATACGGGGTCGCGGGGAACCGGAACCTACCCGGTAACACAGGGCGTAAGGCCGGAAGGGGAGGGGACACACCCAGGACGGGACGCCAGTCCATCGCAAGGCACCCCAAGCAGGACTCAAACCCCAGACCCACTGGAGAGCAGGACTGTGGTCCAACCCACTGTGCCACTGTGCACTAGGGTATACAATAAGGTATTTAACACTGAAGCTGAATAATACAAACAAGGAGGAAATGTTGATAGCTAGGCTCTCTGTCTGTTTATTTCTTTATATACACACACACACACACACACACACACACACACACACACACACACACACACACACACACTGCCTGAAACCGCTCATTCCAGGTGGGGTCACGGCAAACCAGAGCCTAACCCGGCAACACAGGGCGCAAGGCCGGAGGGGAAGGGGACACACCCAGGACAGGATACCAGTCTTTCACAAGGCACCCCAAGTAGGAGTCGAACCCCAGACCCTTCAGGAAGCAGGACCCAGCCAAACTCACTGTACCACCACAGCCCCCTTGTCTAATCTAATGAAAACCAATTATTTTAGTATAAGAGGCAGAAAAAGAGTACATCAGCCGCAGGGTTTTGTCCTTAGTTCCTTTTTCCAGTGTTGCATTCTGTGTTTCTAATATGGAACAGAATTACATTTGACACATGATGCCTGGTGTCAGCCTTTTCTAAAGGGCTCAGAAAGGCAGGTGGCAAAATCCTGAGCACTGCAGTGTAGTGAAATCAGAATACTCTATTGAAATTCACATTTTACATCAGAATGCACAACTCCTTTTCTGGGAGAAATTAAAACTACATTTCTGTAACCTGTAAACTGGCCAGTGGGTGCAGTCCTCTCATGACATGCATGGCTCAGACGTACACTCATGAAACCAGCAGTGCAAGTAGTGACAGCAGGCAGCAGCACAGCAGTGCTTGCGGAAATGTAGCTTCCTCCTTGGTCACCTGCGCCGCTGTAACGTAACACTCATCACTCAGCTGTCCCCATGTCCTGCCACATCTCAGCCCACTCAGGCTGTCCAACATCACCGCAGACAAGAAGTGGAATGTCCCTATCAGCCTGAGGTGAGAAGCCTCATACTGGAAGTGCCTAACATCACATTTGGTTCTCATACAAAGCAGGCCTGGCTGAGAGGAACAAAGAGTAGGTTATCTATTGTCAGTGACATGAGTATCAGTTGTGACAAGGGGTAGATAGACAGACCTGTGAAGAGAAACAGAAGCCAGTGAGAATAGTGAAGAAAATTGGTATCATTTATATTGTATCGCAGAACATAAATTTTGGCAGCAATGATTATTCTAATCACATGGGGCCACATTCTGGTTGTATTTTTTTTATTAGTTATGCTCTTCATGTCTGCAGCAAACTCCAGGATTTCACATATACAAAACATCTGAATTCCTAAAAAAGAAAAAAGATATGAGTATCTAAAAAGATATGGAAGGTGGAGCTTTACGAGAGTAGAACATAAGTCTTAAAAGGAGTAAGATAGAGAGATGTTCATATCATATTATATCCAATCTTTGTTATTGTACTTACTCTTCATTTTAATGGAAATTTGTAAACTTGCTGGAGAACAGGTTCATATACTGTTATCTGCTAAGTATTACATTGCTAAAGAATCGCCAGATGTGTCTGTTTATGCACTTCGGGAAGAATTGAAAGCTTTAGGCTCAATGTCTGGTTTAACTTTACAGTTACTACAAATTTGTTTATTTACCTGATGCTTTTCTCCAAAGTCATGTACAATGTCAAGCTCAATTATTTATCCATTTATACAGGAGGTAATTTTGCTGGAACAGTTCAAGGTAAGTACCTTGAAGGTCAAAGGGTACAACAGCAGTAAGTAAGATTTGAATCTGCAACCTTTGGGACCACTCTAAGTGCCCCATTTTCTTCATTTAGCTAATACTCAATAATAGCTTACGGTTATAGGTTTCAATTTCAAGCTAATTACAATTATTTACCCACTTATACAGCAAGGTAATTTTTACTTGAACAATTCCGGGTAAGTGCCTTTGATCAGGAGCATCACAGAGAGAATTACTAAATATTTATTTTTAGAGTTAATTTTTATGCTGTAGCATGCATATTTCTAACACTTTGAGGTTCTTTAACATTCTTTCAAAACATTTCATAGTTTTTGTGTCAAAGCAGCTTACAAAGGAGGAAAGAGCATAAATATAAAGCATCAGCATCTGCAACCAAAAACAGTGAGTCAGAAGGCAAAACCATTGTGGTCACCTCTAAAAACAGGAAACATTTTTCCTCATGATCTTCACTTATAAATTCATGCAGTTTGGAGCACTATGATATAACTAGGCCTTGAAAAACAAGTAGCACTACACACACAGTTTCTGAACCACTTGTCCCACATGGGGTCACAGGGAACCAGAGCCTAACCCAGCAACTCAGGGCATAAGGCTGGAGGGGGACACACCCAGGATGGGACACCAGTCCGTCGCAAGGCACCCCAAGCAGGACTCGAACCTCAGACCCACCGGAAAGCAGGACCTGGTCCAACCCACTGTGCTACCGCACCCCCTGTACAAGTAGCACTAGTAGACTTAAAATAGACAAATCTTCAGCTCTGAGGCCACATGTTCAACTCTGGCCTAAGAGGACCAAGGCTTTGATGCTGAACCTAGCTGACAATCAAAAACCAGGCTTCATCTGGAGACGTTCATCACTGCGTGTTCTGATATGTGACAGAGATGAAAGAGGGGTAAGTTTCTTGGGGATAAAGAGAATGACTCTTATGTTTTCAGGTTTCTGGATGCTTCCTCCTATTAGAATGACAGAAGTTGCTAACAGAAAGCTGTGTTCAGTAGCATTTCTACAAATCACAGTTGCTTCAGCAGAAGTGAAACCAAGTGGGTTGGCTGTTCTGCATTATAGCCTGTCCACCGGACTGTGACAAAGAAGGTAGTAAAATCAATAGTCTGCATAGAACAAATCACAATAAAAATAATGTACATTCAGCAGGGCAGAAAAAAAACTGCTATGTCCATCCCTATGTTTTCCCCACAGTAGGAAATATTTTATTATATGTGTAGTGCCTCCCTCCATTTCACCTGACTATGAGGGTGGTGCCCTGGGTTCTATTCTAACTAAAATGTTATAACCCAAGTATTTCAGTAACAGAACAAACATTTAATAAATACTCCAAACACCTTGTAAATAAAAACCCAAAGAAATATTCAAAGTTATATCCAATACACAATCCCTAAAATCCCATCAGCCAAGCAAATGCAAATAACCAAAACATTAAGAAAACACAAACTTCACAAATACACTCCAATATATTACAAACAACAAATAATCTCACTACTACACTTCAACACACAACAGGCTCTAGAAGTTTCCAGCAGAACCTTCTTTTGCGTGCACATAATGAATGATAGTGCCTCGAATACTCCGGACTGTTTCGAACATACGTAAAACACCTGGCCCTACTAGGCTCGTTGCAGGCCTGGACGCAGCTTGTGTGCATTGTGACCTTAATAAGGGTCGCTTCACTCTTGCAAGTAAAACGGAAAAAAAAACCACAGTTTACCTTGTCAGCCGTCTACTCGTGTTCAGGGCAGGTGAAAACTCCAGCGGTGCCCGAGGAACTATCGGGTTCGCCTCAGTCCTCCTCCATCACTCAGTCTGGCAGTTCGGCGCGACAGGCTGAAAACTCGTCGTCTCATAATGGGCTGTCTCGTGGGACCACGAGTAAACCAAGGAAACTTAAACCTCAGTAATACACAATCAATGCGAAATGACATTTTGCCTCTTTTTGGTTGTTCTTCAAGCAACCAGGAAAAATATCACCTTTTCACACTCTGGAACACTCTTTCGAATGCCTCCCTTTTTTTCTCTCTCCCCGGACCCCTCTAGAAAAATCTAGAAACTTTTCCCATTCGTTCCATTCCTCTCTCCTCTCATTGGTTCTTCCGCAAACTGAAACCCAATCAATTTACAATACATGCAAACTGACAATGTGTAAGTTGCACCTGTTCCAACACATGTTCATATGGCTTCAAACAAACTCTATCAAATTGATGAAGCTTTATTTAAACCTTCAAAATGAACACACACAAACTAGTAGCGCTACAGGGCTACATTATCCCCCTTCTGATAAGTTGATGCCCTCATCAACTCGTATAGCAGCTTCATAAAGAATTATCACTTAAATGTACCACAACAAGAGCACAGTGCCATAGGGTGACACCGCGAAGTATGGCTGGAACAGCGTTGGTTATCTCCGTAAGCTCCACAGCCAACAAGTAGTACTCTTCTGCTCAGAATATCTAGTGGTCAATCTGAGGGTTTTCCAAGCTCATTGTAGGTAAACTGTACCACTGGTCTTCTCTCCCGTCTTGATCGTTCAGGCAACACGTTGTCCTGCAATGCCTCAAAACCATCCTGGTCGTCTGCTCCCCCTTCTAGATCAGTTTCCACTGCTGAACCTGAAGCAGGAGACTCCACAATTTCGAGAGCTTTTCCTGAACTGGCAGCTTCAACCCCTTCCAACTCAACTTCACCTCCGGCCCCTGCCAATGAAGAACTGTGACTTTCATTTCCACAGTTGGCCTGGCTCACCCCAGATATTCCGGCTAATGGTAATACATTGTCCCAATTCCGTCCATCGAACGTAAAGGGCTGAGTGACCACCTTGGAATCTGAGTCTGAGAAGGATGATACCGCTGTCCTCGTCATGGAATCACTCCTCTGATTGCAACTCAACTGTTTCGTCTTTGAGAGACTCTGCAGCTTGGTTACTTGTCTCTGCAGAGGATCCGATTCATCCACGTTCCCTGGCAGTCTCACTAAGCACCCAATGGGAAGTAGATGATTACGGTGGACTGTCCTGATTGCCTCAGAACCACTCTCAGGCTTGATCTGGTACACTGGCAGATCATTCATTTTCCCCACCACAATATATGGTAAGGACCTCCACCTATTCTGTTACTTGTGCTTACCCGTGACTGGCATTTGTTTATGGATAGTTTTAGACCGGCTTCTTCCAATCGGTCTAGAACTTTGAAAAGACGTTCTTCATATTGTTCTAATGTTTTTCCAAAAACGATTAGATCATCACGGGGGCGCGGTGGCGTGGTGGCGCAGTGGGTTGGACCACAGTCCTGCTCTCCGGTGGGTCTGGGGTTTGAGTCCCACTTGGGGTGTCTTGCGACGGACTGGCGTCCCGTCCTGGGTGTGTCCCCTCCTCCTCCGGCCTTATGCCCTGTGTTGCCGGGTTAGGCTCCGGTTCCCTGTGACCCCATATGGGACAAGTGGTTCTGAAAATGTGTGTGTGTGATTAGATCATCTAAATACACCACCACTTCCAACAGATGCATGTCCCCCACTGCCTTCTCCATGAGTCTTTGAAATGTTACTGGAGCCCCTGTGACTCCTTGTGGCATTCTCTCAAATTGGTAGAAACCCAGCGGGCAGATGAAAGCAGTCTTCTCTTTATCCTCCTCTGCCATTGGAATCTAGTAGTGTCCACTACGTAAATCCAATACAGAGAACCACTTGCTTCCACTGAGACAATCAAGTGCATCGCCAATGTGTGGCACAACATACTGCTCAGGGATAGTGTGGCGATTCAATGTTCTATAATCCAGACACATGCGCAATTGACTGGATTTCTTTCAGGCAATAACTATGGGGGATACATAAGGACTTCTGGATTCCTTTATGATACCTGCCGCTAACAGTTCCTGTAGATGACACTGCAAATCATCCAGATCAGTGGGTGCCAAACGCCGGGACCTCTCTCGAAACAACTTATCATCAGTAAGTCTGATCCCATGTTCCACCCCCTTTGCCAAACCAACATTCCACTCACTCAGTGAAAGCACATTGGCTCGTTCAGCTAATTTATGTGATAGCCTTATCTTCCACTCTTCAGGAACGGGGGAATTCCCCAAGTCAAACAAGGCCGGATCAATCCTTGAGGGCTTCTTGGTGTCATTACTCTTTGCGACAGTCACTGTGTTGGCGACATGTAAATGTGAGATGAGGGTGCCAGCTGGAATGGAAACATCTCTACATGACTCATTGCGCAACATAACCAGAAAGTTGTCTTTATCGACAGCTGATGAAAATAACACGGTGCTGTACCAGCACACCAGAAGGAAGAACAAGAGTAGGAACTCGCTTTGTAATCAGAATGCTTTTCCCCATAGACTGTGTTTCTTGAATCTTACAGAATGTAACATGCTCACCAGCAGCAGGAACAATCAAAGGGTCAGGGCCCACTTTCTGACATCGGCCACTCTGTCTCCAGCATCGGGGGGAACACGCCCCATCTGGGCTGGTGTCCTCGTTTGAGACTTAAAAGTGCGCACATTCAACAAATAAAATGGATTAGCACTCTTATCCTCCTGGGCGCCGAAGACAAAAAGTCGTATCCTTTGCACATTAGTGCCCAACAAAACAGGAATGTTCTCATAACACCGTGGATCGGGGCAAACCAAAGCAAGAACATTGATGGGATTCCCATCAGTCATCCCTTTTTGCAGAAACTCCAACTCCACCTGCACATATTCTCGATAAGGATAACCATCTTCAGAATCACTTAGACCGCAGATAGCTAACCTGCTTACCGGACACAATGGTACATGTTTTAAGTGCTTATTATACCAGCTGTCAAAAATAATTGTCACCTGGGACCCACTGTCAAACAGGACTGTACAGATCTTCCCTTCCACCTTGACCTGAACAGTGGAGGGCAGTCCCACCAATCCTTTAGGCAACCCACTAGCTTGGGTACTGGCGAAGCCTCTACTCACGTAAATATCTGAGGGGCTTCCCTCAGCTCAAATACTTGACCCCTGTTTAGTGGCTTTTACTGTGCGTTGTGCACGAATTAACTTTTGGATCACTTTCTGTGGGTCCTCTGATCTGTCACATTTTGCAGCCATATGCCCGTCTTCAGCACAATAACAGAAAAACCCACCCTGTCAACGACATGGAAGGAAGCCTCGCTGTGGTATAGCTGAGGATGGTGGCCTGGGACCTGACTTCTCAATGACTGCAGTAGCAGGCTTAACTGACATAATCTTGACTTGCTTTCTGAGTTTCTCACCTCTTTTTTTTAAGAGCTCTTTTAGAGCTTTTTTAAGACTTCAGCTTTTGTCGAGAAGCTTCATATCCCTCTTCAGTGCGAATCTCACTCAACAGTTTTAAGAAATCAGGTGGGTTGTCTCATCGCTCTCTCAACCTCGGATTCAGACCCAAAAGTATTTTTAATAGTCTCAAGATACTCTTCCAAAGATGCATCAGGGTTGCTAAATCGAACTGCCCAGGCAATCTCCGCTGCTGGACCCTTTAAACGTTCTACAATCTTTAATCTCTTTTCTCTGTCTGGCCTCTCACAGTTATCCACCATGAGACGTGCTTGCTCTATCCAGTTTTCCAGCTGTTCCTCACCCAGTGGGGTGGGGACAACTCCTGAGAAAGTACGTAACCTCCTATACACATTGCTATCTACAGACAGCCTTCCCTGCCTCTCCATCAAATCCCCAACAGCACGAATGATAGCTTCAGGAGAGCAGGCTTGGAGAGGCACATATTGTTTTCCTCTGGTCAGTCTGACTCCGAAGGGCATTGACTTCTTGCAGCTTCATCTTGTTTGTCTGAGACTCCTAAGATCCTCCATGGCTTGTCACTGCCCTGTTGCAACATGTCCAAGGGGATGGCCTTGACATTCACCCTTTCACGGCATTCACATAAAGCCATCAGAGGTTGAGTCTGGGGGTCATATCTTCTTCCCCACACTCTAACTCGTCCTAGTGCCTTGATGGATTGCAAAGTCTCTTCAATGAGAGTAATCTCCGTATCTTCAGGAACATCTTTCACCAACAGAGCATACTTGGGGTTAATGGCTTCTCCCCTACACCAATTACGTAGCTCAGTCATCTTTCAGTTGTGGTCACTGTGCCTTGCCTGATACTAAACTGAGATTAACAGCCAAATTCTAAGAACTCTAAGGGCCTGTATCAATGATCACTGATAAACAGTTATGGAACCTAACACACTTTTGTTCCCTCCATAACTCCACACTGCAAGGGTTATGTATGTCCCATATGGTAAACAATAGTCAATTCAGAGATTGTTACCTATTTATCCAAAATTAATTTATCCCAGCGGTGCATCCATTTTATGTGTAGTGCCACCCTCCATTTCATCTGACTATGAGGGTGGTGCCCTGTGTTCTAACTGAAATGTTATAACCCAACTCAAGTATTTCAGCAACAGAACAAACATTTAATAAATTCAAAGTTATATCCGCTACACAGTCCCTAAATCCCATCAGCCTAGAAATGCAAATAACCAAAACATGAAGAAAACACAAACTTCACAAATATACTCCAATATATTATAAAAAACAAATAACCTCACTACTACACTTCAACGCACAACATGCTCTAGAAGTTTCCAGCAGAACCTTCTTTTGCACGCACATAATGAATGATTAGTGCCTCGAATACTCCGGAGTATTTCGAACATACGTAAATTTTAACTGTAAAACACCCCTAGGCTCGTTGCAGGCCTGGACATAGCTTGTGTGCGGCGTTGTGACCCCAGAATAAGGGTCACTTCACTCTTGCGAGTAAAAGGGAAAAAAACCGCAGTTTACCTTGTCAGCTGTCTACTCACCTTCAGGGCGGGTGAAAACTCAAGCGGTGCCCGAGGAACTTTGTGCCTTGTCGGTAGCGCGAAGCGCTATCAGGTTTGCCTCAATCCTCCTCCCTTAAGTTAATCTGCCTGGCAGTTCGGCGCGACAGGCTGAAAACTTGTCGTCTCATAGCGGGCTGTCTCTCGTGGGACCATGAGTAAACCACGGAAACTTAAACCTCAGTAATACACAATCAACACGAAATGACATTTTGCCTCTTTTTGGTTGTTCTTCAAGCAACCAGGAAAAATATCACCTCCTCACACTCTGGAGCACTCTCTCTCGAACACCTCCCTTTTTTTCTCTCTCCCTGGACCCCTCTAGAAAAGTCTAGAAACTTTTCCCATTCGTTCCATCCCTCTCTCCTCTCATTGATTCTGCGCCAAACTGAACCCCAACCAATTAACAATAAATGCAAACTGACATAACGTATAGGTTGCACCTATTCCAACATGTGGTGGTATAGCTTCAACCAAACTATAAATCAAATTTATGAAGCTTTATTTAAACCTTCAAAATGAACACACAACTAGTAGTGCTAAAGGGCTACATATGCAAGACTATGTTTAAAGCCTTTTATTTTTGCACATGTAACAATAAATTCATTCTACCATCCTGTGTTCTAAAAAGTGTGTTCTAATGTGCAAAGACAGACCTTCTTTCCGAATGATTTATACAAAATGAAGCGGAAAAAAAACTTGAAAAATGTTGGATGTACGTAGCTTGGATTTTGAGAAATACTGTATGCAGACTATACATAGGCCAACATACTTCACATGATTTCTCAAAGACCCAACTGACTCAAAGATCAACAGCATTACATGCCTCAAGATTCCTGTAAGATAGAAACCACAGCCTGTTTCACCACTGAATCTTGCATAGCGGCAATGATTGCAAAATAAAAAACCATTACATAATGTGGGAACATAATCATTCAGAGAAACTTTTAGAGTTACTCTAGCCTTGGACCTGGAAGGCCTGCAATGTGCTAGGTGCTTGTTGTCACAGTGCTGACAACACATCTCATACTACAGCATAGCAACTGCTCCACATGATTGACTGTGTTTCGGTTTTTCCTCAAGAACACCACCCAGAACTTCTCAAGGCACATCAAAATTACTGTTTGATGTTTAATATCCTTGCACACCGGAAAGGAGCCCAGCTAACCTTTTTCCCACATCTGCTTTCTTTGAGATCTCCATACTGAATTTCGGTTTAAAAGCAATGCAGTCATTGTTGGGGCTCTGAAGCAATGATATCCACGTATGATCATCAGCAACAGGAAAGCCTGCATTTCAACAAATGTGATCATGATAAATTACACACACATTTTCAGAACCGCTTGTCCCATACGGGGTCACGGGGAACCAGAGCCTAACCCGGCAACACAGGGCGTAAGGCCGGAGGGGGGAGGGGACACACCCAGGACGGGACGCCAGTCCGTCACAAGGCACCCCAAGCGGGACTCGAACCCCAGACCCACTGAAGAGCAGGACTGTGGTCCAACCCACTGCGCCACCACACCCCCTCCATGATAAATTATAAGAAGGAAAATTTATTTTACCTATCTCAAAAGTAAATTCATGCCAGGGTTGCTTAAAATTTTGTCCATTTCAAATATATTTTTGCATTACAGGGTTTCCACAGTCTTTTTACTGTACCTCAATATAGAGACATAATACAGAAAAATGTCAAAACATTTCAAGGAGTAAAGCTGGGGACAAATTCCATTTGCATGTGCAGAAAGGACACAATGTTTACTTGGAAGTTACTAGCATTAGATCTGCCAAGAACTGTCAAACTTTGCACTTTTTGATAAAGTTGACCAAAAAAGGAAACCTTCTCTGTTTCCTTCCTGATTGACCCAGGGAGGAAAATAAAAACTCACTTTGACGCTTTCTGAAAGTATATTTGTGTTATGCCACATTATACTATCCTTAAGCCAGAGACACACTATTCGGGATGTGAAGAACTTCAAACTCGAATTTGAATGTTGTCAAACTTCAAACGTTTTTGGCAGATCAAAATCCTTCGAATTTTATCAACACTTTTGTGGTGGATTTGAATTTAATGTGGAATAAAGTAGTCAAAGCAAGGCAACTCATTATAAGTCGAGTTGGTGATATGTATGACTGTAGTTTTGGATGTTTTTTATGTTTGACTTTGCGGTTGGACTGGGTCCTTGTGTCTAACCGTTGTAATATACATGGGGTATAAAATCTTGTCCTGTGTTTGTTGAACGTATATATGCGCTGCTGTCTGCAAGTGTAGGTGCACTTGAGAGAGACCGTGATAATACATATGCACCGGTGTACACCTTTACATGCAAATCACTACTCAATTTGTGTGTATATTCGTATATCAGTTATTCAGTGAAATGCATTAGGGCTATTTTGTAAACTTTTGCATACCATATTATGTCATTGCAGTCTTTTGTGTAGCATAAGATGATTTGTGTAAGTTCACATATATGTGTCAGTGATGAGGACAGGAGATCAAGGAGAAGGTGAGGACCCAGTTGCTTGTTATTTTTTCTTCAGCACTTAAACAAGGGGGCAGGGAAGAATCATATTCAGAAACAGGCAAGGGTCATTGGAGGTGCAGACATTCTCTGTGGGGCAAGGCCAGAACTGAGAGGACACACACACATTGATTGAAACCACTTGTCCCAAGCAGGGTCACAGCAAACTGGAGCCTAACCTGGCAACACAGGACACAAGGCTGGAGGGAGAGGGGACACACCCAGGACAGGACACCAGTCCATCATAAGGCACCCCAAGCAGGACTCAAACCCCAGACCCACCAGAGAGCAGGACCTGGCTAAACCCACTGTGCCACTGGACTCCACTGACAGGACAGTAATCAGGAAACCAGGAGAAAAGGGCAAAGAGGGATTAGGCGTCTGAGGAGCAAGTAGTCGTCGCTTGGATACTGCAAGGGGAACGATGGACGGGGCTGCCTCTTTTATCGCCAGGCACTCTGATTGGTGTCTGGTGTAGTCGCTTGACTTGATGGCATGGGCGTGGTCGTGAAGCATGCAGCGTGTCTCAAGTTTTTAAGAGGGAATACTCATATTGATATACTGTAAATGAATGCTTATATTTTTGCTAATAAAGCTACCTTTAAGTTACTAATAAAGAGTCCATGGGAAGAACAATCATAGTCACAGTTTTGAAAAAAATGCAGTTATCCCTCTAACCCTATAGATCATTGGTTCTAGTTTCTTCCTAAAATGCTCTCCTAATGAAAAATGGTCATAATCATACATGGAGAAGCAAAGAAAAAAGCTTAATTTAAAAAAGGATTGTAGTCCAATTCTTCCAAACGAAAAACGATCAAGGTCCGAGTTGTGTCAGCTGATTGATGTAACGTGGCATCAACTGACCAGTTGTTTACTTCTGTTGTGCTTTGACTCATCCAAAATGGTAGAAGCCAAGAACACAGACGCTCACTGACAAACCAAACAAACGGAAATTTAAAGGAATACAACATTAATTATACAAAAGCTTTCAGTATATTCTGTTAGCAAAGATTGCAAATGCACAAGACTTCAGTGTTTTTATGAGACCTTAGGAGAAAAAAGTTGTGTTAGTGAACCACCTGAGCAAGATGAAGATAAAAGATGAACAAGACTCATACTTATCGACTTTTGTCTGTTTCAGGAACGTAATTAGATGTCGTCCAAGGGCAGAATCCCAAGTTTCTGCACCAAATTAATATTCTTACAACTATTATATCCACATCAAGAGAAATGAACAATGTGTTAAGGTGCCAGTATGTGCAAAAGCGTTCATCTCTATCTTCAGGATCACCAGTCAAAGATTGATCACAATCATAACAGCCCCAAATACTAAATGTTTAAAGCCAATATTTTGTTGAATTTTCACAAGAATTTTTTCCTTTTTCAGTTTGCTTGGATTAGAACTTGATAAACTTGTACTTGTAAACTTGGTAATCAGTTAAAAGAATAGAGATAAGAGTTGGCTTTTTGGTTAAAGAATCTTCTGTGGGCAATACATTTTCACATTGACATACCAATATCGACCTGAAGTTTTACCTTAAATGTTCCATAAATTAACCATTCTGTAATTTTTAATGTCCTGTTTCATGAAAGGGCATATTTACTGTTATTTTCAATGAAACTGCATGTTAATTTAAAAGGGCAGGTTTTGAAGAAGTCAGTTTGTCATTCACACATAGAAAAAAGATCCAGATTGCGTAACAAGATTTAAATCATTTCCAATACCAGAATTATTGACTAAAGTGCACCAAACACCATATGTTTGTGTTGTTCAATTTTTATGCATGGCAACTATATAGGTGGAATAAAATATTGTTTCAAAGTTAAGTTTTCGCCGTTTTGATATTTTGTGACCTTGATTGTTCTTCTCATGGACTCTTCATTTAATTTGAGCATAAACCAATGTTTTTTGAACTGATGAAAAGGAAAATTACTCCTGTGTATAAAGATGAAATCAAATAAATATTTATTCTTAGTTTTTAATTGACCCACCCTTGAACCGCCACCTTAGCGTGGTGGAGGGGTTGGAGTGCCTGAATGATTTCAGGAGCTATGTTGCCTGGGGCTATATACCCCTGGTAGGGTCTCCCGTGGCAATCAGGTCCTGGATGACAGACGAGAAAAAGTGCGGTTCAAAAGCCCCTTATGATGACAATTAAACCAAGGCTTTCATTTACCCCGCCCGGTATGGCTCTGGAGCTAGGCCTGGGGGGGGAGGGATCGCATGTGAGTGCCTGGTGGCCAGGTCTATGCCCACGGGACCTGGCTGGGCTCAGCCCGAAGCCATGACGTGGAGCTGCTCTTCAGTGGGCTCACCACCTGCTGGAGAGACCGTAAGCGGCCGGTGCGTTGTGATTTGGACAGTGGTCAGGGCCGAGTGCCCGGCCGACCCAAACCTCGGGCGCCAACTCTGGTTTTTGGGACTTGGAATGTCACCTCACTGGCGGGGAAGGAGCCTGAGCTGGTGCAGTAGGTTGAAAGATACCGTCTAAATATAGTCGGGCTCACTTCCACTCACAGCTTGGGTTCTATTCACTCTTCTCGACCAGGGGTGGACTCTCCACTATTCTGGCATTGCCCAGGGTGAGAGACGGCAGGCCGGTGTGGGCTTGTTAATAGCCCCCCAGTTCAGCCGCCATGTGTTGGAGTCTACCCCGGTGAATAAGAGGGTCATCTCCCTGCGCCTTCGGGTCAAGGAACGGTCTCTCACTGTCGTTTGTGCTTATGCGCCTAGCGGCAGTGTAGAGTACCCAGCCATTTTGGAGTCCCTGGGGGGCGTGTTGGAAAGCGTCCCACTGGGGACTCTGTCGTTCTACTGGGGGACTTTAACGCCCACGTGGGCAGCGACACTGACACCTGGAGGGGTGTGATTGGAAGGAACGGCCTCCCTGATCTGAACCCGAGTGGTGAGTTATTGGATTTCTGTGCTAGTCATGGTTTGTCCATAACAAACACCATGTTCATGCATAAGGGTGTCCATCAGTGCACTTGGCACCAGGACACCTTAGGTCGGAGGTCGATGATCGACTTTGTAGTCGTTTCTTCTGATCTTCGGCCATATGTCTTGGACACTCGGGTGAAGAGAGGGGCTGAGCTGTCAACTGATCACCACCTGGTGGTGAGTTGGATTCGATGGCGGGGGAAAAAGCTGGACAGACCTGGCAGGCCCAAATGCATACTGAGGGTCTGTTGGGAACATTTGGCGGAGGCCCCTGTCAGAGAGGTCTTCGACTCCCACCTCCGACAGAGCTTCAACCAGGTCCTGAGGGAGACGGGGGACATTGAGTCCGAATGGACTATGTTCCACACCTCCATTGTTGGGGTGGCGGTTCGGAGCTGAGGCCATAAAGTCTCCGGCGCCTGTTGCGGCGGCAATCCCCGAACACGGTGGTGGACACCGGAGGTAAGGGATGCCGTCAAGCTGAAGAAGGAGTTCTATCGGGCCTGGCTGGCTCATGGTGCTCCTGAAGCAGCTGACGGGTACCGGCGGGCCAGACAGAACGCGGTTCTGGCAGTCGCTGTGGCAAAAACTCGGGCCTGGGAGGAGTTCGGTGAGGCCATGGAGGAAGACTTTCGGTCGGCCTCAAAGAGATTCTGGCAAACCATCCGGCGACTCAGAAGGGGGAGCGGTGTTCTGCCAACACTGTTTACAGTGGAAGTGGTGCGCTGCTGACCTCAACTGAGGATGTCCTCGGGCGGTGGAAGGAGTACTTTGAGGATCTCCTCAATCCCTCCGACACGTCTTCCGTAGAGGAAGCTGAGGCTGAGGATTCGGAGGGGGACTCGTCCATTACCCTGGCTGAAGTTGCTGAGGTAGTCAAAAAACTCCTCGGTGGCAAGGCTCCGGGGGTGGATGAGATCCGCCCCGAGTTTCTCAGGTCTCTGGATGTTGTGGGGCTGTCTTGGCTGACACGCCTCTGTAGCATTGCGTGGAGTTTGGGAATGGTGCCTCTGGACTGGCAGACCGGGGTGGTGGTCCCTCTTTTTAAGAAGGGGGACCGGAGATTGTGTTCCAACTATAGGGGGATCACACTCCTTAGCCTCCCTGGGAAAGTCTATGCCGGGATACTGGAGAGGAGAATCCGACCGATAGTAGGACCTCGGATTCAGTAGGAGCAATGCGGTTTTCGCCTTGGCCGTAGAACACTGGACCAGCTCTATACCCTCACTAGGGTGTTGGAGGGTTCATGGGAGTTTGCCCAACCAGTCCATATGTGTTTTGTGGACCTGGAGAAGGAATTCGACCGTGTCCCTCGTGGCTTCCTGTGGGAGGTACTTCGGGATTATGTGGTTCAGGGATCGCTGCTACGGGCTGTTCATTCCCTGTATGACCGGAGCAGGAGCTTGGTTCGCATTGCCGGCAGTAAGTCAGACCTGTTCCCGGTGCATGTTGGACTCCGCCAGGGCTGCCCTTTGTCACCGATTCTGTTCATTATCTTCATGGACAGAATTTCTAGGCGCAGCCAGGGAACGAAGGGTGTCTGTTTTGGTGACTGCAGGATTTCCTGTCTGCTTTTTGCAGACAGTGTGGTCCTGTTGGCTTCATCGAATCAAGACTTACAGCATGCACTGGAGAGGTTTGCAGCTGAATGCGAAGTGGCAGGGATAAGAATCAGCACCTCCAAATCCAAGGCCATGGTTCTCAGTCGGAAAAAGGTGGATTGCGTCCTCCGGGTTAGGGGGAGTTGCTCCCTCAAGTGGAGGAGTTTAAGTATCTCGGGGTCTTGTTCACGAGTGAGGGAAAAATGGAGCAGCAGGTTGATGGACGGATCGGTGGGGCGTCTGCAGTAATGCGGTCATTGTACCGGTCTGTTGTGGTGAAGAAGGAGCTGAGTCGTAAGGCGAAGCTCTCAATTTACCGGTCAATCTACGTTCCTGCCCTCACCTACGGTCATGAACTCTGGATCATGACCGAAAGAATGAGATTGCGGATACAAGCAACAGAAATGAGTTTCCTCCGCAGAGTGGCTGGACGAACCCTTAGGGATAAGGTGAGGAGCTCAGTCACCTGGGAGGAGCTCGGAGTAGAGCCGCTGCTCCTCCGCATCGAGAGGAGCCAGTTGAGGTGGCTCGGGCACCTGTTCCGGATGCCTCCTGGACGCCTCCCTGGTGAGGTGTTCCGGGCATGTCCCACTGGGAGGAGGCTTCGGGGCAGACCCAGGACACGTTGGAGAGACTATGTCTCCCAGCTGGCCTGGGAACACCTTGGGGTCTCCCCAGAGAAACTGGAGGAGGTGTGTGGGGAGAGGGAAGTCTGGAGGACTCTACTTGGACTGCTGCCCCTGCGACCCGGCCCTGGATAAGCGGAGGAAGATGATGATGATGATGATGATTTTTTAATTGCTATGTGCATGTGGATTAGTAAAAAATATACTTTCCATTTTAATTTTCATTTAAAACTGCATCCGCATTCACATCCATTCAGACTTTTAAATTTAAGTCTGCATTGGACAGATGAGGATTGTGGTGAACTCCATCACATCCCTACATGCTATGCCATGAATTAAGGCCTTTAGTGCGAACTATCTTTGACAATGTTTTGAACAAAAGTGGAATCAGCTGGTCCGTCATTCAGTCGGACACACATAAGGAACGACACTGTCATTCTCTATACCTCTGTGAAAAAAGGAATGTGCCAAATTCAAGGATGCTTGGGGCTGCAAAAATTAAACAGTGAATATCATGTCACAAGTGTGCTGAAAGCAGAACTGGACTGTGGACATCATGCCTAATGCTCGTGTAACAAGAGTCCAAATTCCACACAGCTTACTTCTCGTTTGCTTCCCATTAGTGGAAAGAATGCAAGGTTTATGTGACAAATCTGATCAAATGTCAAACATCCATCTACAAGTTTCTCCAATACCGGGACGCCACTTGGAGGGGTTTGACTGGATTTGATTTCCCTGGAGGCTCCAACAGAGGCTGAAGTATGTCCCACGGATTTACAATTACCCAGAAAAATTAGTCAGGGGTAACATTAGTCCTGTTTGAAGAAATGCAATGGCACAGTTGCCAGCCTCAATCTTATCCCCGACTATTATGACACTGACAGTTTGAATGAGTCAAGGGAGCCTAGAGAATGATTTCATCTCTGGTTCATCTAAGGTTTTTTGTTCATGTCCTAAAAGGTGTTATGCTGTGGTACTTTTGAATAGAGTACTTAATCTGAGCTTCTCTTGTATTTCTTTGTTTTTATGTGTTTATGTTTAGCTGATGCTTTTCTGCAAAAAAGCTTACAATGTTAAATTACTTACGTAGGTGACGAACCATTTGTACAACTTGGGTATGGTTAGGGTTAGGATTAGCATCAACTTTCAATGCTAAACTGGAAATTCCTTATTAAAACTTCACCCAAGTGAAGACACTGAAATTAGGCTGCATGATGAAAGGAAAGGGTGTAACAGCAGTATGTTTATCAAGATGACCAGATGCAAAAAGTTTTCTGGATGTAATGTACAGTGAAAGGAGCAGTGACTGCTAAGTGGTGGAGCCCAGAGCATCTTGCACATTCACTGTGACTCACTGCAAATGACAGCAATGCAACATTTCCACACATGTACACTGTGGTTGACCACGATGGGGGTGGAATACAACATTTAACTTCCGTTTCATGATAAGTAGCTAAAATTCCTTCACTCTGACCAAATTCTAGCATGAGTTATAGTTATGTGTCAAGCAATGGAGATCATTAGGTATATTAAGCACAACCAAAATAGCCTGATGAGTTTGCAGGCAAAAGTAAAGTATGTACACAGGAAAGCTGATCACAGTATTCTATAAATGTTACAAAATATCTCAAGACAAGCACAGAAAATTTCTGTAACAGGTTCTAAAAAATTATTCTGTACAATAAAATAAATACAAAAAGAAATATATAAAGGTCATAACCACAGGAAATATGTATGCTTCTTGAGTTTCTTCATCCACACTTCATAATTATAGTCCCAAAACAATAAAATTCTCTCTCTCACACACACACACACACACATACACACACACACACACACACATACACACATACACACATACACACATACACACACACACACATTGTCTGAAGCTACTTGTCCCAAGTGGGGTCGCGGCGAACTCGAACCTAACCCGGCAACACAGGACGCAAGGCTGGAGGGGGAGGGGACACACCCAGGACAGGATGTCAATCTGTTGCAAGGCACCCCAAGCAGGACTTGCACCCCAGACCCACCAGAGAGCAGGCCCCGGCCATCCATGACACAATCAGTAAAATGCTGATGTTTTTACAAATCCAGTTAAAAGTAGAATGTTGAGCACATGTAAAGTCCTTTCATATGGGGTTTTTTCATCTTGTAATGTTTGATGCCACAGACTGCAAACTCCGTTGAGTACACAGTGTGGCACATGGTTTTGTTAGCAACTCCACTCAGTTCACTTCACACTTTTATTGAAAAAACTAAGTAACAAACTTATAAACTAGACTGATAGATTGATAGATAGATCTTTCTTTTAACAAGGATGGGTATTAAGTCAAAAGAAGCATAGCTAAGGAGCAGCAAGAGACACATTCACCAAAATATGTGACAGGAAAAGCAGGAAGTGTGCAAGAATGAAAACTAAAGCTGGTGCAAGCAGCCCTGCTGCTGTAACTTTCTGAATGAAACTTCCCCATTCATCTTTAAAAAAGCAAACCATTCACAGTTAACATCAAGCTTCAGTTTTAAGGGGCCATTCCAAAATGTTTTTTCATCTTCTTGTCCAGTAGTACATCTGAACAAGTCCAACTCTTCAATGTACTAAACATTGAAAATGGCAGGGTTTATTAATCAAGCTGGTTACAAATTACAGTTTACTTCCTTCAATAATCCTCTGTGGTTTACAGGCTGTTGCATTTTCTCCCGAAAACAAACAGATAAAAAACAGCTACTTTCATCCAGAAATTATATATTTTATGTTTTTCAAATTCATGTCCAAGTACAAAATTGTGGGTGGTACTTACGGTGTCCTTGTGACTTAGCTGGAAAGGATGCATTGATTGTCTCATGTACTCTTAACAAATGACAAAAAGCCTGGCAAACTAGATATCTACAGGTATATTTACAGTTCATTTCAGTTTTCAACATTCACTTAACAGATGCTTTTCTCCAAAGTGACATACATCTCACAGGAAATACAATGCATGGATTACATCAACATAAGGAGAGGCTTAGATGCAGACACGTGATTCTATACACACACATTGGCTGACGCCGCTCATTCCGGCAAACCAGAGCCTAACCTGGCAACACAGGGTGTAAGGCCTGAGGGGGAGGGGATACACCAAGGATGGGACACCAGCCTGTCACAAGGCACCCAAAGCAGGACTCGAACCCCAGACTTGCCAGAGAGCAGGACCCAGCCAAGCCCGCTGCACCACCAAACCATCTCACCCCCATATGTATCTAAAGCACAGTTAATTTGTTTCTTTCCACCATATGAACTAATGGACATCACATGAATAGCTGTATAAGGGTTAATCCAAATAATCAGCGATTCCTAATCACATTTTTTCTTATTTTTTAAAAAAATGTTTATATTACAAAAGCATGAAGGGGGCATGGTAGCACAGTAGGTTTGGCCGGGTTCTGCTGTCTTGCGGGTCTGGGGTTCGAGTCCTGCTTGGGGTGCCTTATGATGGACTGGCATCCCATCCTGGGTGTGTCCACTCCCCCTTCAACCTTGCACCATGTGTTGCCGGGTTAGGCTCTGGCTTGCTGCGACCCTGCTCGAGACAAGCAGCTTCAGCCAGTGTGTGTGTGTGTGTTTGTGTGAGTGATTTATATTACACAAGTAGAAAGTTTATCCGTTATTCAAGAGTTTTATCTCAAAGTTACAAAGCTTGAATATTTACACATTACACGTACTTAAGAGATCATGGGAGAAGGGAATCTGGAAGAGATAAGTTTCAAGACCCTTCTTAAATGTAGAGAGAAATTCAGCAGTTATGAGTGAGAGGGGAAGGTCACACCACGACATCGGAGCCAGAACTGAGAATCTTTATGCTTCTGGACCTTTTGTGCCTGGGGCCACCAAGCGGGCAAAGGTGGAGGAGCGTAACAGTCAAGTTGGGGTGTAATGGATGATCAGGTTTTGTAGATATCTTGGAGCAGTCCATTCATGCTTTTGTAGGCCATAGCCAGAGTCTTGAATTTGATCCAGGCAGCTATAGAAAACCAATGCAGAGAGATGAGGAGGGGAGATACGTGAGAATGCTTCGGCAGGTGAAACAGAACTTGTACAAAAGATGGTGGAGAGTTGCGGGGAGATGGTCTGTAGGAGTATCGATGGGATTGTACTGAGGGTTCAGGTGGTGGCTCTGTGTGATAACAGAGGTTGGAAATTTCAGGTTCTCACAGGGGCTTGAAGTCGGAGAGGGTGACTTTGCAGAGATGTCCAACATGATCAGGGCAGGTAGATGCTGAGAACTTGTCCGTGATTCCACTGACTTCGTTGCTGAAAAGAAAGGGCAGTGTCGTCAGCAGTGAGAGAAAATGGAGGAGGAGGTGGGAGAGAACAGAGTAGGGATGAAAAGGTGGCAAAAAGTTTGTGTGGTTTTTTGCTTGCAGACTGTATTTTATTGTGGAAGAAAGTATTTTTAGCTGAAGAGACAGTAGAGTGGAAGGTTGCTAAGAGAACCTTGTAGACATCCAGGTCTGTACGAGTCTTGGATTTTCGCCATTGTTGCTCTGCAGCCCAGAGTTTGACTCTGTTGGCACATAATGTATCAGTCAGCCATTGGGTAGAACTGGGGTGTGCCAGTCTGGAAGTTAGCGGACAGAGAGTCTAGAGAGGAAGACAGAGCAGAGAGGAAAATGTTTTTAGCATTGTCTGTTGAGAGGTCTGAAAAGTGTGCACCAAAAGGGAGGAAGGATAGTATGGCAGAGGACATCTCACATGATTTCAGACAAAAGAGCTTGAGCACATGTTTCTGGCACAAAATCCTTTCTTTCTTCCTCTGCTGACCACAAGACTCAAGCTGAGCACAAACTATAATAAACATTCACTCAGTTGTACTGCATGGCTATAAGAACATATTTGTCATTACATTTATTCATTTAGCTGACAGTTTTCTCCAAAGCAACTTACAATTTATCCAATTATACACATGGGTAATTTTTACTGGAGCTATTTTTACGGTAAGTACCATGCTCAAGGGTACTACAGATGCAGGTGAAGCTCAACCCTGCGACCCTTGGCTCCAAAGGCAGCAGCTCTAAGCACTATACTGCTAGCTGCATTTCAACCTAGTTACTTATTACAGAGGATCCAACAATACATTTTACAACAGTTTTTGGTTCACAATATCCTTGTTTAATTAATTAATTATTCAGCTATGGCTCTTGTCTATTCCCTTGTTTCTCTTCATCGTGTTTTTTGATTCCTGCTAGAATCATCAGAATCTATACGGTCTAAATTGCATGACATCTGGGAAACATCTTTAATGTGCTAAGCAGATGAATTTAAAAGACTTCAACAGTAAATGAGAGTTTGCTTTAACACCTTTGTGAATATAACAACTGATAAGCAACCACTAGATATTGAGAGCTGTCTATTTAATGCCTGTCAGCAGTTTACCAACCACTCTAGTGTCTTGTCTGAAAGGCCTTTGTTGGCTCAGGGTGTTGTAAAAGGCATCTGTTTATTAAAACTCTACCTCCGAGTTCTAAGGTGCATGGCTCTGCAGCACTGAGTTGCAAGGACATTACAACAATATTTTTTTTAAGTATTTACAATGTCCATTTATCAAACTCGGGGAGAACTTTCAACCTCACATCATTCTTCCCTTACAAAATCTCCAGGGTATGCAAAAGCATGAAAAGCTCATGAGTCACACCTTAATCATAACTGGCAAATAACTTCTGACATGTTTTGACAGATGATGTCTTTATGTTCCCGAACAGGTCGAGCAAAATGATCAAACATTTATTTGTTGCCTGACTTGAGGTTTACCTGGAAAGCCTTTATATGTATAGGAAGAGTTTTTTCAGCTGGAACCACAAAAAGCCAATCATACACACATTTTTGGCAGCAAAAGGGAAGTAAAAGAGGAGGAGGGCTCTTATTTGAAGTAAACATGAAACACATATTTAGGTACATAGCAACCTTTTTCTTCACTCAACTGATACCAAGAATGAACTGTTAAAGACCTTTCTAGAACTTTGCTACAGGGCAACAGCTGCGGCTGGGAATACCAGTGTTCTTACAAAACAGTTGGAGCTGCAAGGGCATGCAAATTTTATGAAAAACATGCAAATCTGTGAAAATCAGTATAAAGGTGAACACCCAGAACTGTTTGTTTAGACAGTGTTCAAGAAGAGGAGACATCTAAGTGAAAGGCTGTTTCATAGAAAGAACTAATGAATGATAGATTTTTGATTATTTGTGTTGATCTTACAAAGCTACAAATAATAGTTTAGCATTCAAAATTGTGCTCTATTTTCATATAATATTTCTTGTTGTTCAACATGTTCTGTAGTTAACATTAACCACTTTAACATAGTTTTGAATCAATATAAGGTAAACACAAAGAAAAAAACTATAAAATCAGAGAGAATGCAATATTTATATTGTTGTACTGACTTAGTGGTGTAGTACACAGAATGCAAGAATTTAGCTGTAGTGCTGTATCTGTAAATTTCTCAGCACAGTAAAAAAGAATTGCAACAGAATCTGTTTGATGACAGTCTTTATTATGTATTCCCACTGATAACATTAATAAGTCAATGCACATGACTAATATATGTTTTGATTATAAGGTCACACTCAGTGATTAATGTCGTAACGAAAAACACAGAAAAGCAAAGCTCTTTCTGCAGAAATTACAAGGTAATTATACTGGCCAGTTACCATTTCTTTACTCGGATTCTTCATGGGAAACACAGGAGCTGAGCAACCATGGCATGTAGTGGATCATACACCACCACTACTACTAACGATAATAAGAATCATCATCATCATAATCACAGTCATCATGATAAACTGTCTTTGTTATGGAGCATTTAAAAGTGGCTTCTCAAAGTGCTTTACAGCAAAAAAGATACATAGCGGGAGGTACTATCATAGAAAAATAAATAAAAAATAAATGTGATATAAAAATGTGAATGAAATAATTATAAAATACAAGATGAGAGAGAAAGCGGAAAAGAGGATAGAGGAAAGGGATCACAAAAATATGTTGTGGGAGTAACTCAACACGTAGCTCTTAAGCCTGGATTTAAAGGTACCCAGGGTGGGAGAATCCCCAAAATTCCTGGGAAGGAATTTCAAAGTTTTGGGGCAGTGCCAGAAAAAACCCAAGGACTTCCAGTACTCTGCTAGTTTCCTCACATCCACTGAAGCTCATGATCATGATCTCTTCTGTTTTTTTATTCAATGCACTTTTGTGTACTTGTCCTCAAAGAGCCCCTAAGTCCCTTTGAACAGAAGTGTCCATTGAATGTATGAGTCAGAAAATTAATAAATGTAAATGTATAGCTGTTCCAAGGGACACATGCAGAAAGAGCTGGATGGCCATACACAGATAAAATTATAAAATTTTCTCTTACCTGACATGGCTAATTATGTAACCATAGGATAGGGACCACTTAATGCTTAAATACCCCATTTCACAGTTGTCATCACATCCCTTATCCCCTCTGGCCACCTTGGCCCTGGGATTCTCCATTCTTTCTAGTTCACCAAAGTTGCTTCTTCGGTTCTCAACTACAAATTCGCGCGGGGTTTTGTAAACATTTAAGTTTGTAATACAAGGAAAACCGTTTGATCCTGCTTTGCTTGATGTTTGCAGACCATGAACATTTTGGAAATATCTGTTTTAATGTTATCCTTCCTGACTGGTGGCATGAAGGGGATAACAAACAAAAAACTGCAACATATTAAAAAATATGGTAGCCATCTGCATCTTTGTCTTTGAGGTAACAGTCTGGCTGTTGATTATTTATTCATGCCTTTCATTGTATTTCAGCTTATTTTTCAACAAGCAAATGATCTGTTGCACAGTGGCAGAGCTGGATATATGAAAAGACATACCCCTCACTTAGGACAAATTACGTTTCCTCTTCAGCTCAGCACTTTGACTTTAATGACAATAAAGTTGTAATTTTGTCATCTAGGGGACTGATTTTGTTTAATTGGAGAGAAACTCGGTTTGCTGACTTAAATGAACATGCAGCTGTTGCAGTATTAAACAGGGCTTTCACAGCTGAGTAAAACTGAAGTTATCACCATGAGTAAGATTAATTCTCTCCTATCCAAGAAAGAATTTTCATGGTCATGTGATTAAGCACTACTTCCAAAACACAGAATGCAGAAGCACTGAAGTACACAAATATTATGAGCATATAGTTTTGGCTGTTTGGTTGAGAGAGACACCAGTTTAAAAATTAAGTTCGTTGTTTCCCCCCATCTGTTTGTTATGGACGACTACTACATCTGCACAGGCGGCAAGGAGGCCGCTCTCCCTCAACTGCTGGAGTTTTGCCCTCATGGTTCTGCTTTGTAGTCACCTCAGGCAGAACCACCTAGGGAACCTGAAGCTGGTACAGGTGGTGAACAAAAGATGATTGTTTGGCCCAGCTCGGCAGACACAAAAACAATCCACACCCACCCCAAAACGAGCTTCCTCCCTCTCCTCGCCATGAGGGCAGAAGGAAGTGTGTTTGCATGCAAAGTACCACAACATCCTATGGTCCCTGGGGGCATCAGGTGGTGTACACAAAGGATCAGACAGATAATGTGAACATTAAGAGCTCCTGTATGAAACCTGATGGAATGTAGAAAACATAAAGAGAGACCAAAGAGAGCAGCTCTGAACTCATACACAACAACTATAGTAACAGCTACATAATTTATAAGCTTTCACTTCACAGTCAGTCCTGTCAGTAAGCAGTAAGAATTGTATAACCTTTTTCCCACAAAATTAACATTTCTCCACATGTGGAAGGCAGTGTGGCCCAGCGAGTAGCGGTGCTGTCTAACAGCACTTTGGTGTGAGAGGACAGGGGTTTGATCCCTGCTCAGTCTGTGTGGAGTTTGCATGTTCTCCTTGTGTCTGTATGGGTTTCCTCTGGGTGCTCCAGCTTCCTCCCACAGTCCAAAGACATGCTGTTCAGATTCCCCCATGGTGTATGAATGACATAGAGAGAGTGTGTGTCTGTGTGTGTGTATTCCACTGATGTATGGATGAGTGACCCATTATAAGTAACGTATCTAGCAGTGTAATATGATGATATGACAACACTACATAGTATCCATTGAAAGTTGCTTTGGAGAAAAGTGTCTGCTAAATAAATGTAAATATGGTTGGGGTTCTGTTCCTATAATTCGTTAATGAAGATGCACATGTTCTTTGGTGAAAATACACATGCTTTACTTGCACTGTTATTTGCCGGATGTTTTGAACAGCATTATTTCATTGTGGGCTTTTCATAACTGTCTGATAATAAAAATTAAAAAGAAACTTTTTTTTTTAACTTTAGACATTTTGCTTATTGCTCATTAGGTGTAGCAGGTAGTGCATTTTTAGAACTTTCACTTATAATATAGGGACCTGGGTCTGAATTCCACCTCTTACAGTGGTAGCTTTGACCAATGTTCTTATCCTGAATTTCTCCAGCTCAAAAATGACCCAGATGGAAAAAATGTGTAAGCCACTGTAAGTTGCTTAGTGTAGTACACTTTGAACGTTGCAAGTCACCTTGAAAGGTGTCAGCTAAAATGTAGTGTGTGGACTACTTCATTGATAGAAATAGGGTTTTATAACAGAACATTTGCTAAATTTTTACTCAGTGCTTTCCAAAAGTAATGACATGTAACACTCCAGTGGGTGTCCTTTGTTTAGCTTTGTGACCAAAATTGAAATGTATTTACAATGTATTTTCCTTTTAATATGCAGATATGTTGTTGGCAGGAAGTAATGGCCAATCTCAATTGGAGAAATATTTTCTAGTAATCCTGTCAGACAAAATATACACGGTTTGGATTATTTTCTGCCCTGGAAGAGCCCTCTGATGCTTTTCCTTTGTGCCCTAAAGTAAATTGGCCAGGCCTTTTATGGGGCTGTTCACATTATTCAATAACACATAACGTGGCGTAATGGCTCTGAGAGGTGAACACCAGCAGTGCCCCAACAGGAAGGCCCCCTTGGGTAGGCGCTGTTGTGTGACTGATACTGCAGGCTGCAATTATGACTGCACCATGCCCATTAACTTGTTCGACATCCTCTCCGAGCCCTGTGTTTTTGTTTGGGAAACAAAGGCATTGGAGAAAAAGGAAATAGAAAGAAAGAAAAAAACGGAATAAGAGTACCCTCTCTCCCGCTTGCTCACTCTCTGTGCAAAATGTGGAGTGGCCTGAGCATGCTTCCTATTCTCTCTCCCCTTGTGTTTGATTGCTCTCTGCCACCCATGCCGACAGCTGCCCACTTGGCAAGTACCTTGGCATGTGGTAATGAGTTGTGGTGGGATGGTTGTTGGGAGGAGGTTTCCAGAATTGAGGTTGGGGGAGCAAGGGGGAGGGGGTCACTGGGTCCAGCTGGTGCTTGCTTATCTAACAGGCTGAGCTTTGTGCAGGCAGGCAGCTGCACTGGGGGGGACATGGGCAGTCTGTGTAGCTTAGTCAGGTCAGCGGCGCCCTACGAGGCCCCACACTCATGGGATTTCCTCCTCACATTAACAGCCCCCAGACTTGAAAGGCCAGTGCCGAGTTGCCCTTTCTTGGGACTGCATGCTCCCCATTGAACAGGTTCCCATGTGGGCGTTGCCTGGTCTGAGCTAAATGAGCTGTGGGTGTGGCCTGATTGGTCTTAGATGGGCTGTAGGTGTGGCCTACATAAGTTTTATTTTATCAGATACAGAAAGAAGGAAGAATTAGCCTAGAAATAACTTTGATTACAGTAAAGTCTACGTTGATCAGACAGGTTATTCAAGACTCTTTAAACAAAAACAAACCTTAACATGCCTCCTTTACAGGTTTAGAAAAGTGTATAATGAGCTCCCAAATCAAGTTGTTCAGAGAAGCACACATGTACATGTGCAGTGTGTCTTTAAAACCCAATTTCTCTAGTTACAGTAATAAACAGTGTCTTTATTATTTGGAGTGGAGCTGATGATCAGACAGAAGGAAGACAGGACCTAAACCAGCCAGATCAACTAACACTAAATGCTCCACAACACAAGGGGCTTTCAGGGGGGCTTTTGTGTGAAGGCCTGAAGGGTAACAGAACCGTGCTTTTTGCATTCAGAAGGTAGCTGCCATCCTAAGAGCTCCATGTAAAAATTCAGATTTGAGTCCTATGACAACTGGTGTTATTGGACCTTTAGATGAACTGCTTAACTTTAATTAAGTAAAAACTCCAGGTGTATAAATTGGTTTTAAAAACTGAAGAATTACATAAATAACATGGAATTGGAGCCTGGACCCCGATATGGAAATCCGAAATCTGTTCACGAAGGAATGCAGTGAGGGAGGGGGATCTTCACAGCAGGAGAGGGCTGATGTCTTGCGAGTTGGAAGCGATGCATGTCGCGGACTCTCACTGCTGTCTCTCAACTCAGAGCAATGGCTCACTCCATTTGGGAGGCCCAGGACACCGAAAGCCCTGCTCCCTGCAAGCAGACAGACAATGGGCGCTTTGTGGAGGGCAGCAGAAGTGCGCGGTGTAGTGAAATCCTGTGAAAGAGGACTGTGTACATCAAACAGCCCATAACTACTGATGTGGGGCTCCTAGGAATCCTGGCACTTCTCATTCTCAGTATTCAAAGATATCATATTAAGCAAATGAACCACCTCTGACAGTATATTCTTGTATTTTGGTGTTTTTGACAATTTCTCCATAAAATACTCATTAAAAGATTAATTCAGATAAGTACTACAGACTGCCCAATCTATTAAAAAATAAATTAATTAGGTGCTTGTGAACCCTTCTTGAGGTATATCATGTGTTATTCATTTGTTTACTTTTTGATGATTAATTTACAAGATTGCTATTTAGTAAGCACAGCTTTGCTTGCAGTTAATACATATTCATCCATTTAGCTTTAAAATTGCCAAATGACTCCTCTTTTCTAACTCTGGCCCGTTGCCCACTTCTCCTCTTTTATAATGTAACCTTTGGCCCTTGACACTCTGCCAACCATAAGGAGGTGATTTGGGCCCTCTGTCAACCCACATTGCACTTTTTATCAACTTCAGTTAAACTTCTTTGATGCCCTCTCCATCGCTACATGGAGCTGTGATTGCGTTCCACTCGCTCTGTAAATTATATTCATAAGCCACAGTGCTCCTGCGATTATACCTTGCATACAGCTATAGTAGCATATAGTAACATGTTTTGTAATTAATTTAGACACAATTTTGTGTCTGTACCAACTCTTTGAGCATTGTAACTTGTAAATAGTAGATAGTAACTTGTTTCTTTACGAGTCAACTGAAAACACAGTTTTATTGTTTTTACATGGATTCAGCAACTTCTGACATGATGATGAAAGTATTGTGTTGAACATCAGTCCTCAGATTTGACATCCATTGATTGTTTTACAGAATTGTCTATAAATAATCTTTAGCTCTGTGGCTTCAGCTCTGAAATTTTTTAAGTCTTGTTACCACAGGGATAGTTTTAATATTTTAAGTGCTGATCCATTGAGTCAGCATTTGCACAGGCTAGCATAAATACCTCCCTTGCACCGACAAGCCTCAATATGAGACAGTTTGATGGGAAGGTGATTTCAAAGACCTGACTGGTTAAACCAGCTTAGGTAACCACAGATAGGTGGATTGCTAACCTTACACCAGACAGAACAAGGAAAGAACAAAACATTCAGCTTCAAGCAGCAGTGGGCCTGGTCAACATCTTCAGTGCCTACGTGCCCACATTAACTTCTGCCCAGAAAGCTAAAGACAAGTTCTATGATGAACTTAGTTCCACCGTTAAGAGCCAGTATTCACCTGTGGCAACTTCAGTGCCAGAGTTAACAATGACCACCACAGCTGGCTATCCTGTTTGGTACTGTTTGGAAAAGGAAATATGAACAAAATTGGTCAGCGCCTCCTTGAGCTCTATTGCCAACATGACCTCTGCATCACCAACACCTTCTTCAACACCAAGCCCCAGCATAAAGTATTATGGTGACATCCGAGGTCCAAACACTGGCACCAGCTTGCCCTCTTCCACACAAGATGCAGCAGCCTAAGTAATGTGAAGGTAACACACAGCTACCATACTGCAGGCTGTGACACTGACCACTCGCACATGTGCAGCAAGGTGAGCCTTCAGCTGTGAAGACTCTACCACTCCAGAAAAGAAGGGAGGCCATACATTGACAAAAGCAAGACTCACAACCGAACAAAGGTATCCAGGTTTGTTCAAGCATTAGAGGAAGCCTTGCATTGCCCACTCGAAACTGACATCAGAAAGAGACAGGAACCCCTACGGGACACTATTTACAATGCTGCAATGTCCATCTTTGGGAGGAAGATGGTCATGTCCTCTGATTAGTCTAAAGCCTGCTGTGATGTGCTAATACCTCTGATTGAAAAAAAGAAACAGGCAAGCATACAGGTCCTCTCCCAGTGAGAAAAACCTGCAGGTCCTCTGGTCTTCTCAGAGCCAAGTGCAGCAGGTTGACAGGCGGTGCGCCAAAAACTACTGGCTCCAACTCTGCTCTAAGATTCAGGAGGTTACGGACACTGGCAACATCTAAAGAATGTGCCATGGGAATAAGCAGGCCATTGGTCCAACAAAGAGGAAGATCGCCCCACTAAAGTCGACCACTGGCAAGGTCATAAAGGACCAAACAAAGCAGACAGAACACTGCATGGAGCACTCCTCAGAGTTATACAGTAGAGAGATGGTGATCACAGAGAAAGCCCTGAACACCATTGAGTCTCTGCCCACTATATTCAGATTTGATGCTGAGCCCACCCTGGAGGAACTAAGCAAAGCACTGGAAGCACTCTCTTCTGGAAAGCTCTAGGGAAAGACAGCATTGGCCCAGAATTCCTCAAATGCACCAAAGATACCCTCATTCCAGAGCTAGATGGAATTCTTTGCCAATGATGGAAAGAAAACAGCATACCACAAGATATGAGGAATGCCCACAACGTTCCCATCTACCAAAACAAAGGCGAAAAGAGAGATCGTAACAACTAACGTGGGATCTCTCTTCTCAGCACTGTGGGAAAACTATTTGCATTGCTGTACTGAAGAGGTTCCAAGTTCTTGAGGAGAGAGTCCACCCAAAGTCTCAGTGTGGGTTCAGGGCTGAACAGTCCACTATCAATGTGGTCAGACAACTACAAGAAAAGTGCATGGAGCAGAATAAACCCCTGTATATTGCCTTCATTGACATGACAAAAGCATTTGACCTCATCAGTAGAAAAGGGCTTTTTGAGATCCTGCCTAAGATTGCCTGTCCCCCAACTTTGCTCACTGTCACCAGGTCATTCCATGAAAACATGAAGGGGACTATCATGGCTCCACATCCGAGCCCTTCAACATTCTCATCAAGATGAAGCAGTGGTGTGGCCTGGCACACTCTGTGGCATCTTCTTTGTAGTTCTGCTCAAATATGCATTTGGAGGTGCTACAGAGGGCATCTATCTCCACACGAGATCAGATGGGAATATCTGCAGACTGTTGAGACAAAGATGCTCACTAAATACCTCAGAGATTTCTTATTTTTGCTGATGATGCAGCGGTTGCCACTCACACCCAGCAGGAGCTACAATTGCTCATGTCTTGCTCTGCGGATACCTGCAAGGAGTCTGGCCTCACAATCACCTTACAGAAGACACAAGTGATGTGCCAAGGTGTTGCCATTGAGCCATCCAAAAGCATTCTTGACTACAAACTGGAAGTCGTCCATGAATTTGAGTACCTGGGCTTAACAATCACAGAAATCCTGTCACTGAAAAACGAGATCAACAAGAACATTGGAAAAACTGTTGGAACATTTTCCAGGCTGACAAAGAGAGTCTGGGGCCAACAACAAGCTCAGTGTACACATTAAAGTGTAGGTATACATAGCCTGTGTTTTGAGCACCCTGCCCTATGCCAGTGCAACGTGGACTATGCGCTCAAGACACATTACACTGTGCTGTCTCTGGCGCATACTGAGCATCATTTGGAAAGACATATGCTGCTCTCCAACTGTGCAGTGTTTAAGAGGGCAGGTACCATCACCATGTTCACCTTCCTCAAACAGAGGTGTGTGCGCTGGCTGGGTTCCGTTTAACGCATGACGGATGGCTGAATACTGAAAGACCATTTTTTTTGGAGAGCTAGCATCTGGAAAGACGCTAAACGGATGACACAAATTGTGCTACATGGACACCTTCTAGCATGATCTCAGGGCCATCTCTATCAACACAAATTCCTGTCTGCTCGACTCAGACAAGTGTGCCTGGAAACAGGAGGTGAAGAAAGGTCTTGTCAGGTATGAGACCATCTTGATGGAGAAAGCAGAAGACAGGAGAGCCTGCAGTAAGTCCTGTGCCCATGATGCCAGACCAGCCTTTGCCTTCAATAGCACAAAGTGTGGAAAGGACCGTGAATCCTGTATTGGATTGTAGCGCCGCAGAAAATGCTGCTTGAATCAGTCCACTTCAGGCGTAAACCAATGATGCCCAAGGAAAAACATCTGCCTAGATATCGATGAGTGTGTGACTTTGGAGACAATCTGCTCCCACATTGCGAATGCATTCCAGCTAAATTTATACTACAGCATAAATGCAACCCCTTGCCTGAAAAATTATCAAAACTAACCAATTACCAGCCAGTGTGTTAAGAAATAGGGTTTAAAAAATGCTCCTGTCCTCATTAGGGGAATCGGACTCCCACTTTGCTGCAAACTGGGGACAAAGAGGGGAAGGTGCAAGGCGCTATTCAGGCCCACATAAAGAGACAGGCAGACGGAGAGAGCGCCACGGCATGGCCAGGCATCTGCAAGTATGTCTGATTGATAGCTTTAACTGCAGCTCTGGAGCTCAGCAGGCTACACTAGGGGGATATTCATCCCCACTTCCTGGATCTTTTGTGTGGAGCAGGGGGAGTTGGAGTGGGCTCTGACCTGGAATGTTGGCACAGTGCGGGGCCGAATGGGGCCCTGCCATCTGCCGCTGTAATTCAGTGCCTGCATGCCAGAGGAGCGCGGCCCTTACATAATACATTCAGGGAAGCACAATGTGCAGAAACAAATAACACAAGCTGATTTGTTAAAAAAGAAGGGGCGGGGGCTTTCGTGGGGGTTCTTTCAGTCACAGAGTGGAGACTCAGGACCACTTGTGTTTGCCCACGTCCTGCTTTGGTGTACTGGCAATGAGGGGGTGGGGGGGAAGCTTTGCTTCCATGGACATCAAACGATAAAATGAGACGAGTGCCTTTTGGAGCTTGGAGAGATGCAGAGACTGATTATTTTCGATTTGCGCCTGTGGGGAAAGCAGGCAGCACAGTGGCACACTGGGTAGCATGGATACCGTACAGTACCTGGGCTGTGTGATTGGACATAGATTCAATCCTCACTCAGTCCATGTGTTGTTTGCATGAGTTTCTTCCTCCAGATGAAAGAGATGAGTCACAGGTCATTAGGGTACTCTGAAGTTGCCCTTCTTTTGTATGTATTACATCATTGTTGTGGTATATAAAGCGTTAAATGACTGTACTTAGTTTTGCGTAAATTATTTAGCATTCTAAAATCACCTCAGAGTCAACAAAATACTACCCAGCAATCACTGTAAGTCACTTTGGAGAAAAAGAATCTGCTAAATTTACATTTATTCATTTAGCTGATGCTTTTTTTTCCAAAATTGCTTGCAGTGACTTCCCCATTAATATAGCAGAATAATTCTCACCAGAGCAACTCAGGTTAATGAACCTGATCAAGAGTACTACAACAGGTGGGATTTAAATGTGCGACCCTGAGCCTAAATGTGTGAATGTCCTTACAGTCTAATGAGTTACATAGGAATTATGTAGCTTTACTGTATTCATATTCATTTTCCTGATCCTGGTTTAGGCAAGTATGTTTCCTATAGCGTGGGGGGGGGGTGTCTAGTGGGTTTGGCCAGTGCCTGCTGTGTGACAGGTCTCGAGTTTGAGTCCTGCCCTGCTTTGGGTGCCCTGCGATGGACTGGTGTCCCATCCAGGGTGTTTCCAGGATAGACACCGGCTCGCTATGACCCCGCTTGGGACAAGTGATTGTTGACATTAGTTGGCTGGTTTGTTGTAGCTAATGTAGAGAAAATTGCTCAACAACAAATTAGAAGACAGTAAAAATTTATTAAGGTAAGATATAGATCTGAACAGATACAGATGTAAATGATATGATATGTTACGTGTGGTGATAGTCTCAGTAATGATTTTGTGCAAAGTTTTTGTGAACACAGAGGCTTGCAAATGCAAAGACCCAGACCAGATCTTTCTCATAATCCTTAATCTTCTTCCAGCTTGTGGCCTGTACTTGGGGTTTACTCCTCCTCTTCCTCCTTCTCACTCGGTTGCCAGCATGACGGCAGCCCAAGGTTCCCCCAGAGGAAGTGACAGACATTCCTGGAACTCTGGACAGAGAGTCTCAGCCAAGCCTCTTTTCACCCACGACCTACCAGAGTGCAGCGCCAACACTAGTGCCAGGACTCGTGTGGGCCGAACAGGGCCATGATTCTAGAGAAAGCATCCAGTGTTCTGCAACGGAGTTGGGGAGCAGCACACTGGGAGTTTGGGTACCAAGGAGGCAGGCATAATCAGACAAATCAGAACGCAGACGGATGATCTTGTTATCATTCCTTTTATACATGGCTGCTTTGTGGTTCTGAATAAGCCCTTGTGCATTTCCAAATAGGGATTCACTGTGATCCACACAAGGTTCTTTCTAAACACCTCCACCATCATCAAGTTTGTTCTTGTTAACAGTCTTTAGGAGCAAGACAGGCCGTCTAATGAGGACCTGGGGTCTGCTCGCCTGCGCGTTTTTCTGCCTTTGAAGGCTGCATGCTTAAAGCCTCTGCAAAGTGTTTATATGGCTGACAACGTGTTTTTCATCTGTGGCTTTTATGGTGGAGGAGCAAAACTGCAGGGGGGGTGGGGATGAGGGGCTGCAGGCAGATGGTAGAGGTGGAACCGGACCTCTGAAGCTGAAGCGTGTTCTGGTTCGTGGGCCTCCGCCCTGAATTCCAAACTCCTACACACATTTTCTCCGTGGCCACTGAAATGCTGCCACCCACATGTGTCTGCCACTGAAGCCTCTTTGCCCTGGAGGTTGATGGGAGCCACCCAAACAGTCTGATCAGTGGAGGCTGCTATTTTCGCACTGACACAAATATGTCACGTCAGCCAGCAAAACATAAAAAAGGCTTGCATCTCTGTTTGACTGTATTGGGAAAGGAATTTGGGAAACTCTTTATTTGATGCAGCAGATAAATTAGCACAAGTGACAGACCTTTATCTTGAATGCACATTATTGGTTTATAAGCACATCTAAACTTAGAGCTCTTAAGTGGGGTAACAGGCATGAAATATCACTTCCTTGAAGCTTTCTGAGTTTTTCCCTCTACTGCATGGGAATGTGCTGCAGGTCTTGACTTTTTTAGGGGGGAATATATGTGTGGTAGGTCACTAAAGGGAAACACATGTGGCCCCACCCCTCTTTCTGGGTCAGGGGTCACACCTTAGGGTTATTGCCAGTTTGCAGCTTTCACTGAGGCTCAGAGGATAGCCAAGAGTAAGAAAAGGTTTGGGAATGAGAGCTTTGATGACAGAATGGTAATCAATCACACTGTAGGGCTTTTCCAGGTCAATAACCTTTAAACACAAATAGTGAGCGTACAAGGAAATGAGGGCAGGGTGCAAAACGTGCTCCGGATGTGGAGTGGATTCTGTCTGTGCTGTTACGTGTCTAGATTTAGCATAACAATGCACTCTGGCATCAAGACTATTCTATGGATGGTTGTGAAACACTGAGTTTCTCAGCTTGAAATTATAACATTAGCAATTATTTAAATTGCTAGTTTACATTTATTTAGCAGATGCTGTTCGCCAAAGCAACTTCCAATGAACTCTATGTAGTTTCATCAGCCCACACACCTTATTCACCAAGGTGACTTAGACTGCTAGATACACTACTTACAATGCATCACTCATCAATGGAACACACTCTCTCTGTCACTCACACACTATGGATAAACCCAAACAGCATATCTTTGGACTGTCAGAGGAAACCAGAGCACCCAGAGGAAACCAACACAAACAGAGAGAACATGCAAACTCCACAGAGACCAAGCAGGGATCAAACTTACATTCTCTCGCACCACCCAGGCACTGTGAGACAGCAGCACTACTTGCTAGGCTGCTGTGCTGGCCTAGTTTTCCCCTTTTTTAAATGTATGTTGGTAGGAAAACACTGACCTCATTATGTCATCATTTACTAACCTTTTCTGTCTTGTCGAGCATTATTTCCCCATGATGAGACCTGAGGAGTCTGGCTGTGATACCAGCACTCCATGTTGGTATAAACTGAGGACTGCATGGCATAGTGGATGAGTCCTGCCTATGTGAACCAGGAAATCAACTTAATAGTGTGTAATGACACTATTATTAGCGGTAAATCAATGTAAGTGTTTCTTGTAATCTAGAATGCCCATGAGAGGTGGGCTGCCACTGGAACTTTTTTCTCCCTTACCTTTGCTTTGGAATTTTTTTGTTTCTTTCTACTGTGGTCAGGTGGCTTTCTTACAGCTTTAATAATTACAGAGCTAATGTAATTTAATGTATAGCTTTAATCACACTTAGCCAATTTTACAGTCATTCATTTACCTGATGCTCTTTCTGCAAAGTGGCTTGCAATGTTAATCTAGTGACATTTATTTTCCCATTCCTACAGCTGGGTAATTTTTATTTTTATTTTTTTCAGCAGAACAATTTAAGGTAAGTATGTAGCTCAAGGGTACTACAGCCAGATGTGAAATTCAAACCTGTAACCTTTATAGCTAAAGGCAGCAACTCCAACCACTTTACCACCAACTGCCCCTATGTGTACATACATACATGTAACATGTATGTACATGCATGCATGTAACAAGTATGTACATATATGTAACCTTAATGTACAAACTAATGTACATATTTACCCTTCAATAACTGCAAGTGGTTAGCTCTGAAACTGGGTTAAGTATTACAGTGTGCTGCGCTCTGGGATCGGATGGGGCAAAAAAGGGCGCACAGTGTTCATTATGATTATGTATCGGAACACCAGCACACAGGGAGAGGCATGGGTGAATATCAGTGAAAATAATTGTGTGGGTCCAAGTGCCCATTTGCCTTGAGGATCTGCACCTCAAGCCAGCCTTCTTAGCCTGCTTAGTCTTTTTTAAGCTTGTCTTAACCCTCTCATACTGCCCAACAGGTCCTCACCTCCTTAAAATCCCTTTCAGCCCCCACAGCAGTTGAACAACTATTTTAAATCTTTCCCACAATTCCCAACTACTTACAATAAACATCTGTTCCCACTCAAACATGACACTCCTCAGTAATGTGGATCGTTACAGTAACTTACCTATAGACTGGAGAAAATTCACATGCAGTCCATTTTTATTTTCCTTACTATACCATTATTCATACCTCATTGAATGATATTTTAGAAAAAATATCAAAATAAAGTTATTTTGATACCTAATTTTTTGCCATATACGACTCACAGTTAAATTACATTCATCATCTTCAACAACTGCTTGTCCCAAGCAGGGGCACAGTGAGCTGGAGCATAACTTGACAACACAGGGCCCAAGGTTGGAGGGGGACATGCCCAAGATTGGGCGCTAGGCCATTACAAGGCAGGCCAAGTGGGACTCAAACCCCAGACCCACCAAAAAGCAGGACTCTGCCAAACACGCTGTGCCACCAGATCCCCCTCACTAGTCACACTACAGACTTTAAGAATTAAATTTATTTGGGCAAAAAATTTATTGTGATACACTTTTAAAATTATAACGGCATACATAAAGGAATGCCAGACTCATAGCATTTTCCCATGCAATCCCATATTACAGGTCAAAGAGACAATTTATATTTACAATATAAATATATAAAACTTTATATTCATTTTGAAAAATGAACATTTTATTTGTACTGCCTATTTATAGAAGCAATTAAGCTTAATTGCTTCTCTGAGATGTTTAATCACACTCTTGCAATCTCATGCAATACACATAGTGTACAGTGATGAAAAACATGAACATGTATTACTCTAAGGCAATTTACAATGTCTTTGAAATGCTCAGAGCAGCCCCCCCCCCCCCTCCCCCTTTTTAATACACAGTTCAAAACAGATGACTAAGAAACAGTCCAACATTACAGGGAAAATAACTCTGTTCATCACTTCCTTTTCATTAAAGCCAGGCGAAGCACCTATGCCAGTTATGCAAAGTTTGACAACAAAAGAAACTACAGAACACAGTCAGGAAATGGGATTCTGTATTAACACCTTCTCTGTCTTGGGTTTTAACACACTAGAGGCTGGTGTGGTGAAGAGGTGTTGAGGGGGGGTTTACCCTTCAAACAGTGGTGGGTGGTATTTTCTTGAACTCCCCTTTGGGAGGGACATCAGCAAATAGGGGAGTGGTGATTGGAGAGTGTTGGGTAGGTCAGAAGGGTTCGCCTTTTGATAGATGGAAAGCGCTTCCTTCCTGAGTCAGCACAGAATTCATAGACAAAAGGAAAGGCTAAATATGTCCCCCCCAAGGTTAAGGGTGCAACCTCACTGTGCCTTCCAGAAGAGGAACACATACAGTCCCTTCTCAGGAAAAAAGCTTTGGATGCTCCATGGAGAGGATGGGAGAAACACATGAATTTCAGAGCTCTGTGGTTAAAAGCTGGAAAAATAGCTCTCCTGTGTAAAATATGTTGCTTGTAGGATGCCAAAATGTCTGAACCAAGACAGTTCTGGGTTAACACCTTTCATGATCACACGTCAGGTAAGCTGGCTGTCTTTGCTTTTGCCACCAAAACCAATCCCTTCAATGAAATAGAAGTGTTCTGGAAACTTTGATGCTTACAGTAACAAGTCAAGATAAACAGTGAAGCAACGAAAATAGATAAACAAAGACACAGGACCTTTGAGTGGCTTCCTGCAGTACTATCAAGACGGATCACTATATGATCAGTGTAGATTCACTGAATGTGACAACGTAAAAAACATATTTATCTATACGCATATATATATATACACACACACACACACACACACAGATATATATATATATATACACATGCATGCAATATTACATAAACTAATTACTTATGCCTACAATATCCCTACAATACTTATAACCCAAAGGGCAGATGGTAGCAAACGGTTAACGCTGCCACTGTGCACTCAAAGGATAGTGGTTTGAATTCCAGTTCCTGCTGTCATACCCTGAGCAAGGCACTTAATCTAAATTACTCCAGTGAAAATTAGCCAAAATAATTGGTGGGGAAATGGTAAATGACGAAGATCACCTTGACATTGTTTGAAAAGAATGTAACTTGTTCAAACATACATTCCTGTTTGGAAGTAAAGAAAATGTACATATGTTTTCTTTTTCAAATTAGAAAAAGATAGATATTCTCTACAAATGCCTTCTGGAGAACAGGAAAAACACCCATGGCCCATTTTCTTCTGTTGTTTTTCATAATGGTGTGGAAGAGTGAAACAAAGGCATAACCGCTGAAGCTTAATGAACACACATCATCTAGTGAGAGGTAAATATACCTTAATGATGGGGACTTGTGAAAATTTGCAAAAAACTTAATTGGAGGCTTTGTTTAATAGGAGGGACTGAATTACCTGAGGGTGAGTGAGAAACAGCAATTTATCCTTCTATTTTCATCACATCTATGCAGGAGTAACGTTTTTCTACTGTTAATTTGCCCGGCACCCCTGAAAGGTCACAGAAAGAATCCATTTTCACTCTTTAGACAACTGTGACATGGGAGGTCAGAAGAAGGGGGAATGGACAGGACTGCCTAAACACACTGGTAAAGTATTAAAAATTTTAAATGAATTAATGTAAGCATATTTGAACATCCCATAGCACTAAAACTTGTGTTTATTTCATGTTTTGTTTCTGTTAAGTTATCTAAGTCATTATGGAGTAAGTGTGACCATGGTGTAGATGGTCTATGAAGCTTTGTATAGCAGGGAACATGCAGAGGTTGCTGCAGTATTTTTTTTAATCAAAGTGGGAGCGGATATGGGCTCATGATGCTAAAACTGGGACCCTTGCTGGTCCACAGGGAACTCCGCCCTGCCCTGTCCCTCCTCTTTCTGTTTCTTCATTCATTCCTCTGAGTCTCAAGAGCTCTCTTCATGGCCGACAAACATTTTCCTTGGAGACCGCCATGTCAGTCATCTACAGGTACCGACATCCCTGTAAAAGCTCTACCTGCCAGTACATGATGGGCTGCTGGATTAATCTAAGATGGGTCTAGCATCTCTGAAGCCAGACATTGATCACGACTTTGATACATTAAGGTGGAGCCCATTAGCAGTCGGCCACCCAAATAAGCGCAAGGAAATGGGAACTCTGAGAATTTATGAGGGTCTCAGGCCCTTTTCGTAGCCCCTCAACCATTAAATGTGAACTATTAAATCTTCCATTTTTGTAGGGGTACTTCAGGTTGCATGATGGCCCATAAATAACATGCTGCATGTGTTGAAAAACAGCACTTGGTGCATTTCAAGTGTGTCTACAAGGACTGTGGAATGACACAGAGGAAAATGTCATACTGAGTCAGGAAAAGTACCAAGAAACACCATGCTTTCTATTTTCACTCCTTCCCACCTTTTCAAGATTCAGAAGACCTGTGAAAGCACCTAGAAAAACCCGGAAAGTACAGCGGTGCTTGAAAGTTTGTGCACCCTTTAGAATTGTCTGTCTTTCTACATAAATATGACCTAAAACAAGATCAGATTTTCACACAATTCCTAAAGCAAGATAAAGAGAATTCATTTTAATAAATAAGACAAAAACATTACACTTCATTTATTTACTGAGAAAAATGATCCAATGTTACATATGTGTGTGTGGCAAAAGTATTTGAACCCCCTACTGCAGCAATAACTCCGACTAAACATTTCCAGTAACTACTGATCAATCCTGCACATCAGCTTGAAGGAATTTTAGCCCATTCCTCCTTACAGAATAACTTCAACTCAGGGATGATGAGGACTTCCTCACATGAACTGCTTGCTTTAGGTCCTTTTGCAACATTTTATATAGGATTAAGGCCAGGAGTTTGACTCGGCCGTTCCAAAACATGAACTTTCTTCTGCTTTCACCATTCTTTGGCACTTGTGTGTTTATGGTCGTTGTCTTGCTGCATGACCCACTTTCTCTTGCAATTCAGTTCACAGGCAGATACCCTGACATTTGTAGAATTTTCTGCTAGAATAATTCCATCAGTGATGGCAAGCCATTCTGGTCAAGAGGCAGCAAAGCAGTCCCAAACCATGATACTGCCACCACCATGCTTCAGAAATGGGATAAGGTTATTATGCTAGAATGCAGTGTTTGCCTTTTGCCAAACATAATGCTCCTCATTCAAGCAAAAAAGTTCTCTTTTGGTCTCATCCATCCACACAACATTGTTCCAATACTCTCCTGGCTTAACCACGAAGCATACTGTAGTCGGGCAGCAATATTCTTCTTGGAGAGCAGTGGCTTTCTCCTTCCAACCCTGTTGTGCACACAATTGTTTTTCAGTGTGCTCCTGATGGTGGATTCATGAACAGACATTATCCAAAGCAAAAGAGGCTTTTTAGTTCCTTAGATAAAACCCTGGGTTTCTTTGTTACCTCCTGGACTATTACACATCTTGCTCTTAGTGTGATCTTTGTTGGTCAACCACTCCTGTGGAGAGTAACAATGGTTGTGCATTTCCTCCATTTGTACATGATCTGCCAGTTCTTCAGAAATGGTTTTGTAACCTTTTCCAGCCTGATGGGCATCAACACCTCTTTTTCCTGAGGTCCACAGAAATCTCCTTTGTTGAAGCCATGACACACTTTTACAAACCTGTGTTGTAAAGATCAGACTTTGATAGTGAAGCCCCAAATTTCTCTTCTTTAAATAATGCAGGGCCTCCTCCACTCACACCACATTGTCATCCCACTGATTGAAACATGTGATTCTAATTTCCCCTACAATGCACAGATAATCCAAGAGGTTCACATTCTTTGATACACACAGATATGTAACACTGGATCATTTTTCTCAATAAATAAATGAACAAGTATAATATTTTGTCCCATTTGTTCAATTGGGTTCTCTTTCATTTTAGGACTTCCGATAAAATCTGATCATGTTTCAACTCATATACTGAATATGCAGAAATAGATTAAATTCTCTAGGGTTCACAAACTTTCAAGCACCATTGTTACAGTAACACTGTAATGAACCATAATGTCACAACGCAACGCATTCCGGGATAGCAGCCGTGATAGCATATACCAATTCGAAGAGAGTATGCAGTCTGAGCAGCAAAAATATGTTCTTGCAATTAATATTCTTTCCCTGTTTTGTATGTATCGCTTTGTGCAGATTTTTCCTATGTATTGAGCAACAGTGTGGTTTTACATCTGCAGCAATGCTGAAGCCTCGGGTACACTCAGCCTGAACTGCAATGCCAAAGCCTGTGGTAACAAAGGGGCACAAATGCATACAATCCATGAGCTCCTGGTTGTTTCACTTCATACTCTCCAACTCCACATATAAAGAAAGTTAAGGGACAACATCCCTCAATAAACACAGTGGCCAACATGGCAGATCCCCCTGAGGTTTGCCCCCCTGTTCTCAGAACAGAGCCACATTGCAATAAAACAATGAAAAGCTAATGTACTAGTGTTTTTTTTTTTTTTTCTGGGAGGAGGTTCAGCAGCTGTAGAGTGGCAATAACCTTTGGATGGCATGGTCTTGTTGGTAGAGTGATGTGGGGTCTTTGGATCTGGCTGGAGAGCCAAGGACCCACGTGGGAGAACCACCCCATCCCCCATCATCACCACTGGTAATCTTGAGAAGATGAGGCTATTCTGCCTGGCCCATTACCGATGCATATTTCTGCATGGCGCCTCAACAAAATGTGTCTGTGTCATAAAAGTGATTCCAGGCCCTCCAAAGCGGCACACCACAGGCCTGGCTGCAGTGATCACACTTGAACTAGATCTATTGAGCTGAGCACCCCTTTTATCCATCTGCACGCTGGGCAAGCTGCTCCAGGCCTTAATTCCCCAGACCATCAATGCAGTCGGATATTATCGCCTAATCCCGTTTTTCAGCCATCCCCATTTGTAGGGTTGACTTCTTTCTCTCCTTGTTACTCTTTTTCCTTTCCTATTCTGCCTGCAGCCCCTCCACCCTACCCCACCTCCTCCTGTACACTCCTCCTCCCTTATTTTCTCTTTCTCCTTCTTCTACTCTTTCTCTTCTTCCCTCCATAGACTCCAAGCATTCCACAAGGCCTTCCCCTCTCTGAGTGCCATTCCCAGGACAGGGGCAGATTATTCATTGAGGAGACTGTGACAAGGCTGTGTCATGGCTTCAACGGGATGCCATTGTGTGAAAGGGAATTTAAGAACGTCTCAAGATGGGAAGATGGACGGGGACAGGGGATATAAGCATGGAAGGGGAAGAGACAAGGGTGGAAGGGGAAGAGATAGAGAGAAAGCTCTCAGTTATGTTGGGATTTTCCTATAAAAGGGCAGCCTGGTGGCACAGTGAGTTGCGCTGCTGTCTCACAGCATCTGGGTGGTGTGAGAGGACATGGGTTCAATCCCCACTCAGTCTGTGTGGAGTTTGTATATTCTCCTTGTGTCTGTGTGGGTTTCCTCTCACAGTCCCAAGACATGCTGTTCAGGTTCCCCCGTAGTATGTGAGTGACACAGAGAGTGTGTTTCACTGATGTGTGGATGAGTGACCCATTGTAAGCAGTGTACAGTGGGAGCATTGTAAGTCACCTTGGCAAATAAAGTATGTGGGCTAATAACACTGGAGAATGTCCATTCTAAGTTGCTTTGGAGAAAAGAGTCTGCTAAATAAATAAATGTAAATGTCCTAAAAGATCTTGTATGAATTTTTAAATTCATGTCCTTTAGAAGATGCCCCGAAGCAAAACTATGAAATTAACCCTCAATTTTTAATGACCATTTTTAAAAATCCTCAGTACATTAATAACTTCCTTTTTTATTTTTTAGGAAGTAAAATTCCACATTCCACCACCACATTACAGAATTTGAACAGCTGTTGTAACCATTAAGCTTTACATTTTCACTGCAAATATTTCAATTACACCAAACATTTGTGCAGAATATTTTTTTTTTATGCAAGCCCTTCCTGGATCAGGGCCTTGGCATGGCGGAAGGGCTTGCGTGATCTAGGGTTCTCCAGAGCTATGTCGTCAGGAACAGAATGCTCCTGGTAGGGTCTCCCAAGGCAAACAGGCCTGGAGTGAAGATCCAGACTAACACGATCCGAAAAAAACGCCTATGACAAATGGGAACAAAAGAATGTTTACCCTGGCCGAAACAGGGTCACCGGGACCTACCCCTGAAGCCAGGCCTGGGAGTAGTGTTCCTAGGCGAGTGCCTGGTGGCTGGGCAGCCCACATAACCTGGCTGGACTCAGCCCAAAAAGGCATTGTGGGGGAGCCATGTGGGCCCACCACCCACAAGGTCCAGCATGGGGGTTGGATGCAATGTGTACCAGGAGGCGGGAAAGGGCGGGATGGTGCATGGCGTCGCGGCCTCTTGTGACAGAAACTGGGCACATGGAATGTTACCTCACTGGGGGGGGAAGGAGCCGGAACTGGTGTGGGAAGTTGAGAAATACCAACTAGATATAGTTGGGCTCACCTCCACTCACAGTGTTGGCTCTGGAACAAAACTCCTCGATAGCGGGTGGTCCCTCTCCTACTCAAGAGGTGCACAGGGTGAGAGGTGCCGGGCAGGCATGGGGATATTCACAAGCCCCCAGCTGGCTGCCATACAGTTGGAGTTTATCCCGGTGGATGAGAGGGTCGCCTCAGTGCAACTTAGGCTTGCAGAGAGGAAAACTTTGACTGTTGTGTGTGCTTATGCACCAAACAACAGTTCAGAGTATTCAACCTCCTTGGAGAGGGTAGGTGGGGTTCTGGACAGGGCCCCACCTACAGACTCCATAGTCCTGCTGGGGGACTTCAATGCTGACATTGGCAATGACTGGGAAATCTGGCAGGGGGTGATTTGGAAGAACAGCTTGCCTGATCTGAACCCAAATGGTGGAATGTTGTTGGACTTATGTGGTAGTCATGGTTTGTCCATAACAAACACCATGTTCGAATACAAAGATGCTCATAATAAGTATACTTGGTACCAGAGCTCCTCGTGCCAAAGGTCAATGATCAACTTTGTAGTTGTTTAAACTGACTTGAGGCCACATGTTTTGGACACTCGGGTGAAGAGAGGTGCTGAGCTGTCAACCAATCACCATCTGGTGGTGAGTAGGATCAGATGGCAGGGAAAACTGATGGACAGACCTGGTAGGCCCAGACATTTAACGAGGGTGTGCTGGGAACGACTGTCGGAGGACCTTGTCCGGAATGATTTTAACTCGCACCTCCGGGAGAGCTTCTCTCATCTCCCGGAGGAGGTAGGGGACATGGAGTCTGAATGACCCTGTTCAAAACCTCCATTGTGGAAACAGCCAGGCACAGCTGTGGCTAAGACCTTGCTGGTTCCAGCCAGGGCGGCAACCCGAGAACCTGCTGGTGGACACAGTTGGTGAGGGAAGCTGTCAAGCTGAAGAAGGAGGCCTTTAGGGCCTGGTTGGCTCTGGGGACTCCTGACTCAGCAGACAGGTACCGGCAGGTGAAAAAGGCTGCAGCAGCTGCGGTTGCAGAAGCAAAATCCAGGACATGGGAGGAGTTTGGAGAGGCTATGGAAAACAACTCTCGGTCGGCTTCAAAGAGGTTCTGGAGAACCATCCGACGGCTCAGAAGGGGTTGGAGGAGCTTTGCTCAGGCTGTGCTCAGCAAGGGTGGAGAAACTCTGACCTCTGATGAGGACATTGTCGGGAGGTGGAAGGAGCACTTTGAGGAACTCTTAAACCCGAGTGATATGCCTCCCTTACAGGAGTCAGGGCCAGAGGCTTCCGGGCTGTCAGAGTTCATTTCCCTGGTGGAAGTCACTGAGGTAGTTGGTAAGCTCCATGGTGGCAAAGCACCAGGGGTTGATGATATCTGCCTGGAATTGCTTAAGGCCCTGGATGTTGCAGGGCTATCATGGCTTACACGCCTCTGCAATGTTGCATGGACCTCGGGGACAGTGCCTTTGGACTGGCAAACTGGGGTGGTGGTCCCTATCTTTAAGAAAAGGAACCGGAAGGTGTGTGCCAACTATTGGGGTATCACACTTCTCAGCCTCCCTGGAAAAGTCTATGCCGGGTTGCTGGAAAAGAGGCTCTGGCCGATAGTTGAACCTTGGACTGGAGAGGAACAGTGCTGATTCTGCCCTGGCCATGGAACAGTGGACCAGCTTTTTACCGTCTCACAGATAATTGAAGGGGCATGGGAGTTCACCAATCCAGTCTACATGTGTTTTGTGGACTTGGAGAAGGCCTATGACCGTGTTCCCCGGGAAATTCTGTGGGAGGTGCTTAGGGAGTATGAGGTACCGGGGCCACTACTGCGTGCCATTCCGTCTCTGTACATACGGAACGAAAGCTGTGTCCGCGTTCTCGGCATTAAGTCAAGCCTGTTAAATGTGAGTGTTGGACTCCGCCAAGGTTGCGCCTTGTCTCCACTCCTGTTTGTAGTCTTCATGGACAGGATATCAAGGTGCAGTCGAGGTCAGGAGGGCATTCTGTGTGGGAGTTGGAAGGTGACATCTCTACTTTTTGCAGATGATGTTGTCCTTTTGGCACCATCACATGGTTGCCTCCAACACGCACTGGAACGATTTGCAGCCGAGTGTGAAGCGGTTGTGATGAGGATCAGCACCTCAAAGTCTGAGGCCATGGTTCTCTAACAGAATAGGATGGCATGCCCCCTCCAGGTAAGGGGAGAGAATTTGGCCCAGGTGGAGGAGTTTAAGTATCTTGGGGTCTTATTCACGAGTGAGGGGAGAAGGGAGCGTGAGATTGGCTGCAGACTGGGAGCAGCGGCAGCAGTAACCTCTGAAGAATTCATTCATTCATTAATGGATTTTCATTGTACAAATCCACTGGTTTTTTTGACTGGTTAAGGTGAGTTCAGACTTCCAGCAGTTTGACAGAATTTATACATCATTGTTTCATTGTGAAACTGGTATGACCATATTTCAAATGTGCAAAATGCTGGGGAATTTTAATGCAGAAATTTTGGAACAATGATTAAAAAAGAAGATAAATTTTCTTCCAAAATGTTATTAAATTTTTTTAATATTTTGAGTTTGAAACAGACTGGCATATTTTCAACATTTCAGCTAGGTCTTTGTTAAAGGAAAGCGTATCCCTGCATGAAAGTTGAGAGGTCAGGGGCTATGCAGTGCGTCGATGTCCTTCACAATGAGTGTCAGAACACTGCCTGGTCAGTCTGGTTGAAGCTTTTTCCTCCCAAACTTGGGCCACTGAGGTTGGATGTTTGACCCCCCTGGCACCTTTCAAGTTGGCAGCCTCTCAGCCCAGAAACAATGGGGTGTCTCCTTCTCACGCTCCACCCCCAGTCACCAACATTGGCCCTGTCTAGTTCCGGAGTTCCTGAGGGGTTTGCAAAACTGTCAGCACATCTCACTGAGGACCACAAGTAATCCTTTAAGAATGGAATGGAAACCAAAAAGAAAAGAGAAACTGAAATGAGCTAAAAAAAAAAACAAAAGGTAATTTCTAGTACCAGACAAATGGCAGAATCAACCCCAAAATTCCCAGAGCTTCCCGTGGTCCCTGGAACACAACATAGTTTGTTTGGGATCGACCCAACATACTGAAAACTGTAAGAGCTCATCTCAGAACTCATTATGGATATATATCTAAGTTTACACCTTGCAACTGTTGCCACTTCATTTGCTTGTTTGTGTGTGTGTATGTATGTATGTGTGTGTAAGGTATTGATAAGCCTGAGAACACATACTCCATAAATACATCCTGTGGGACAGATCCACTAAATATCTTTCTAAATTTATTCAGGTTTTGAAAAAAGGGTCAGAACATTTTGTTTACTCTCTACTTACATTTGTTTGTAAATTTCATTGGGTAGCATCATTTTCTGCAAGCAATATGATTTGAGACAATATGAAGTCACAACATATAATTAGTTTGCCTATATGTTTGCATGGATGGGTGGCACAGCAAGTAGCACTACTGTCTTAAATTGAGTGGGTGCTGCAAGTGGGCATTGGTTCAACCCCTGCTCAGCCTGTGTTGAGGTTACATGTTGTCTGCTTGGAGTGCTCTGATTTCCTCTTGCATTCCAGATATACTGTTCAGGTGAGTTGGTGACTCTAAAAGTCACCTGTAGTGTGTGATTCTTAAGTAGAAAGTGTTTTACTGGTGTATGGATTGGTTAATGTAAGGCACTTTGGTTGAATAAGGTGTCGGCTAATAACACAATGTAGCGTTCTTTGGAAGGTGCTTTAGAGAAAAGCCTCTGCTAACTGAATAAATGTATGTTTTTCAGCCATGGCATGTTCCTAATTATCACTACTAATAAACCTCACAATATCTTTCAGCTCACGTAAGAACAAACACACGTTTTGGTTTCATCTGAATCCCTCATGATGTCAAAGATGTATCGCTTCACTGGACTACGCTGTCATGAAGGAGTCCAATGGGAAATGCTGAGCAATATCCAGTTGAATTTATCACAGTGCAGCGGGGGAGCATTGTTAAGCAATGAGCTGCACATTTTGTAAAATGACTCAGCATGCCCGGGATCATTCTAAGCCCAAGCCTGAGCAGGATGTATCTAAAACCTTCACTCCTTCTCATCTCTGACTGACAGATCTTCCACCACGTGACAAATATTAACGTACCTCCCATGACATTCTACTCGTAAACCAATTGACAAATAAGTATGGGCCTGCACAGTGCCAACCCCCAGAACAGATGGACTTCTTGTAAAGAGCCCCAAACCATGGCAAAATTATGATAAAATTACCAACGGAGAGGTGATGTGAAAATTAAAAAGTTCGTATTTACCACAACCTTTTTCATAGAATCAACAAAAGGCTGATCGTTTGGCATGGTGGCTTTTTTTTAAAATTCATTTTCCTTTAGCTTTTCTTTTCCCTTATGGCCATTTTCTTTTCTCCATCTCTATCATTTGAGAGCCCTAATGGGGGCTGGATGAGTCCATTGAGGTTTTCAGAGCTGGGAGCCTACCAGCAGCATGCCTCTTCATGGAGTCTCCTAGCAGCAGTCATCCAAGCTATGAGTCCTTTCTTCCAGGGCAATCGTCACCCCCCCCCAAAAAACTGACTTAGGTTGCGTTTTCTTTGCGCCCCCCCCACCATGTATTCCTGCTCTGCTTGTTTCTGCATGAATAATCGCCAGTGGCCTCCTGCCAGCACTCACCCTGTCCCATCCCTTTGGAGCACCTCACCAAGCCAAGAGCCCCCTTTCATGTCCAGGATCCCAGAGTGGTACCGGGACTTTTTGAGGGCTTTGTTGTGAAGATGAGGCCTTCCTCCTTGTGGAGAGATTGGAAGAAGGACCACAATGTGAGCCGATGGAGGCCTCACGCAGGCTCTGAAATGTAGGCTGGTATGGTAATTCACCAAAGCCCACAGCAGCCAGCTTTGGGTGGGGTAGCGAGATGGGTAGTAGCCAAAGACTGAGTAGGGATATCATCCTTATGGGGATCAAAGGTGGGATTCCTGGGAGGATATGTCAAAGAAGCAGCCAGGTGAAGACAACTGAGTTATTCAAAGTTAAATATCCCAACCGAGGACTGACTACTACTAGTACTACTACTATTACTACTACTGCTGCTACTACTACTACTACTACTACTACTACTAATAATAATAATAATAATAATAATAATACTAATAATAATCATCATCATCTAAACCAGTACGAAGAACAGATCTTTAATAAGTTACATCAATATCATAAGAACTGGGTCCTGTTGATTGCAGCTATTGTCACAGCCCTATTAAAGGGTAATCTGACAATTATTATTATTGTTATTATTATTATTATTTAGAATTTTTTTCCATTCATGTTTTTTCTTAAAGGATCACTTTATCCTTGGAAATATATATTCATAAAGACACTAAAAAACAAAAGTGAATTGTCTCTCTGGGTGAATGTTGAAAGTCTTGATTCCTTCTTTTTACCACCGGGTCAGTCAGCTTCAGGCTTGGTAATGAATGGGGCATTTTAACTGTACCATGGATTCAGCCACTTGCAAACCAGTGTTTGAACCTTCATAAGTGCAGCCTTCGGGAATGTATACTGTCTGAAAGAATCACCTCAGCTGTCATTTTTTTCTTGTGATGAATGTGCCACCATGCGCTGACATCCGCTTGGGTCACCTATCACCTGAATGAGAACAGCGAGTGACTTTGTATACAGTACCTCATCGCCCTTGGAGGAGTCATCCAAAGACCTCCAGTGTATGCACATCTGCTGCTCACTGTCGGCCTGTCATTCTCACTAGTCCTGCTCTCAAAACCTCCATTTTCCATGGATCTCCCTCCACAGCCGTAGACAGTGGCTCCAGATGTCCTTTGCTTTATAAAGAACAACTGCAAACCCAAGGGGCACTTTTAATCTGAAAGGAGTAGAACAAAAACAATTTTTTCAACAACAAATCTATGAGGGGCAGCAGATATGTCATGCACCCACCTCTGATGTGCCCAACTGTATATACATTTTCTCATTGTAACTGTCTTGCTGAGATCCTTGAATTCTCTCGTTGCCTCAGCAAAATTGTTTGCATTAAGGTAATTACGGGGACAGCTGATAGCATAGTGGTTAGCGTTGCCGCCTTTAGATCCAAAGGTCCCTTTTCAATGGCATTTTAGTATACCTTCAAACAAGAGCGTTACCAATTAGGGTGGAGGAGAGACAAGAACTTCTCATTTCTACTCCCCAGATCTCCACTGACATACTTTGCTTTACTGCAGATGCATAAGTGATTCCTTTCCTTGAGATCACCGTAATGTAAGGAGTGAATTTAAAAAAGTTTGCTTTGCTTGTGTAATGGGGCTATTAGGCCCATTTCCTAGGCAACTCTCTTTGTGGGTCTCAGGAAGTCAGACATGTCCTATTAGCTTGATCCAGTGGATTAGTGCACCTTGCATTTTCCACATTCAGGTGGATTATAGCCCCCTTTCCACTAGTGTTTGAAAGCAAGGCAAAGCATTGTTTTCTAAGCGGTATTGGCAGACTGCAACGGTAGGTTCAAATGCAGACCCTGTCCAATCCTGGGGATGGATGAAGGGAATAGGGCCATAGAGGGTCAGTGAACAAACAAGAAGGGGCAATTTGAGGCCAGGCAAGGAGGTTAGACTGTGTGTGCTCCAGAAAAGGACTTGGTAGGCTTACTGTCCAGACCCTGCCCACTGGAGAAGAGTGACCCCTGCTGAAGATCAGTTTCAAGGAAAATTTACACACACACAGAGCAATGTATAGGTGTTCCTCATAGATCATTCAGTCTGAATGTCTTCTACATACACTGATTTTGAAACCGCCCAGATGATTGCATACAGTATGTTGTAACATCCAGATGTGACACAAATACGGATGTATTTTGCTGTAACGTGCGAACGCAGAAAAAGCAAAGATTCAAATGTGAGGATTCAAGTGTAAGTAGAAGTGCCTTGTGCAGATAAATAAGTGAATTACACAAATAATACAATGAATATGGGAAAAGAGAATCACTGGGTGTTCTCACAAGGACAAGACGTGAACAGGCATACCAGACCAGAGCGGATATACAGAGGCGTGACGGAGACAGGCAGGGCTGAATCACAGCACCTGGAAAGAAGCTGAAAGACTGGTGCAGACAGGATAGGAACAAAAATGTATGGAGAAGGAGACTTTGAGAAAACAAGTACATAAACGAGGATCGTTGACTGAACGCAGACAAGGCAATTGAAAGCTTATTAATAATCCGCATCCTGATGGTACACATTCACCCCTTTTATAGGGCAGGTCATTAATTTAGGATTAGGTGCGTCGATGGGACTGGATGGACCTGGTACAGCGTCCCCTGTGAACTTTTGAATCATTCTTCTGAGTCATGACATATGTCTAAGAGAGCCTATGTGACAAAGGATTGCATCAAAGCTTTGCTGTTACAGGGATGTCCTTTCTGTTAATGCGAGGCCTTCAGTCAGCAGTAGCTTAGGTACGTAAGGAGGAACAGGAAAATCAAGATATTCATAATAAGACACAAAATATTTCAGAAAAGAGTTTGGGGGATTACTGAAACCATGCTTTATGCTTCAAGTTGAAACCTGGGATTTAGAGCATTTTTATGAATGCATTGATAACTTGGATAACTCATTGCATGCGAGTTGTTCAGAAAATCTGTATGGAAAAGTTTGACTAAGCCAGCATTTCAAAGTGGAGTCTGTTTTCACACTTTTGTGTAATGTTGAGGTTGTTGATTTGAGACTCTCCCACAAAAGTTATGCGCTTGTAACTGCTTTAACATGGACAGCTCATTAACTGATTGTTGAGTTGCATTAAAGCATGAAAGAGTAAGCTGCTTTGAGTAACACTGTCAAGTAAGTTATGTTGCAATAATAACAATGGTAAATAATTTAATCCTGTTTATTTGTCTGTCTCAATTAAAGACATTTAATAAATTTGGATTTATGAACAAGATTTGCACCAGCTGGATTCCGGGGAAATTAAATAATCCTGGAATGAAAAAGGAACTCTCCATTCAGCTAGGTCGAGTGATAGTCTGGCAGAATTGACAGCTGAAAGGAATTCCCCCTCTGGTTGACCTTGAGGAAGACAAAGGAAGAGAAAGGGTTGAAAAAAGGTCACAAGAGGTGACTGAATACTTCTTCCTAACTGTTAGATCCTTTAACCAAAGATTCTATGCATTTATATATTCTTTGGTGATGTTAAAGATACTTCCCCTTCAAATCATTCTATACTATTGTATAAAGTTGCACTAGATAAAGAGATAATTGGTATATCACTACAGCAGTTGAGTTTGTTCATGTGAAGGTTAATAGAAATGAATTTTGCATTGTGCTGATAAAAACAAAAAAAAAAACAGATATTCATTCTCATATGGAATGCTGAGTGTTTATAGCAATGGTTTTGTCATGTGTTTCACACCTTATAATGGATTTCTGCAGTCTTTCTAGGTCATATCCTACCTGTCATGGTGGTGTAGTTATGGGGAAATGGTGAGAACAAAAGTCCTCACAGACAGAGAATGTGTGGGTCACAGCTTGAGAAATGAGGTCAGGTAGCATGTACTTTTGATATGGTGATATTTTTGCGAAACTAGACTGGTCTGTGCTGCAGGAGCTGTGGGAAGACAGACCACTGGAGGGGGTCTCTTTGTGCTTGGTCGGGGCCTTCAAAAGGGGCCAGCGTCTTGTGATCATTGTCCACCAGAGACAAAATGTCAGTGGAAATCACCTAGCAGGCCGGGCTCGGTGCAGCTTCTGAAAGGGATGCTATTTCTGAAGACATTCTGGAAGTTGCCTTTTGTCAAAATTTTTTTTTGTTCCCAAAAAAAACACCCTGAGAGCTGACATTGAGAAGACTACCAAGTGATCATTTCTTCATACGGCCTGCAGTCTTGAGGCTGTTAGATTTGTTCCCAATATCGGTACAGGACTGGCATATCATGTAGAACCACTGTAGACCTTTCACAAGTCAAATTCTTTAAAAGGAAGGAAAACTTTACAGATGTCAGTTTGTTTGGATTCAGTTAATTGACCAATAACAATATTTTGTTAACATCCAACTCTCTGTGCTACAATAAGATTCAGTGGTTAGACTTCTTAACATATTCGTAAATTTTCAAATTAGAAAGTATAATGGATTTTCACAATCCTCTATCTTTATTCTTATATATGACAGTACTTATATTTTCAGAGGCTGGGGACATGTTTAAGTTTACTTTGGATGATGCTGTCAGTTGAATCTGGCTGGAATTTTTCCATTTAAAAATTTTTCACTGTGAATGCAGACATTTGGATACCTCTCAAATATTCCCTTCAGTAGCAGTATGTAGTTTCACCTGGGAATTTATGGAGAGGTGTATAATAGAGGGGAAGTATAAAAGGGGGTGGAGGTCATTTTTGCTTTGGCCTAAAGACTAGAAGCAGAGAACCTTGTTAAAAGGCAATTGTTTGGTGTAGATGTCAACTTCTGGTAAATATTTGATCAGGGAGGGCATGTATGTGTGGAGTTCACCTAACTTCTTCTTCATTTAGTTCAAAGAAATGAAGTTCACACTCATAGCTATGCATAGGCCTATGATCTTCTTCAAACCTACTTCTTTTCCTATGAATTTATCATAAAAATATTCTGACACCCTGTTTATTTTACTTAATGTAATTACTGCTAAAGGGAAGAGGACTGAGTTTACTGGAAACATGAAAAAAAGGTTTTTATTTTTATCAAACTGTTAAATAATTTGAATTTTGATGTTTATATGACCATATAGGTTTCAAATGTACATATACACCCATAGCTGAAAATTAGTATGAACCTCAAAGAAATATGGCATTTCTTCAAAAAGCAATAACAATGCAATATCCCTCCTACATGACACCAGTTTAAATAGATTGCAGTTAATCATAAAGATAAATATACACTCAAGACAACTGATTTATTCACATCATGTCAATCTGCCATCAGCAATTAAATTTCCCCTGCATTTCTGTATCATGTCCTGAAAGAGCCTCTGTGTTCATTTCAGCATCCCTCGAGTCCATCCCTCCATCCCTCCTGTATGCGTTGCAATGCTTCCTGAAGTTCTCTATGGACCGTCCGCCTGCAATGACTAATAGGATTTCAGGCACCGCCACCAAGATCCCTTGTGAACTGAAATGTTTCTTGTTCTTAAATGCTGCAACTACAAAGTTCATTAAAAGACGAGGAACCGTGTAACCCATGGATCTTTTTGTGCCTACGCGGAACCACTGACCTCCTTCACAAGACAGAGACCTTAGCTCATTCACCACCAGCAAGTGGATAACGTGATTAGACCCTTGGCAAAACATACTGGTACCGCCTGCCATTGACCCCTTACAAAGATTCTGGGGCATATTCAGCACTGTGAGGTGTCACTTTAATCCTGCAATGCATTGCAGTGGGGGGTTTACTGGGGATGCCATTCAACCCAGCACTGAAGTCTGGCATTTTTGATAGGGCAGAAGCATGCTTTTGGTTCATACTGGCTGACAGAAAACCTTTATGCTTCTCACCGGCTGTTTGTGTTGATATAAATAATTTTGGCCTCCATATTTGAAAAGAAAATTGTGATTTTTTTTTCTTTTGAACTGGGGAGGTTACAGCATGTTCAAACGTTTAGCTACCCCCCAGCACCACTTTCAGTCTGTGTTGGAGGCTGTGGTTGTGCTCACAGCAGGCAAGATGCCAGCCACCCAGTCTTAAGCAACCACAGAAATGTTGCCCTGTTTGCCCTGGGAATGTGATCCTAACCACGCATGAAGTCCAACATTCTATAGCTTCTTCAGCACAGATTCACCCAATCCAATCTCCACATTGTGTAAGCAACCTGCTCCAAGTATTTAAACAGATTTTTAAATGGATATTCCAGTTGCATGTCAGTACTTGTTGTATTACATGTATATGTATATACCAGGGCCAGTTGGTGCCATAGTGATTAGAGCTGCTGCCTTTGTACTCAAAAGTCACAGGTTCAAATCCCACCTCTAGCTGTAGTACCCTTCAGCAAGGTACTTACCCTAAATTGCATCAGTTAAAAACAGCCCACTGTATAAATAAGTAAATAATCATAAGTAGCTTAATGTTGTAAGTTGCTTTGGAGTAAAGCATCAGCTAACTGAATAAATAGAGCAGCTATTGTAGTGGTTAGGGCTGCTGACTCTTGACTCGGAGGTCACAGATTTGAATAAAAAAAAAAACATTCTGCTGTAGTACCCCTGAGCAACACACACACACACTTTCTGAACCTCTTGTCCTATACGGGGTCGTGGGGAGCCAGAGCCTAACCTGGCAACTGAGGGCGTAAGGCTGGAGGGGGAGGGGACACACCCAGGACGGGACACCAGTTCATCACAAGGCACCCCAAGTGGGACTCGAACCCCAGACCCACCGGAGAGCAGGACCTGGTCCAACCCACTGCACCACCACACCCCCCTGCCTGAGCAACACACACACACACACACATTTTCAGAACCGCTTGTCCCATATGGGGTCACGGGGAACCGGAGCCTACCCGGCAACACAGGGCGTAAGGCCAGAGGGGGAAGGGGACACACCCAGGACGGGACGCCAGTCCGCCGCAAGGCACCCCAAGCGGGACTTGAACCCCAGACCCACCGGAGAGCAGGACCTGGTCCAACCCACTGCACCACCACACCCCCCTGCCTGAGCAACACACTTACCTTAAATTGCTTCAGTAAGAACTACATAACTTTGTTCCATTATTTTCCTCATTATTTCTTCCTTTAACAATTGCATATAGTGTACTGCAGCAGTTACTGGCATGGTTTGAGCCATCACCTTACAATTTAAGCATCTAGGTCTGAATCCTTGCCCTTGCATTCTTGATCAAGGTACTTACCGTTAAGCGATACAGTAAAAATTGCGCTGCTGTACAAATCTTTAAATTACTGTATACAGCTTAAAATACCAACCTGCTATTGTCTGCTGCTTTGGAGAAATATAGCAGTTGAAGGAACAAGAACTAAAGTTATTAAAGACCCATCTGTGCTGATTCATCCATTCAGCTCTGGAAAGAAGTGAAAAATAGAAGGCTGGAAAAAAAAAACAAAATAATTTGATTTTGAATGATGCATCATGGCTCTTTTGTGAGTGATATGGTCAACATGGCACTGTTCACAAAAAGATGACCCACAGAAAGATGAAGCTTGTCCTCAAGAAGAAGGGTTAAGAGGCATCTAATGACCTGCTGTGTTAAATTTTAACCCAGTAGAAAAACTGCAAAGTTGTAATTCTGCTTCTTCAAGAGACCACTGATGCCTTTTTCTCTATTTCCAACACTAATTCTTGAAAATTTCTGAGGTAACCCAACACTCGCTTAGTCAAAAACCATGATAAATATTGAAGGTGTTTTGCTTTGATATTATTTTTTTCTTTTCTGCTTTTTTAGATATACATTGATGGCCCACATAACACCTAAGTTCCTGACTTAATATTGCACATGCAATATATATAACATGAATTCAGCCAACAGCAGCATTTTTATGTCTTATAGATGATAAAAAAATAATTTTGTCTGAAGCTTTATTAGAACAAAAAATGTCACCAGTGTACTTGTCTCTCACAAATGGATAAGGGTTTATTAATATATTATTTCTCTCTTGTTTCAGTTTTGAGCCTGGATAGAGTGACAAAGTTATTCAGTATCAAATATTTGAATAACTGAAAGCAGTATGCAAAAATTATGCAATGCACTTTATGTAAATAAGAAGGAATGTATTTGCATTTGTCTTTGAAAAGTTGTTTTTCATTGCCGTTGTCAGGTTCTTTCAGTTGCACTGATATCTGCGTGTGAAGAAATTACTGTATCATACCATTTTATCAGAAGATAGAATATGACCTTATGGTAGGTAACACCTCTTTCGAATAATTATAACCGTCACTCTTTTTAACCACACGTGGGACAGATGAAAACAATGTTATCTTTGTATCTCCTGTAACAGATAAATGTGAGACACCTTTCTGGAGTTTTCACCAAATGAAGGATATGTTTGAATTGGCTCCTAATCAATAAAATAAGCACTTAAGCAAACTGTAGTGAGTACACAGACAGCACATGGCTGTCCATACCCTCGTGGGGTTCGATGAGCACCCCATACGTGCTGCATCTCATATCTGCTCCCATGCTGGAGCAACAAAGGAATGTCTCATTAATGACTAACCAAAGCAGTGCAACCAGGTTAGTTTGGGAGATCTTGGAAGAGGCTGCATGTGGCGTGGCAGGGGTTGGTGTGTGATGGGAGTGGCCAGAGGGGCTTGCGAAGGGAGAAGGCTATTTAAAGGATTACAGTTTGCTTTTTTTACATTGAGAGCATTGTGCAACCCTGCTGACAAGCCAGAGGGAAGGAGATGTAGAGGGACAAGCAGAGCACACGACGTGGAGAAGCTATTCTGTGGTGCTCAATTGTTACTTCAGTTTTAGTTTCATTTGTGGTTTTGACATAAATCCAGAATATTAGCCTGCCACCTCCAGCATCCACACAGTGATGTCAGTACACATGTTCAAACCTTTTCCATGGAAAATATTTTGACTGTCAGATATCTGGAGGTTTTATCTGTTCAGTTCCCTGCAAACTTCCTTTGTTGTATCAGAAGCTATGCATTAGTATTTTAACGAGACCGCAAAAAATATTTTTTTGTCAGAGATACCATTCTGCAAAATAAAACATCACTCATCTCAGAAAAAAGCTTAAAGAAAATAAAAAGGATTTGCTAAACATACACAATTTAAAATACTACTTACAATCTGAAAATAAATATTTTAACATAAACAGCTATATACCATGTAAATGTATAGTGTATACAGTGTATATATATATATATATATACACTGTTTAAATGTTGTTTAAATTAATGAAACATTATATTAAAGTATTTGGGAGCTGGAATTCACAGTTACATTTTTCTGAATTCCAAACAGAAAAACCAAACCAATTTTATTCGTACTTTCAGAGCCAGTAACATCTGAAGAGCTAAGGTACAAATGATTCCTTGTTCAAAATTGAAAGTTTAGAATATCACAGATTTTTCTCAAGCTGTGATAAAGCAGGAAATTGCATACAGGTGCCCTGTAAAATGTAGTGAGAACAACAGCTACGGTACAAAAATGTTAATGAGAGTTTATTAAAGTTCCACATGGGCTAAGTAGCTGCTTCATTGTTACAGCCTGGCTTCTGTGGTCATTACATTTTGTTTGCTTCCAGCTTTGATGTTTCAACATGACCGACTCTATGTCACCAGCTTGGGTTAACTGGTTCCTGTCAGAACTTTTGTCTGTTTTCTGTTGAAGTGCATTACATGCAGAAAGACCTGCTAAAGCTCAGGTTAGTGACGGAAATATATGGTCTGAGGCATCCATGTGTCTTTTTAACCAGCCTTGTAGTTCTTATTAATCATCTTATTTAACCTGGTTGGTGGTAAATAGAAGTAATGCTGTTTAACCATCACCACTGTTAGTGCTCAGTATTATACGTAGCCTACCATGTATTTTTCTTTTTTGTTCGTTTTTGTTTCTTTGTTGTGCTTACCTTTGTTACAAATGTCTTTAGAGCAGTATGGGGAGAGAAATTCCAGGATTGCAACATGGCCAACAGCAGTGTTGGCACTGTGCGTGGGTGTTAAAAAAAAACACTTTTATCTTTTTGAAACGGCAAGCAAGATAAACCTGCGATCCTTCTCTCTTATTCAAAGCCAGATGAGAAGTGTGAAGAACTGGCAAACGCATTGTGAGATACTTAGTGGAAATAGTCCATAGGCTAAAGAAAACCAAGGTCTTTGGTAAGCTTCAGTGTTAGGTTATTCTCACAACTGCATGTTGTGGATATTCTGACAACCAAAGTATATATTTTAAAAAGTGCTTTGAGCCAAAAAGCATTAGATGCAAAACAAAAAGTGCACTGAAAAAGTTCCTTGGGTTGCTGATATTGTTGCCTTTGTGCATTTAAGTTGACAGGGTATCACACTCATAACTAATTAAAAAATGAAAGAAAAGGCAACACAAAGAAAAGAACACAAACTGAAATGAAAAATACAAGAGAGAGAAAAAGAAGTTTTTTTTTTTTAAAAATCTATAAAAGCCCAAAAGTTTCTGAAGTACATTATCCTCTACTGAACCTTTTGAAAGCTACACAGGTGTGGCCATAGTTGTGGTGGCAGGGAGGGAAATTTTCAAAAGTGCCATGTCAATATATTTAAATTAACAAACCTGTCACTTAAATGAAGAAATAATAAAGTAATAAGGCATCAGTTATCAATATGATATATTGCTAGCCACCCAGACTAAAGGAACCGCAGAAATGTTGCCCTTGGAATGAAATCCTGACCAAACATGACGGCCAGCCTTCTATAATTTTACTAGCAGAGATTGGTGGTCAGGATATTTACATTAATTCATAATTAATACATTCATTGTTAATATGATGAAAAATATATATTTCCTGATGATATTATGGCAGTTAGCTCAGATATAAATATAATGGAAACTGATGTTTTTATATTTGTATTTGGAAAGGTTTCACTCCTAAGAGATCTTAGGGAGACCACTATTTTGTCTCCTTCCTGTCCTGTTTGTTTCGAACAGGGATGAGAGAAATTCCTGAGTCACTTTCCATATGTTCTATCTTTTCAATACACTGTTGAGTCTGCCAGCCGATGGGAGTGTCACATGCACCCAGCCAGCACCTGCCTCTAATTAAGGCAGCGGGGTTAAAAGAACCGGGAGTCCACGCCTGATTGCGGAATCTCTCATGAGCAACCGCATCTCCACTCACTACAGCAAACCTGTTCATTCTATGTCTTGCTCCTCTGGCTTCTCACCTTGCTTCGTTTTCATCGACTACATTTCTTGTCTCTCCCTGAAACCCTGAACGCACATCGCCCGACCCACGCCTGTCCCTGACTACTGCTCTTGTCTCATACTTTTGGACCTTGCTGCTTATTAAACAGAACCGGGTCCCACTCACCTCCGCTCTGGCTTCCATTGTTTCACCATGACAGGGAGGGCCTGTAAACATGGTCATGCTATGTCTAGAAGATCATAGCATGAGAATCTCACACTGATACCAAAAGTCTGTATTTATACTTAAGTTGTTCCCTGAAGCAGTCTTTCTGCAAGAAAATGCATAGAATTTAATGTTTGTCAGTATTTTCACAGGGGGATGTGATGGTGAGTTGGGTTTGGCCAGTGCGCATTGTGTGATGGGTCTGGAGTTCGAGCCCTCCTTGGGGTTCCTTGCGACAGACTGGCATCCCGTCCTGGGTGTGTCCCCTCCCTCCCTTGGCTTTGCTCCCTGCATTGCCAGGCTGGCTCTAGCTCGCCGTGACCCTGCTTGGGACCAGTGGCTGTTGACAATGGCATGGCAGAGCATGTGTCACGCCTGCAGCTGTGCGATCAACCTCCCCAGCTGCAGGGCATCAGGCCATGCAGGTATAAAAGAGGCGTAACCCGACTGGAGCAGATTGCAGAACCTCCCTTGGAGCAACCGCAACCAGTGCTTTGTGCTCTGTGCTGTTTTATGACTGCGTTTCCCTTACCTCTCCTCCTTTCCCTTCAGACAACTCCCTTGGCTCCCCGACTTGTGCTCCATTTCTCGACCCTGATTCTTGCCTACCCCTTTTCGGACGACATTTGCAAATGGCTCGAACCCTGATCATTCCTCACTATTCTCTTCGAACCTCTCCTTGGAATACAGCACCAGCTCTTGAGTCCGCTGAGTTTGTCTCCTGATTGCGCAATGACGTAATGGCATGGCATGACATTATTTTCATGGTGCTGAGCTTCCTCTGCACTAATTCATTGCGCATTATATTTTGCGTTGGAGGTCCATCGCTGCTGTTAGTGGTGTTTCAGGAAAGTGTAGCTGTTTTGCTACCACTATTTTCCCGACGCGCATTTGTGTTATGTAGCTGTGCGGATAGACACAATTGGTTGTGTGTCTGTGTAGTGTTACGTGGTACTGTAATTAATTCGTTTGTTAAATAGTATTAGTAGTTTGTCGGGCGAACATTCTCCGGATCATTTCTGTGCCCCGTAGCACGTAGTGGGTGTGACTTGGTGGTTTGATTAATCGCATATGTTTGGTTGTTTGTTTTTCGCCATTGTTGGAGTAGTTTTGGTTTTGATTAGGAATCTCAGCTGATTAGCGGTCGCACGGTTTAAATAGCGGCTGGTGATCCGTAGCGGCAGACTCTTGGTGCAAAGACTTGGGGTGCAAAGACAAGGGAGTCTACCTGTGGGAGTCCACCGAGGGAGGCCACCGGTACAGTTGTCCGCAAGCGATCATGCGCCCAACATGTCGACCATCAAAGTCTTCTACGGTAAGTGAGCCGTGCGATTTCGCCACCGCCGGAGACCTGGGCGCTCTCACTGTGACAGTAACCTGGTCTATCCTCACCTGTCAAACCTTCCATCTTGCTTTACTTTCTCCATAGGATTCTGGAACTGCCACTCTGCTGTGAGAAAGGCTGACTTCATACCAGCCTACTCCTCCCATCTCTCACTGGACCTCTTGGCCTTAACTGAAACCTGGATCACCCCAGACAACTCAGCCACACCTGCAGCACTCTCCACTAACTATTCCTTCTCTCACACCCCTCGTTCCTCTGGGAGAGGTGGAGGCACAGGCCTGCTCATCTCTCCCCGGTAGGAATACTCTATTCTTCCTCTTCACTTGCATGAGCTGTCCTCATTTGAATGGTATGCTGTTTTTATCACTGCCCCAATCACTCTTGTTGTCGTTGTTCCTTATCGCTCTCCTGGCCCTCTCAGCTGCTTCTTGGATGACCTCGACATCTTGTTGAGCTCTCTGCCAGGGGACAACACTCCGTTGATTCTCCTGGGTGACTTCAACCTGAATGTTGATGACATTCATGCAAGCGGCCTTCTCTTGCTCCTACAGTCCTTTGATCTCTCCCTGTCCCAATCCCCTGCTACTCACAAAGCGGGCAACTGTCTTGACCTTGTATTTTCCCGCAGCTATGACTGTCCTGCCCTCTCTGTCACTCCGCTGCATGTCTCTGACCACTTCTTAATTTCCTTTCAACCCTTCCTCACTACTAACGCCTCGCCTCTTTCTGCTCCTGTTGTCACCTTTCGCCACAACCTAAAATCTCTCTCACCTTCCAGCTTTGCCTCTGTTACTCTGGCCGCTCTCCCTTCTGAGGAGAAGAACGTGAGCTCCGTCAGACCACTTGATAGGATCTGTCAGATAGGTAGGGTAGGACTCAAACCATCTTAGTGTCACACCTTTGAGCCCAAGCTGGTTAAGAGAGGAGAGTAGAATCCGGTGGTTGACTGTATTGAATGCTGCAGACAGATCGAGGAGGATGAGGAGCGAGGAGAGGGAGGCGGCTCTAGTGGCTTGGAGAGCATCAGACAGTGCCAGAAGGGCTGTCTCAGTGGAGTGACCAACTTTGAAACCAGACTGATATCCATCGAGGAGATGGTTCCGGGTAAGAAAATCAGACAGTTGATCACAGTCCGCCCGCTCTAAGGTTTTAGACAGGAAGGAGAGGAAAGAGACCAGTCTGTAGTTTTCAACCAGATTGAGATCCAGGGAGAGTTTTTTTAAGAAAGGTGAAATGAGAGTGGTTTTGAAGGCATCTGGGAAACAGCCAGAGGACAGCGAGGAGTTTGATGCAGACGTGTCATTCTTAAGTGCAGATAGTTACAGAAGAATATTCTTGACATGCAGGTTGAAGTCACCCAGGTGAATCAATGCAGTGTTATCCCATGGGAGAGAGCTCAACAAGATGTCAAGGTCATTCAGGAAGTGGCTGGGAGAGCCAGGGGTGCAGTACAGAACAACCACAACAAGAGTGATTGGGGCATTGATAGATACAACATGTAATTCAAAGGAGGACAGGTCATGCAGGTGGAGAGCGAGTACAGATTATTCCCACGGGGGAGAGATGAGCAGCCCTGTGCCTCCATCTCTGCCAGAAGGACAAGGGGTGTGGGAGAAACAGTAGTTAGTGGAGAGGGCTGTGGGTGTGGCTGTGTTGTCTGGGTAATCCAGGTTTTTGAGGAAGTGGAGATGTAAGCCTTTACTATATTGTATAAAAGGGTTTAAATTCTCAACTTGTAAAACTTTACCCTCACCTGCATGGCTGAATGTAAAGAGATCTTGAGAAAGGCTAATAACTGGTCTTGAGGTTTAAGTTGCTATAGAAGCTTTTTTTTTGTAAATTAAGGGATGGTTTTGATTAAACAAGGATTTCATAGGTGATATTTACAGTATTACTTTTTGGTAATCACATACTTTCAAGCACACTCCATGGGCTCACAATTTCTCAGAATTGTCACAAAGTAATCACAGTACTGATATGTCCTTGTAGCACAATCAGCAGATCCACAGATGAGCAACATCGCCTTTGCAAGATATTCGCATTGCAATGTGGCGGCAAATTTCACCGGTAACAAGCTAAACTGCCATTTCAATTCTTTATCAGATGATGTAAGACAACAATAAAGAAAAGTGTCTATTAATTTACTAGTTTGTCTATGTTGTAAAAAAATGGGAAACCTTATGCAACAGAAGACTGAAGAGCAGGTGAACCATTAACGATTAAAAAAATCATAAGTGAAACATATTTTTAGACTAATCATGTTACCATAACATCTGTAAGGATCACATTATAAAGATATAACTTTCAGATAAGAAGGAAACGCATTATTATTAGTAGTAGTAGTAGTTGTAGTAGTAGTTTGCAATTGTCTAAACATACATGTGAATATATATGTGATTTTATATCATTTTTCTATAATAACCATTACATTTTCTATATATAAATATTTAGTTGAACACGGCTATTTCTTATTATTGCACTAATCCTAGAGGCCTTGGGCTACTCCTGAGTTTGTTAAGAGTTAACGTCTTTAGGTTGAGAGATCCACATTTGATTGTTGCCACTAGACGTGGCGTCACTTCTAAATTTTTTTGCATTTGGTTGTTTCCATCATGCGCGGGGGCGCAGTGGGTTGGGCCGCAGTCCTGCTCTCCGGTGGGTCTGGGGTTCGAGTCCCGCTTGGGATGCCTTGCAACGGACTGGCGTCCCATCCTGGGTGTGTCCCCTCCCCCTCCGGCCTTACGCCCTGTGTTGCCGGGTAGGCTCCGGTTCCCCGCGACCCTGTATGGGACAAGCGGTTCTGCAAATGTGTGTGTGTGTGTGTGTGTGTGTGTGTGTGTTTCCATCATTCAAAATGTGGTATGTCAATCAGACTTCTGATGGCAAGTGACTGGGTATATGAATCCTGCAGTAGAGAGGACAGGACAGCCACAGTTAGTATTTAGTATTGTTTAAAGTACATTAATATTGCTTTTCTATAATATTGTTTTCTGAATAAGTAACAGACAGCATCTGGGATAGTTGTTAGAACTAACCTAACCCCTTGCACTCAAAGAACCATGGTTTAAATCCCAGCTGTAGTACCCATGATCAGTATGTTACCCCTGAATTTCTTTAGTAAACATTACAATGGTTGAATAAATATAAGGAGCTAAACACTACAGCTAACTTTGGAGAAAAGTACCAGCTCAAAAAATGTAAGGCTTAAGGGTTGCTATGTGTGACCAAGTGTTTCTAGCCTAGTGACAATATGACCCCTGTAACAGGAGAAACTGCTGCTGCTCCAATGAGCAGTGTATTTAATGTAAATGTATAAAGCTTTAACTCTATGCAAAGCTGGTTGCTTTGGACACGTGCATCTGCTTATCAAATTACTTGATAAACTGACTGATAAACAAACTGACTTATGACGGGGTTATGTTCCGATAAATCCATTGTAAATTGAAAATATCGTAAGTCAAAAATGCTTTTAATACACCTAACCTACCGAACATTATAGCCTAGCATACGTGCGATGGCCATTACAGGCTTGTCGCCTTCATGCTGGGCATTAGCATGAGTTTCTCCTCAAGAGTAATTGTCTTCCAATTCTTCTTCTCACCAGTAGCAGGAGACACAGATGGGCATCTTGTTGACATGATGGCTGCACAAAACACAACGCAGAAATGGGGTGTATCCAAAAAAAAAGCTGGCAATGCAGAACACTGTAGAGTATCGGTTGTATACACTATTGACCATGTGACAGACTGGAAGATGTGGATTGCTGCCGTTGTCCAGCTGCCCAGCATTATGAGAGAGTATCGTGTATAACTTGCCCCAGAAAAATTCAAAATTCAAAATCTGAAGTATAGTTTTTACTGAATGTGTATCGCTATCAGGGGGGTGCGGTGGCGCAGTGGGTTGGACTGCAGTCCTGCTCTCCGGTGGGTCTGGGGTTCGAGTCCCGCTTGGGGTACCTTGCGACGGACTGGCGTCCCGTCCTGGGTGTGTCCCCTCCCCCTCCGGCCTTACGCCCTGTGTTGCTGGGTAGGCTCCGGTTCCCCGTGACCCCATATGGGACAAGCGGCTCTGAAGATGTGTGTGTGTGTGTGTGTGTATCGCTATCGCACCATCATAAAGTCAAAAAATCGTAAGTCGGACAATTATAACTAGGGGACCGTCTGTAATGTCCCATTTTCTCATTTAACCTATTTTTATGAGGCTAATTAGCATAACGTGATATTTCATAAGAACACAACTACAGTTACAGCAGAACCAACTCTTTTATATTTCTTGTTCTCATTAATATCAGGGTTTGCTTTGTTTACAAATTTCTTTGTGAAGTGGTTAAGAAATTGGTATCAGCTGGGTATAGTAATACTGTGTGGTAGAAGATTCTGCTTCATAACATGTTAGGTAAATTGTTTAATAATGAAAGGTTGTGGAAAGGTTGGGAGGGGTGAAGGGAGAAAAACCTTGAATGGTGGGATTATTGCTTTAACATGACAGATTCACAGCCCCTTGAAACATCACAGATCCCAAGCCCATCTGTTTTTCCCACAGGATGGCAGCCGCTGGCTTCCACAACCCCAGACCTGCACCATTTTTACTGAATGAAATCTGAGCATTGACCACATGCAAAGAGTGGAATTTGAAGCAATTAACTGTTATTCCTGCCACGGGGTCTAAGCTGCAGAGCCTGTAGCAAAGATAACATAGACTCTCCAGTGCCACAGTCCATCACAGGTTTTCTCAACAATGTCACAATTTTATTCCAAAGCCTGTGCCAAGTTATAAAACGTGAATGAAAAGCAGCGCTAAAAGAGGAAGTCTTTAGTTAACTATTATAATCAATGGGTGGGAACAATTGTGAGGTATTATCTCTGTTGGTATCATGGATAGTAGCCAATCGGAGCAGTCTTCCACTCTGCCATTCATGAAAAAACACAAACGGTCTTTTTTGTATTGGACCAGCAGGATGTATAACAAGGTTCCAGTTATTGTTTCATATCATGCCTTTCTCTCCAGCTTTGATGGCTCCTAAATTCGCCCTTTAGGTTTCACTTCTGATGCTTTTCCATTGCAGCTCATGGCAGGTTTTACTTTCTTAGAAAAACAAACCTATCAGGCTTCTGTGTTGCTGCTGCTTATCAAGGATTCAGCCTCAATTTTTTTCCTTCTTTCGATTAAGGCATTTTTTTGCTGATTGAAATCATCTGTTGGTGGTTTCTTCATGAATTAATTGAACGTTACCCTCCTTTAAAGGAGGAGCCATCTGATTTTCTAAAAGTTTGTCCTCAGCCTTACTGTCACTCTTGCTCACTCTCACATATGAACATAATTTAATCTTTTGGTTTTTTGAATGACTTCACATTTTCTTGGGCTCAGTGAAAGGGGCATTTGTTCTGCTGATAGTATTTCAACTTTAAAAACACTGCGAAAAAATTGAGTTGAGTGCTTGGATCATCCAAATTGAGGAAACTCCCTCACCTAAAGACACTGTCATGTTATACCCAGTGAAGAAACCCAGTGGAAACTGGAGGGGAAATCGTATATGTACATAATCGTATGGATTTTATCTGAGTCCCTGCTTATGAATCCTTTGTTTCATCCCAAATCCAGAACAGCTTTTCTTTCCATATGTTCCAGTCACCCACCCACCCACACAGAAATATAGTATCAAAGAATGTGTGGAACCTCAGTTGCCCTATCTGTTACTTAAAGATTTGCAAAGATCCTTCAACCGCTGTGAATTTCTCTTCTGGAAGCAAAATTGTTAGGAAAAAATAAAATCAGAAATCATTCCAAATAAAGCTTGAGTTAGTCAACACAGTTGTGTCACTGTCTTTGAGAACAGTACTTTCTTAATTTCAGACCACTGAAGCTGCAGTTTTCTGTAAAAATGCAATAGGAAAAAAGGATGATGACTCAGAATTCCTTGTGTGTGTGTGTGTGTGTGTGTGCAATGTCTACTTTAACTAAACTAGCTATTCTCTGGAGTTCTGATCAAGTAACAGCATAGTTAAGATTTTCTGAGTGGAAATCTTTTCAGGAAATACTTTAAGGGTTTTTATATAATATTATTGTGTAACGTATGAAATATTCATTGCCACTGTGTGTTTACGCACAAAAACGCTTGTTTCTGTTTTTTTTTTTAAAACCTTTGCTAACTTAACTATTAAACACCTGGATAAACAACGTAATTCTGTTTCTGTTACTAACAACAAATTTATATAGTTTCTAACAATAAATTAAAGAATAGCTGGGCATCCATCATACCTTCTACTTCGGTCTTACCGAGTGTAAAGGGTTCTGGCTTTGATGAGACTATGTGCTGCCTGCACTGCTTCAGTATCTTTGAATTAATTACTATAATGGAAATTAGCTTGCTAATTCTCTCAATGAAATGTACTACCTGTCCTTCACACCCAGTCCCCACTATATTACTTAAAGCCACAGTTTTCGTTCTCTCGGAATTTATTGTCAATCTCATTATAACGTCATTACTTAATAGCTGTGTTCCAAACCCTTTTAAAGTTGCTGTTATTTGACCCCTTCTAAAGAAATAAGATCTTCACTGTAATGACCAAAGTAATTATAAACCTATTTGTAATTATCATTTTTATCCAAAATTTAGAAAAGATCTTAAATTCTCAAATTGTAAAATACCTTAATCATCATAATATTTTGAAAAATTTCAGTATGGTTTCTGCCCTGGTCACAACACTGAAATGGCCCTCACTTGTGTTGTTAATGACATTCTCCTCCTCTGATGTTGGTCATATCTCAGTCATTATGTTACTGGACTTGAGCACTGTGTTTGATACTGTTGGCCAGAGTATCCTAGGTAGTAGACTTGAAACCTCCGTTGTATGATGGGGCACTGTTCGGAAGTGGTTCTGTTTGTATTTAGCTAACCGTGAATTGTTTGTACTGAAATCTGATGACTCTGACCCTTCATTCTAGTCTATGATTCAATATGGTGTGCTTCAGGGCTTTGTGCTCGGTCCATTATTGTTCTCACTCTACATTTTACCATTGGATGATACAATATGTAAGTATAATGATAAGTTTTCACTCATATGCTGATGGGACACTTAGCTATATGTTTCATTTAAGCCTGATGACCCATCACTTAGCAAACTGTTTTACCAGTATATAATTATGGCTGAGTAATACACTGTATAAAAGGAAAGCACAGAACGCACACAACTGTGGAACCTTGTTCAGCCTCGCTATTCACTTGTGTTTCTTGTATTTGATCTCCTGACCTCCTTGATTCTCAGTTCCTGCTCCTCGTCCTGCTCCTCGTCCTGCTCCTCGTCTACAACTTCCTGCTTTACCACGGCTTCTCGCTTGTCTGCTGGATTACGATTCTCAGATTTGACCTTCGGATTTCGTTCGCCCATTGGTAACCATTTTGCCTGTTTCCCTGACCATGTCTCTTGGATTGCCCCATGAGTATTCTTCCTGTGCTCCACACTTGGGTCCAACGCATCCGCCCCGGAGGAACACTGTAACAGTAAGAACATTCATCCACCCCTGTCCTCATCAAGTTTCAGCTGTGGACACTATCCCATATACAAGGCTATAACCACTTGTCCATTTTGATCACCAGACAGTGGAGTGATGGCATGCAGCCTCATCAAAGTGGACCTCAAAGGTCTGAGTAGATGTCGAAGTTGTGCAGAGATGTCCACAAACCACAAACAGTCAGGGAGCTCCTTGCTTGATGTTTCTAGGTATATTGTGAATCCTAGGCTAATTCAGGCCCAGTGTAATGTTTAGAATCATGTGATCACTGCTGAATCCATGACCTCTCATTGCTGAGAAAATATAAACTCATTTTTCTCTTTATGGGGGGGTGCGATAGCTTAGCGGGCTTGACCGGGGCCTGCTCTCTGGCAGGTCTGGGGTTCGAGTCCTGCTTGGGGTGCCTTGTAATGGACTGGCGTCCTGTCCTGGGTATGTCCCCTCCCCCTCCAGCCCTGCACCCTGTATTGCCGGGTTAGGCTCCGGCTTGCTGCGACCCCCCTTGGGACAAGTGATTTCAGATAATCTGTCTGTCTGCCAGTCTTCTCTTTATTAGGAACACCATTCTAACACTGGGTAGAACATCCTTTGCTCTTGGAACAGCCTGAATTCTTGTGGTATTGATTCAACAAGGTGCTGGAAACATTCTTTAGATATTGTGATACATGTTGACATAACTGCATCATGTAACTGCTGCAGATTTGCCTACTAAACATTCATGCTGACAATCTCCTTGTCTGCCACATCCCAAAGGTGCTCTATTGGATTCAGATCTGGTGACTGGAAAAGCTACTAACATACATTGAAGTCATTGTCACATTCATGGACTCAGTTTGCGATAACCTTGTGACATTGCATATTATCCTGCTGGAAGTTACCATTAGAAGATTAACAAATTGTGGCTATAAAGGGATGTACAGGGTTAGCAACAATAATAAGACTGTGGTATTCAAACAATGTTCATTTGGAATTAGAGGGCCCCAAAAAAACATTTGCCACACCATCATCCAACCACCACCAGCTAGAATGATTGATAAGGCAGGTTGGGTGCACGGATTCCTGGTGTTTACTGAAATTCTCACCCTACCATCTTATGTTGCAGCAAAACTTAAGGTTCATCAGACCAGATGATGTTTTTAAAATCTTCACTTGTTCAGTTTTGGTGAGCCTGTGCCTATTGTACCCACAGATTCTTGCTCTTACCTGATAGGAGTGGAGCCGAATGTGGTCTTCTGCTGTTGTAGCCCATCCACCTCAAGGCTTAACAGGTTGTGCTTTCAGAGGTGCTTTGTTGCCCACCAATGTTGTAAAGAGGGGTTATTTGAGTTGCTGTAGCCCTCTTTTCAACTGAAACCACTCTGCCAATTCTACTTTGACCTCTCTCACCAACAAGGTGTTTTCCAGCATCAGAACGGCTGCTCACGAGATGATTTTGTTTCATGAACCATTCTGTTTAAACCCTAGAAACTCTTGCATGTAAAAATCCCAGGAATTTTTGAAATACTCAAACCACCTTGTCTGGCACCAACAACCATGCCACAGCTAAATTTAAATCTCAGTTTTTCTTTATTCTGATCCTTGAGCTGGACATTAACTGAAGTGCTTGATTTGTGTCTATATGATTTTATGCATTGAGCCACATGATTGCCTGTAGAACGAACTGCATGAATAAGAAGGTGTACAGATCATCCCGATAAAGTGACCAATAAGTGTATACGACATTAAGTCGGCTATACAAAATTAAACTGAGCATGCAACAACAGGGAATGCGAAGTTTGGATAAGTTATTCTAATTGGTTATGTGTCACTATAGTTAAATATAGCTATAAAAACTACGGCTACTGAAGACACTGTAAAATGCTTCTGTTGTGATATCGTAAGCTCAGTGGTTTTATTTCTCTGCTTGTTAACATGTGACTAAAATATACAGACTAAATTAACATATACAGGCTCTTCACCTTGAAATCTCTCAGTTTTAATAGGATTTAATGCATATCTACATCTCTGTTTCAACAGTTATATAAATTAGTGTAGATCTAGAAGTGGTAAATCTAGAAGAATGTGTCATGGAAAAATAAACTGATGTTACGTTATTAACAATTGATGCAACGGACCACAAAAAAATTCCAGATTTTTGTCTTAGTTTGCATGCTTTAAAAATCCATATATCTGTGTCTGGCCAGAGGCTCAGATTTACCCCAGTTTCACAACTTCCTGATTAGTAAAGATTTATGTGGGATAAATGTATCTGTTTGAAGGTCAAAATAGATTTGCAATGCCAAATTGATGAACTTGATGCACAAATTTGGTGCAACATCTGTGATTCAGCAAAAAGACTTAACCAATTGATTTGGATTACTCATTTGCCAAATTTGATACATTGGGGTCAGTAGTCTGGTCAATAAAAATTAGGGTTCTAATTAGAAAATCAATAATTTTATATGAATGGTCCTTACTTTACCCTCTAAGGGCCATTGATGAATTACTGCAATCTCTCACATGATGGGAACATTAGAGTTCTTAACTGATTTCCGTCAATATAATAATTAGATTGGCCAGAGCACCAAGGTGCATAGGGTTAGGTCTACATCTGTTCAGAACTGCTAATCAGTTTTTGACTATGATTCTTTAACTGGGCATCAATAAGACTTTCTGTGAGAAATTCCTCAGCTGCACTATTCAGTAGAACAGCTTTTTCAATGCATAGCATTAGACTCTAAATTATGAGCTCCACTTTTTATTTGTAGTTAAGATTACTAGTATTTTAGTAATCTTAAATAGTATACAGGCTACACTGCACACTTCATATACTGTTTATTAAGTGTATTTGTGTATCTATATAAAGTATGATATTTGATTGTTGTTCTTTTGCAGGATTTACTGTACACTTCAGAATAAAATACTAAACAAAAGTGGTAAACATTCACATTAATGTGAAGCAAAAGGATCATAAATCTACCATAAATTCTCAGTTTTTATGTAAAAATAACTACAAAGCTATTATTTTCACATTATTATGTATCTTTTTCTGTACATAAATTATAACTGACTGTTGACATCACCATTGTAACAGATGTATAATTTCCTGAAGCCATTGTTTCGCTCTTTAAAAATATGTTTGGATTCTAAATAGCATAAAATACTTCAGTGGAGGGCATTTCTGGTGTGACAAGAAACGACCTGCTATGTCAGGTCATTTATCAAACATGTAGTCACAGAAAACTAGGTTTTGTTTTGACCAAAAGTGGTTTGAGACAGAAATGGATACATTTCCCTACGGTCAAATGGGATATTGTAAGTTTTAATATTTTTGTCAGTGTGTCCAAGGGAAAAGATCCTCAAAAAAGATTAATTGATGCTTAATGTCTGTTATTCATAAAATCTACTAATAGTGTGGGGAAAAAAATCTGCAAGAGTGAAAGACCTGTGAAATGGTTTTGGTTAACATTACTGAAGAACTCTATTTCCATTTACTGCCTGATAGGAATTCTTTGATCCAGTTAATGCTTCCACAAACAATTTTATCTGGGAATTGGATGCAACATTTAGTGGCAAATTGGATATTGTCAGATTGGATACAACATCACACACACATCATCTGAAACCGCTTGTCCCATACGGGGTCACGGGGAGCTGGAGCCTAACCCAGCAACACAGGGTGAAAGGAGGAGGGAGAGGGGACACACCCAAGACGGGACGCCCCAAGTGGGACTCAAACCCCAGACCCACTGGAGAGCAGGACCTGGTTCAACCCACCGCACCACCACGCCCCCCTATTGGATATAACATTTAGTGTCAAATTATCCTTCCTTCCATTACTGTATTTAGATACTTCTCTCTAAAGTTACTTACAGATTTAAGCTACTTGCAATTTATTTACCAATTTACATTTATACATTTACATTTATTCATTTAGCAGATGCTTTTCTCCAAAGTGACGTACATTTCATAGAAAATATGATGGCTGCAGTACATTAGCAAGAAGAGACACATAGTTGCAGATGTGTGATTCTTAAGTGTAGTTAGTTTCTTTCCATCAAATGCACCAGTGTTCATCATACGAGTAGCTGCATGAAACTTAGAATACCAACAATTCCTGATCACTCACACACACACCAGACACATACACACACACACACACACACACACACACACACAAACACACACACCATCTGAACCGCTTGTCCCATACAGGGTCGTGGGGAGCTGGAGCCTAACCCAGAAACACAAGGTAGAAGGCTGGAGGGGGAGAGGGCACACCCAGGACAGGACGCCAGTCTGTCGGAAGGCACCCCAAGCAGGATTTGAACCCCAGACCCACTGGAGAGGAGGACCCGCTCCAACCCACTGCGCCCCACTGTGCACACACCTCCCCCCCCATAGTCCTGATCACCTTCCTACCAATTTTTTTGGTGTTTTTTTTTTTTTTTTTGAAATACACAAACATTTACATACAATACAGGAGTAGCTGTGTAAAGGCTACTCCTACCAGGCGAGATCTTGAAGTTATAATGCATGAACATTTATACTTTACATGAACTTAAGAGATCATGGGCGAAGTAAATCTGGAAGAGATGAGTTTTCAGACCATTCTTAAATGTGGACTGAGATTCAGCAGTTCTGAGTGAGAGGGAAAGGTCATTCCACCACAACAGTGCCAGAACCGACAACCTCCGTGCTCTACCTTTCATGTGTGGGACCACCAAGCAAGGAAATGTGATGCGATGTACGTCGCTTTGGACAAAAGCATCTGCTAAATGAATAAATGTAAATGTAAGTGTAGCAGTTGCTCGAGTTTTGTAGATAGCTGGGAGCAGTTCTCTTGATGCATCTGTAGGATATAACCAGGGTCTTAAATTTGATCCGGGAGACTATACGAAGCCAGTGTAGAGAAGTGAGTAGAGGACATACATGGGGACACTTTGGCAAGTCAAACACAACTCGGACAGCAGTGTGCTGTATCAGCTGTAGAGGTTTGATGGCAGTAGCTGGGAGGCCAAACGAGAGAGTTGCAGTGCTCCAGGTAGCATATCACCATAGCCTGGACAAGCAGTTGGGCAGGGTCTGTTGTGAGGTAAGGATGGATCCTGCAGATGTTATTCAGGATATATATGCAGGTCTGGGTTGTGACTTCGATGTGCTGAGAGAAAAATCGACTTGAGTCAATTATCACACCCAGACTCTTAGCCAAGGAGGTAGGCAAAATGAGTTGACCAGTTTGATCGAGAGATTGTGACAGGAGGACAGGCCAGCTGAAAGGTGTGGGATCTCTGTTTTTGGGAGGTTTATTTGTAAGTAGTGATCAGACATCCATGCAGAGATGTCCAACGGGCAGGCAGTGATGCTAGCAGAAATGTCTGATGCTCCAGGTGGAAAAGAGAGGAAGAGCTGGATATCATCAGCATAGCAGTGGTATTTGCATCCATAGGAGGTGATGACAGGGTGGAGGGAGGAGGTGTAGATTGAGACGAGCAGAAGACCCGGTACCAAGGCCTGAGGGACACTAGTTGATAGAGGCAGAGGAGAAGAATGGGAGCCATAGGAAGGACTCAAACCATCTTAGTGCTGTTCCTTTGATCCCAAGCTGACTGAGAGAGGAGTGTAGAATTTGATGGTTAGCAGTGTCAAATGCTCCAGACAGGTCGAAGAGAATGAAGACCAAGGAGATGGAGGCCTCTCTAGCTGAGTGGAGAGCATCAGACACTTCCAGGAGTGCTTTCTTAACATATTAAAGCTGGAGGTGAGGCTCAGACCTGCAACCTTTGGGTCCAAAAGCAGCAACTGTAACCATTATGCTATCAGCTGCTCCTTTCAAGCCACTACTCCAGTTTGTAGTGTAATGAGTAAAGAAGAAACACCAGAAAATTCACATTGTATATTTAGCTCATGCTTTTTTCAAAAGCATCTTATAACATAAACCTGCTCATAATTATTTGCACAACATTTCTTTTTTTCTTTACTGGAGCAATTCAGTAGAATTACCTTGCACAAGTGTGCAATAGCTGCAGAGAGGATTCAGTCCTGCAAGCTCCAAATTTGAAGGCAGCAGCTTTAACCTCTATGTTACCTCCTCCACATACAGAGCTCTTATCTTTGTGTGACTTCAAGAACCAAATTAACTAGTTGTAGTTAAATGCAGAATTACATGTTTTATTTGCCAAGAGAATTTTTTTAGATCTTGTTTATGGCAGTCTATATCAGCAATGTCAACTGAATACAGACATGCATTGCTTAACAACAGGGATACATTCTGAGAAGTGTGTTAGGCGATTTCGTTGTTGTGCAAACATCATAGAGTGTACTTACAGCATACAAACCTAGATGGTATAGCCTCGATGCAAGAGATGCAGTAAACACAAGGTTTATGATGCTGCTAAGAGCGTAACACAGCATACTGTTTTATAGTAAACTTTTTTACAAGTAGAAAGATTATACTCTAAAATAACAATAAAAAGTAGAGTATAATAAATACATAAACCAGTAACATACACATTGACTGAAGCCGCTTGTCCTGAGCGGGGTCGCAGCAAACCGTAGCCTAACCCGGCAACACAGGGCGTAAGGCTGAAGAAGGAGGGGACACACCCAAGAGAGGATGTCAGTCCATCACAAGGCACCCCAAGTGAGACTTGAACCCCAGACCCACCAAAGAGCAGGATCCAGCCAAACTGGCTGCACCACTACACACCCCCACCAGTAACATAGGTGTTTATTTTCATTATCAAGTATTATGTAGCGTACATAATTGTATGTGCAATACTTTTATACAACTGGCAGTGCAGTAGGTTTGTTTACGCCAGCACCACCATGAACACGTGAGCAACACATTGCGCTACAATGTGATAACGGCTATGGTGTCGCTAGTTGATAAGAATTTTTCAGATCCATTATAATCTTATGGGACCACCATCGTATATGTGGCCAATCGTTAAGCAGCGCATTACTGTAAACTTTAAATTTAAAAAGGAAACTGTTGCACAAGATCTTTAACCTTCCTACGATTGTCACTCCGGGGTTTTCAGATTCTGTGACAGCAGGACACACATGATCCATCCAGAGTGTAGTATGGTCGTTCCGTCTACTTTTACACTTCTTTTCTTTTCAATTAAACTTTATACCTCAGTAGTCAGTCAAGACCAGAGGTTAGTGAGTCATTTTTAAAGGTATGTGCAATGTGATGATAAACAGCAGTAGGGCAGCAATGAATACTGACTTTCTTTGTGATATTCACCATTGCTACTCCACACTGAGTTTTCCTTGATCTTGCCAAAGGTCCATTTTAACAGGCTCACCATAATGTTTGATTTTTTTATTCTTCCTGGCTGAGAGTACCAGCCGTTGTCAACGGAAGCCTGTTGTCAAGCTGTGTGGCCTGTGGCTGAGAAGAAGGCCTTGCATTGTTTGCTTGCGTAGCGTAGGCAGCAGGAATGCGGGACAGAATGCAAGGAGTGCGCTCGGCCTGTGAGAACGGCCATTGTGCAGCTACCCAGAGCCGGGAGCTGTAGGGTCAACATTCAGTAAGTGCTGTCTTTCTGGATGGCTACCATTCATTCACCACCTCAGATAGCTAGGCCTCAGTAGCTCTTCTCAGCCATGTTGGCGTGGATAAATATGAGCAAGGGCATACATAAGGTTGAAAACATCATTATTCACAAGTACGAGCAACCTTTTAATTAAAAGTCAATATGACTGAGTATTCGTCAGACAGTCGGCAAATCAACATTGCACAGCGCAATCTGTTTGTGGTTTTCCTACAGCAATGCAAAAGTTAATTTTTGAGAAAATAAACTGACCATTCAAATAGCTGACTCTACCGCACAGTAACAGCCAGACAAGATGGAATTAATGTGCCAGCAATGTTGACAAGAGGATGTGTAAAGAGTGAGCGATTTGTTAAGAAAACATCCTCTTGGAGACAAAGAAAACAGTCTGAAGCCACACTGATGACACTGATGTTTTGACACCCTTCAAATATTTGCCATTGTAATTTGTTTGTAGATGTTGGCAATTTTGGATTTGTTTTTCCCGATTTATTTCCTTGTATATCTTTTCTTTAGAGGTCTGACCTTCACCTCATCTACCTTCAGCCATTCTTTACAAGTTCTGTTTAGAGGAGGAACAGGGCATAGAGGAGACCAAGAAACCCCTGGGTCCGGCAGGGGGGGATGTGTATTGTCCTTCCCTGCTCTTATCTTTTTCTTGGAAAGTATGTGTTAAAGAGGGAAAAAATTCAGTTCAGAGGAATGAGGGCTATGAACGCTGTTCATGGGAACAAAGGAGAATGGGTCAGGGGTCACACAGCACAGTGAGAGAAAGCCCACAGAAACATGCAACAATGGGCAGTACAGGCCTGCGCCCGAACTTCAATGAAGAGAGGCCAGTGATTCCAAACTGACAAATGGCAGTCCACTATACCTGCTCCCCACGCATGCACCCACACATGCACACACGCACTCAAACCCTGGCACCTCCTCACCATGTTGAGGTACCATGGAATGGGAACTAGCCTGAAAACATATCACCCTTGTCTTGAAAGTGTCAGACCAGAACTTTTCCACCAGTTAAGTGGGTTCAGTCTTGACAAAGTCTGAGAAAAACTCAAAGACCAAACCAAAGACTTGTCTGGGTGGTGCTGAATGCCTCAAGGTGCTGATTTTCACAGTCCCAATAAACCAATAACAGCAGAAACACCCAAAAGCTATAAAGGAGGGATATGAAAATCTGAAAAAGGGCCTGTCTGAAGTGGTACAAAGTTAAGGCTTAGTTTTCTTTTCTTGTTTTGTGCTGTTGTAACCTATCATGTTGGAAAAAGAGTGTTATGTTTAATATGTACACAAAAAGTTGCATTTTTATGATAGTAGCAATTTTATAAATAGCGTAAAAGGCAGTATTAGCTATGCAACAGATGATGACGCTTGTTTTTGTGCAGTGATGCAAAAATGATAATAAAGTGTAGTTAAGTAGCTAGACAGGAATCACACTCGTCAGACGAAGTAAATATGAAGAGGATCAAACTCTTTCTCTTTGTCTGGGCGCCTACAGAAGGCAGATTTATACATGTGGATCGATAATATTGACTGTGCTAACCCTTGATCCTATTATCAATGGGCTGGAGGACCACGAGCTGACAAGAGCTTGGCCCCTAACTCAAACTCTCCATCTTGGGCCTTGAGACATTAGATTGAACCCTTTCATTGAATTGAACCAGAGGAGTCTGGCAAAATCTGCTACTGAGCAAACATGAGTGGCCCCAACCCCCTGCACTGTGGTGGATTTTCTTTAGAAGAGGACACTGTATTTGTCCAAGCTTTTTTTTTTAGGCTATTCTATGCAACAATTAACATTACATAACCTCCCACATAGGAAACAGACTCCCTCCGCTCAGAAAGTGGGAAGTTCTATTGATGATCTATTCTTATGCAGACCAAGGTCATATTTTCTTCCCCAGTCTGGCTAAAGTGATCATAAAATCTATGATTAGATTGCTGAGATGGCTTGTTGAAATCTGGCGGCAGGAGATCCTGGTTCCATCCTTTTCCTGCTTTCAGAATTAGAGCCAAGTAGGCTTATCCATTGTTTGGGTCTCAACTCCGCCCCCCCCCCACACAATCCCCAGTGTTTTACAGCTGTAACATTTTTGTAATATGTGCTTATTTTCACCAGGGAGTAGGCTGAGACCAGCGGAAATCTCCTCACTCTGCATGCCCAGCCTGAAAACATGCAGGGATGTCCTGCAGTGCAGGGTCCTCTGTGCAGAAAGAGGTCTGGGAAGAATTCTTTATGGTACATTTACAGGACAAAACACCTGTAAATTTAAAAGAGGGTCAGTGCCTTTGGGAGAACATTCATAACGTCCCATTCAATCTAACATTCCATTCTGTTAGATTGCTGAAGAAAGTCAGAGGGCCTCATGTGAAATAGCAAACCAGAGGTGTACTGGAGGCTAGATTCATGTGAATCTATTCTGGTGGGCCTTTGGACTGAGAGCATAAAAACAGTGAATCTGTGAATAGTGAATAGTGAGACTGAGAGAACTGCACAGCCTGCCTGACAGGTCACAGCTGTTATTCTATCTTTCCCAGGCTTCTCCTGCCTCCCTGAATGTGATGTCATCCAGGCTGGGTCTGCCAAGACTAAGGTGGAGTCGCATGTGGAACTGCTGCAGAAGGCAAACCTTCTAGTAAAAAAAAACTAAGTAAAATAAAAATACAAGATACTCTGATTAGAGGGCTAGTAGTGGATGAAAGGCATCATGGTCACCAAAAAGGGATGACCTATTGGTTAAGCAGTGAAGGAGGCCTACCGTAACAGCCTTCAACTGTCCGGCTTTTAACATAGCACCAGAAACAAGAGAAATATTGCACGGCAACTGAACTGGGTCCTGGTGTGGAAAATGAAAAACAGTCAAGCTAGGGTTTTCCAGATTGCAGCTTCTTGAAGACCCTGGAAGATAATAGTTCATCATTGTCCAATCGTTCACGGCCACATTTCTTGTGTATCTTGGAGACAGGGGGACCTTGGGATCTTGCACATCATAACCCCATCATACTATAGGCTGCTGTTTCCACCTGATTGATTTCCAGTTGGTCCAGCTATGCAAATCTAATTTATAACGTTGCAGTATCCCTTAGGCTAACTGATTTCTCATCATACATCAGTGTCTTTAATATGATTTATTTTGTCATCTTTATTGAAATAATTAAACATAAATTTAAAGAGTTCCGTTTGTGATATTTTATTTTGAGTTTAGCAAGAAGAAAGTTATCTCCCTGGTTCATACCATACTTTGGAACTTAATATAATGTAATTTAATTGATCTTGTTTTCCAACCCCAGTGTTTTAAGTATACTCTTAGCTGGAGGAGAGAAGTTAAATCTTTTCTAGAGAAAAAGTTCAGCTACAATAAGGACAGTAGTAAAGTAATTACTTCTGTATGATAACTTGCACATAACAACAAAGAATGTTCCTTGTTGTATCTTGGAGGTCAAAGAAGGTCAAATATTCAAGGAACATCCCCAGTGAGTTAGAATCCCACTGCTATGGATCATTATGAGATCATCAGAAATTAGATGTCAGATGCAGCAGGATTTATGATGGAAATGATGCTGCGTATTGTAATACTAGTGGCTGCCAGCAAAAGAGAAAGTGCACTGACCAAAAGCATTATGGATAGTACCTGATGAGTACAAAAGGCTCTTTCAGTATCATGATACACTCTGGCTGACCTGCTAAGTCCCACTGACTTCAGAAACAAGATTTCCCGGTTATGTTTTCTTGTTGGCTGATTTGTATGAAACCTTGGTCCCTTAACCTTAATTTTTGCTTGTGTTTGTTTATCTGGCCACCAAACATCAGCTCAGATTAGTGGAGACCAGTGCAAGATGTAAACACACCAAGAGGTGCTGGGGAGACAGCTTACCGATGTTGTATACTTCCAGTGCTTGATGTGGTTGGAGATGCAGAAAGAGGAGATGCATATCCTCCAAGTGGCTCACAGTGAACACTTTGAGCACGTGCCATAGAATAGCAACAGGCCTGAGGAGGCACTCATGCACTTTGATGAAGAGGACATGGCTGTGCTATTACACTGCTTGCAGTCAGCTTCGTCTCAAAACCCCCTACCCCCAGAAACTTTGGGCAGAGTAATCGTGTCTGTTTTGCATTGTGACTTCCGTCTGAGAATAATCTCTCTTGGCAGACAGGCATTAAGAATAAGAAGAAAAACATAGGCCAGTGACTTTCATCTCCCCACAACCACGCTCAACACGTCTGCAATGGGGTTGCTCACCAGCCTGTCATCCATCCCTCCTGAGCTTGCCTTTCATCTGTGGAACTCCTGCAGAGGACAACTGTTTATTTTTACTTAAGGGGTGGCAGTGCCACTGGAGACGGTGATAAGAGGGCCTCTCAAAGACCAACAGGCAGTGTAACAAGAAATCAAGCTCAGCAGAACCACTAAAGTCTGGTTACCTTATTCCAACATGCACATCTTCTTTTTTTCTTTTGACAACACCACAGTATATTGAAGGCATTGCTTTTCTGAGAGTGTTGCAGAGAAGATGTATTGCAGATGTTCTTCCAACACACCCGTCTATCATAAGTTTCCCATGTATCATGTTTGCACATCAACCTGTAGTGCATTGTTTCACATCCATACTATCCTGAAAATCAGTGAAGAACATGCCTTGGAAAAAATGTACATGCTCATATTATCTGACATATAAACTTCCACTCACAGAAATCTCATGTTTCCTCTGTGTTTCTTTATTCTTCTTTACATCAATTTGCATGGTATGACTTACATAGACTGTTAATGTTAAACACATGTCTATCTGGTTGAAATCTTGATGTTATGATTGAAAAGCATGCCTTAATAATTAGGCAAGTCAAAGTACACATTTTGTTCCTCTGTCCCTTACTGAAACTTCCAAACTGAGTTAATACCATGAAGCTGCAGCACAGTCTCTCTGGATCCTTTCATTGTTCATCTAAGAAGGTGCATTAAACTTCAGAACCATAAGAATTAAATGTTTGTGACGTGGGACTGAAATATGTTAATATATGGATAATGTACTTTATCATCATAGTAAAAATAAGATCCTAAAGACTGATAAATTGAATATGTCACGCCCTCGGCAGCGCGCTCCTCCCCTGCACCTGCTAACGATCATCAGCAGCAGGCAATAAGAGAGCATTCCGCTAAAGGACAGACCGCCGAACCTCTTCAGACCCCGCTCTCCTTTCGCCTTGTGCTCTGTTCTCTAGTCTTCATGTTTTCCCCTGATTCCTGCTCCAGTCCCCTTCGGCGTTTCCGTTGGCTCCATGACCCCTTGCTCTTGTCTCTCTGGTTTCTGATTCTGTGACATCCCCCTGGACATCATTTGCACCCCGGCCGACCCTTGCTCATTCCTAGACCACTCTCTTGCCTCTCTCCAAATAAAACCTGCACCTGCACTTGAGTCCAGTCTCCTGTCCCATCCTTTGGAGAGATGGCAGAATGAAGGTTTGAAATGAGCAGCAGGTGGTGTAGTGCATACAGCTTATGCCTTTCATTTGAACTACTTAGGTTTCAATCCCATTTCGTGGTGTTGCACCCTTGAACAAGATTTTTACAAGGCATTGATAAAAAAAAAATTATACTTGAAAGCAATGATCTTGGGTTGCTTAGTGTTACTCCATGTGCTGGTCTGCCTTTGTAATGGAAGATGTTATGCATATGATAAATGATTGAAATAACAAATGGATTATTTTGTGTTATGGTGTATATTGGCCCAGTCTAGGGCTGGGCACAATAACACAGGGTTATTGAGACTGACTACCACGAGAAAAAAGCGCACCAATTCTTTCAAACTGTAGTGGAGTCTGCTTTATTGACCACTGGCAACCTATAAGCCGTTTCTCCTGGGGTGAGACGCCAACAAAACAAACGAAAGTGAACCCTACCCTTAGTGACACTGTCTACCCTATCAAAATAAAACAAACAAAAATACAGCAATCTCACTTGACTCCTTACTAATGAAAAACGGGAGAAAACCATACCAAACAAAATGGCACTCACCACTTTCCAGCAGTTGCTTCTTCATACTTACTTACAATGACCTTTTACACACAATATACATTTCAGGTTTTTACACACTATTTACAAAGTCGTCACACTTCCACTGCACATAGGGATGAGAAGATGTTCTCATGCAAAAATATAGTCTTACTTATAGCATTTTGATAGCTACATTTAGATGACCTTGCTCATAATCACTGAATTACTCAGCTGTACCCTGATGGCTTTGCCCAATGGCCTTTGTTGGTCTTCCATACATAACCCTGACATATTGATGTACAGGAAAATATGGACGTGCTTACTATAGTGTGAGTGAGCAAAAGGTGATCTGAGTTACACAATTTCCAGCCTAAATATACACGCATATAAGAGGTCACATAATGATGTTTTTCCCATTACATGACTTCAAGCAATGTCCATTATAAAAAAATTAACTCCAAATCATTTTACATATAAAAATAGCATAATAGCTGTTTTTGAATAGCAGGCATTGCTCATGGTAGCAATCAGCAAACGTGATTCTGTTATCCTTGTGCTTTATTCGATAAATGCAAATTAGACTGAATTAATTATGATAGCAAGCAGTGGAGTGTGGGGGGAAGCACACTGTCAGTGAGCCTAATTGAAATTTGGCAGCGGTGCTTGAAATGATGCCAAACAGTATGGGTGCACACCCTGGCACACAGTCAGAGTTATACAGCCAGATCACTAGCTCTGTCTGGAAACGACACTATAGGTTAATTATATTTTTCCAAAGATCTTGGCCTTCACTTCATTAAAATCCAATTTAGAAGTCCTCTGGGCCCCAGTGTGGAAGGAGATCTCTGTGTATGTGTGTGTGTGTGTGTGTGTGTGTGTGTGTGTGTGTGTGTGTGTGTGTGCGTGTGTGTGTGTGTGTGCGTGTGTGTGTGTGTGTGTGTTTCTGTCCCTATACATTTCTCTGTACCTTATTAAACCACCCAAAAGACTACATATCATGAGGACAAAATGCCTTTTCAGTCAATTTTAAGAAAGGTTTTTGTTATGTTATGGCTGTAGTTGCATACAATATGATTTTCACTTTATTTGGTTTGAGCTGAGAATGATTTATTACATTAAAAGTGGAAGTGAATGAAAATCTTGCAGTGATACTCTCAAAAAAAAGCTCTGCATACTAAAGTAAGCTGTGCAAACAAATTCAAGCTGTGGATTTTTAGGTACATCCAGGGCTACTTCTAGCATCATCAAGAAATTCAAAAGAGGTTTTTTGTCTTATTACAATAACAGTTTAAACTGCTAAAAGCAGAGTATGCCTGGGAATTAAAGGAGGAAATCTGGAGTTTTTCTGTTTGTTCACAGAAATTGGAATCTGCTGTATTGTGCTTGAATGAAACATGTTTTACACGTCCTTACCTCCCTGTGTAGGGGGCATAGGGTCATGTCTACTGTGCACACACTCTGGTCCACAGACACACACTCTTCCCATTAAAAAGCAATCAGACTGCACAAAAACACCAAGCTCTGGGGGCCACACTTCGTGTATCCTCTCATTTGGCTTAGACATCAAATAAGATTGATCACAAGAGCCAAAAATAATAATATTCCCACAGAGATGTGAAACATAGTGCACATTACCCTACGTCCATTTTTTTCCTTACTTATTCTGAACATGATCATTATTGTTTTGGCTCTGTTGATGTAATCCATGTTTTAAGGCATTGCAGATCTTGCGGAGGACTGGGAATTGAGTCCTGGAGTGAGTGAAGGAATTCCGTCTAACTGAAATTGAATGTGAGGCTGTGTCTGTGCCGCTGTGTCTGTGCCTCTGTGTGTGTGTGTGTGTGTGTGTGTCTGTGTGTGTGTGTGTGTGTGTGTGAGCAAATATGAAGGAACTGTTGGAGTTTCAGTGACTTAAATGTGTTTAGTTTCTAAAAATGGCCAGCAGGATTCCAGAGAGGAATGCTAACCCAGTGAAGCTTTCGTTGGTTATCCCCAGAGTGTCCTTGTTAACTGAGCCTTTAGGCCCTCTTGCTGCTCTGGGATGAGTTAGTGTGTTTTGCAGGGACCCTGCACTGTGTGTGGTATTGGGGGTGGGGCAACTCTTCTGGGTCTCGGGCTCCAGGTACCTCCAGCATGGGCTTGCTCAATCCCTGAGAAGGCATGTAGGGTGGGAGTGGGGCAAGGGGTTCTACTCAACAGAGAAGCAAAGATCAGATCCAAGTTCTGCAGAACTGGCCCTTGAGCTGCAGAGAGGATTTTCAAACGATTTCACTGTTTACTGTCAGAGGTCAAGGGGAAACAGGGGCCAGCCTTAACTGCAGGCATTTAAATATCAGTCTGGTCAATTAAAGTCACCGGTGGCAGGGGTGCGCTGTTCGCAATTTTGTAATTGAAAGCATCAGTGTGTAGAACTACTAGGTTGGTGTTTTGATAGCTCACAGGAAATGGGAGGTCACAAGGCTGCACGGGTGGAGTCACTCTGAATTTTCTTTTGCTCACGCCAGAGCCAATCAACAGGAGCCTTTGTTCCTTGTTACCTTGTACAATAAAGCACTCCTTCGCTCTGCTTTGCTCTGCTGTTCACTAGGAATAACTCTTTCATTGTCTCTGTATGAGAAAGGAAAACATAACAAAAAATTAGACATACATTTTCAATGTTGATTTTGTCTGACATTGGAGCAAAACACAGGTTAATGTAAAACAACCCAGCTTTCCATCTTTTAAAAATTGGATTTCGTTTATTTATCACCTTATCTTATTTACCAACTTATCGAGTATTTCTGACATTTTTAATAGTAAGAAAGAAAGATTAGGTTACTCAGCTATTTTAATATTGAAATTCAACTATGCAGGTTTTATGTTGCAGCAGTATAGTGGTAAGTGCTGCTACCTTTGGATTTGGACCCAGCTTCAAATCCCTGGTCCTTCTTGAGTAAAGCAACTACACTGAAATGCTGCAGTAAAAATGAACTAACTCTATAAATGCGTAATTATAGGTGGCTTAACATTGTAATCAATTTGGAGAAAAGCATTTGCTAAATGTGAAACTGAAATATATAGTATACATCATCTGAACCGCTTGTCCCATCCGGCAACACAGGGCGAGGGGACACACCCAGGACGGGACACCAGGCCGTCACAAGGCACCCCAAGCGGGACTCGAACCCTAGACCCACTGGAGAGCAGGACCTGGTCCAACCCACTGCGCCACTGCACCCCACTGTATAAAGTATAAAGAGAGGCAAATTTCATCTTGAAATAAAATTTAAAAATAGTAGAAACCTCGAGGACCCCAGACTGAAATTATGTCCGTCTTCCTGTTTTGGCGTTGTAAGACACTATATTATGTTTTGGCTGCATTAAATCGTATGTTTATGGAATGTGATGTCATTTGGGGTTTGGACGGCGTTGGAGGCCGCAGTCGCATGATGAGCACTGAGGATTTGCACTCATTAGTATTTGCAGTCACACTTTCCTGGCTGATCAATGTCAGTCAGAGCATTCTGGACTTCGCAGAACTGCATCTTCCTTCCTTCCTCCTTCCTTTAATTAGCATTCGGAGAATAAGCATTCGGTGTACAAGGCCATGAGGTAACTACACTAAACTTTCTTTTTCCATCTTTACTTTTCTGTGTTTGGGCAGGTTCAGGCATCTTTTTATGGTGCTTGACACTGAAGAGAAGTTCGTTGAAGCAACACCACAGACAGACCTTATTACTACTGGTTTACATTTATTCATTCAGTTGACATTTTTCTCCAAAATAGCTTGCAATTATTTGTACAACTGGGTAATTTTACTGGACCAATTTAGGGTAAATGTCCTACTCAAGTGCACTATAGCTAGAGGGGGATTCAAACCTCTGCCTTTTAGAGTCCAAAGTCAGCAACTCTAACTAATATATGACCAACTGTCCCACCATTTAGCATTTGCTTATTATTGTGACTAGTAGTTTATTAACATTATTAGAAGTAGTTAGCTGAAGCTTCGTCCAAAGCAGAGTACGATGTAGGATTTGTACAACAAGATATATATACAATGATTTACAGTACCCGTTCACAGAGATTAGTAGCTTTTACTGTATTATTTCAAAGTAGGTACCTTGGTCAAGCAAACTAGAGTGGGGCAGATTCAAACCCTGATCTTTCTGGCTTCAAGGCAACAATACCTACCAGTACTTTACACAATGCCTACCTTCACTGTTCTTGATGTAAGTTCATTAAAATTTTTTGAGAAACACTTTCTCGCATGGAAATATACAGTACATACAACTGGGTGAACAGAGATTTACTGTTACAGTTTCGACAGGCATTCCATTATATGTAAACTGGCTTGGCTGCTTTTGAGTTTTAGAGAATATAATGAATAATGTTTGTTTTTAGTTTACCCAATGCTGTGTGGTTTGCCTGTTCCAAATGCTTAGCTCATGCATGAAAGGCAACACACAGAACAGGAATTGCAGTGTTTTTTCTTCTTCTTTTTATAGTTAGTCATAGGGGATACATCTTGAGGAGGATCACATGTGGGTGGAACGTGAAATGTCCCCAGGCTTGTTCACACAGAACTGGCACCAAGTGCATTTTAGCAAGTGCCCAATGAGCCAACATTCATTTTCACATGCTGTCATGGAGGCAAAAATATTTACCTTGATTTGCTCATACATCAGACATGGTCACAACAGCAGACCTATAATCTATGATATGGTCCCTGCAAAGCTATGCAAAGCTTGTCATAATTTTGCAAAACTGTCTCACCGGACATACTGCTGTCTGCAGAGATCTTGCTAAACATCTTTACGATGAAACTATGTGGCTGTTTGTGTGTGTGTGTGTGTGTGTGTGTGTGTGTGTGTGTGTGTGAGTGTGTGTATACACCCTTAGCAAACCCATAAATATATATATGATATATATATATAATGATATATATACGTAAAGACCTTAAAGTAGCACTCTGAGGCAATCTGTAGGAAAGAGTATTATGCAAAAATAAATGTAACTGAATTTGAATAAAAGTGAATATACAGGATTGACAAGCTTCATCAAGAGGAGGGAACCTCCGTACATTTCATACCCTTATCACACTTACAACCTGCAGTCTTCACCGTGGGAATATTTCACCACTCACTTAGGGGACATTACAGTATTTGTGATAAAGCAAGTGGAAGGGAGATCACATGACCCCTTATAAATGGTTTACTTACTACTTTTAAAGTGTGTAATTGTTGATACTCAGATTTCTTTTGCGTTTTCATTTACTTATTATTTAGAAAGGAAGTATGGTCTTCAGGAATACTTTTTGTTGAATACGTTTTGCTAGAGCTGTAAGTATTAGCCTGTAGAAGTGGTAGAATATTGTGTTGTGTACTATGATACATTTTACACTTGCATGAACTGTACTGCATGTTCTGCAAAAACATTATTTTAACCCAAATACGCAGAATGTTTCTCAGAATCCACATACTTTGGGGTCCATGATGACAGAGACAGGATTATTGTTCACAACCCAGCTCACTACTGCACACACACACACACACACACACACACACACTCGCATTCACCCAACTCCTTCCTGCACATCCCATTTCACCCAAAGCAGGTTGAGTTCCTGACCAATAATTCCGGTTTACAGAAGGGCAAAAACTTACAAGCCTGCAACAGACTTCTGGGACATTGCAAAAAGCCAGTATCCCATAATCAGTAGTGCTAAAACACCTTGCGGTTTACCTGTATAGCCTGATGCTCAAAGTATTTTGTTTTGTTAATCCTCACCACCCCCTTTTTCCCTATCTAGATGGCACAGATAAAGGGTTTATTATCAGGATCCTACATGTCGTGGTGAAAATATAAATAGAGGTTACCTTTTTGTCAGGGTGCATGTATTGAACATGCATGAACTGCTAAGCTACTTATTGACTTGTTTACAGAAAACAAGTATTAGATATACAGAGAAGTTATCTTGCTTATGAAAGCACAGATTTGGAACTAAGTGATGAATGACTCAAACATACACATTGAACTGAAAGGTGTGAGAATTTAGAGAAACAAGTTAATGTCACTTCAAAGTACATTTCTGACAGCTTTACACGTACATTTCCACATATACTTTGGTATATATGGAATTGATGTTTTGGGATGTGAGAGGTAAAAACATGACCCATGTGACTCTGCTGGCAGGTGTGATGAAAGCTGTAGGTGATTGAAAGAGATGAGATGGAGGGTGGTCCAGGAAGATGGTCCCATTACAATATGCAAGAGTGGGGATCCTGGAACAGCCACGGCAGGACCTGCTGAATGTGTTGGAGGATCACTTTGAACTGCGCTGTGTTGTGAGCCACTCCAACAAGGCTGGCTCCACTTTCAACAAGGGTCACATTCTCCTTCCCCTCCACCACCGTTAGTAATATTTATAAGGATTGAAATCCAGAGAAAAATCCTTTTGCCTCTGCACAAAACCCTGAATCTGCTTCTAGAGCTATCACACCTCAGTTTGGGAAAGCAATTTGTCCATCCTCTGGATTTTCAATTAAAATTATGTTTTCATTAAAATTTACATAATGATAAAATACAGTTTAGACAAAGATATGGGAATGCATACAGGCATCAGTTTACTCTCAAGGTTCAAAGAAGCTATTTCACTTTAGGTAGTGAATAGCATCAGTTTATACGAGCTAATAGTTACATTTCGGATGATATAATGACATACTGCATAATGCACATAAGAAATGTTTAAATAATAATACACACACACTTTCAGAACCACTTGTCCCATACAGGGTTGCGGGGAACCGGAGCCTACCCAGTAACACAGGGCGTAAGGCCGGAGGGGGAGGGGACACACCCAGGGCGGGACGCCAGTCCGTCGCAAGGCACACCAAGCGAGACTTGAACCCCAGACCCACCGGAGAGCAGACCCGGTCCAACCCACAGCACCACCACACCCCCCTAATGGATATAACATTTAGTGTCAAATTATCCTTCCTTCCATTACTGTATTTAGATACTTCTCTCTAAAGTTACTTACAGAGTTAAGCTACTTGCAATTCATTTACCAATTTACATTTATACATTTACATTTATTCATTTAGCAGATGAATAAGGTGTGTGGGCTGATAACACTACATAGAATTCATTGGAAGTTGCTTTGGAGAAAAGCATCTGCTAAACAAATAATTGTACTCTTATATATCTTATAAGCTCATCAAATAAAACTGTTCTGAGAGAGTCAGGTCACTTTTCTGTATCACTATGTTAAAGAACATCATTGGTATAATTTAGGTTAATAATATGGAACAAAGTGTAGGTTCAAAGAACAACAAATACAGAGCATATAGGGAAAAGCTGCAAAGCTAGAAGGGTTTGACAGAAATAATATGTTTTAAGCCCTGCAGTGCTCTTGTTCTCTTTCTGCTTGCACTCTGTTTTTGACACAGGCCACACTCAAAATGGGATTACTTGGCCCTAGGTTGAGAGCAGGGCCAGATGAAGCATTTAGCATCCACAATACGCTGAGGATGGCCAGCTACTACCATGGGGTTTGGAGACAAACTGGGCTGCAGAAAGGGGCCCTGTTCCGAATAATGTGCCTGTCTGATTGGCTCTGACACATCAGCAACATACAAACGACAGCCACAGGCTACTGATGGGAGGGGTGAGTGGAATGTATCGCTGGAACTTGTGAACTCTGTTTGGAATTTCATGCGTCTGATGCAAATGGCCTGGGCTCTGTGCACGAGAGAGATCACGTTTTCATGGCCCATTGTGTATTGATAAAACGGGCCTTTGCAAACCCCTGAACTACCATCAGCACCCCTCCAACAGTTATGAATGCAACAGTTCCCAAGCAAAACAATTTCACACTCTTGCAGCACTCCAGAATAAAAATAAAATAAAATAAAATAAAATAAAATAAAATAAAATAAAATAAAATCTATCTATCTATCCATCTATCTATCTAAACAAATTTCTATATATCTATAGAGCACCAAAACTTTGGAATAGTCTGCCAATTATTGTCAGGAATGCTCTCTCTGTCTCATCCTTTAAATCCAGATTCAAGATGCATATGTTCACTAAGGCATATCCATAACTGATGTGATTTCTGTTTGCTGTGCTGTTACTTTTTTCTTGTTGAGCACTGTTTCCCATTAAAGAGACCTGAGGGGACCAGCCGTGATACCGGCACTCCATGTTGATGGAAGTTGGAGGAAGAGACCTGCATATGCGCTCTAGGGCATCAACTAATTAGTATCAAGTGACAGTAGTAATGTTATAAATACCTGTTTAACTGACATCAAAGTCTTCTTCTATCTAAAATGATCAGGATGGGTGGGCAGTCACTGCCACTTAGACCCCAGAGGTTTATTCATCCCTTGCCTTTAGGGTGTGGATTTTTGTTCTTTTCCTATATGGCCAGTTGCCTTACTTAGTCCTTTACTAACTAATATAGTTATTATAGTCATTTAATGTACAGTCAAGCTTTTATTTGTATTATGTCTTGGATCCTTTGTTCAGTGCTCTGAGTCACTGAGTGACTAGACTGCTTTAAAAAATAAACTGAATTGAATTGATAATGACAGCAATGTCAAATATTCATAACTCCTGTGAATGAATGCATTATGCTATTTCCTAGCTAAAATACCTTCATAAATGGGTTTGCTACAGTCTTGTTTTGACAGATTTGGTAATCAGAGCATTCTCAGAGCAACAGGCACAGACTTGAAGCCCAAGCAGTAAAAAATGTTTATATACAAAATATAACAGGGTTACTATGGGCAGCAGATGGGATTCAGTCTTGTGACCTCTGACTCCAGCAACAGAAGCACTGACCACTACATTACCTGCTTCATCAAGAGAATGACTCTTTGCCTATTGGTAAAACCGATTTTTGTTTACTCTGAGTTGTATGTCATTCTGGAGAAAAGTGTCTAATAATTTTTTGTATTAATTGGGTGGCATGGTTGCACAGCAAATAGTGCTGGTGTCTCTGTCGGTGCCTGGGCAGTGCAATTGCTTTGATTGCAACTCAGTCTGGGTAGAGTTTGCATGTTCTTCCCATGTTTGCATGGATTTCCTCTGGGTACTCTGGTTTTCTTCTACAGTCCAAAGGTAAGTTTCAAGTGAACTGATGACTGTTAAAAAATGCTTAAAGTGTGTGTGTTTGTGTGTGTGAGAGAGTGTGTGTATTCTAGTGTATATATGAGTGACTCATTGTAGCTGTGGGCTAAATACTACTACAAAGCGTTCACTGGAAGTTCTTTGGAAAAAAGCATGTAATAAATGTGAGTTTTTTAAGAATAAATGGAGAGAACTTTCAGAAGAAAATGAAGCTGTCATGCAATTCGGAAATGTACAGCACAACACACACACACACACTGATTGAAGCTGCTTGTCCCAAGCGGGGTCGCGACGAACCGGAATCTAACCCGGCAACACAGGGAGCAAGGCTGGAGGGGAAGGGGACACACCCAGGACGGGGCACCAGTCCGTCGCACAGCACCCCAAGCAGGACTCGAACCCCAGACCCACCAGAGAGCAGGCACAGGCCAAACCTGCTGGGTGTATGGCACAATCATTTTGAAAAACATTCCAAGATTAAAATGTCTTGAAAAGGTGGTAATAGTACTGTATACAAGAGCTTACTGGATGCAAGCAGACATAAATAAGACTAGTTGATAACAAAAAAAACCTCAACAAAAAATATATTTTACATGGCAGTTCCAATGGAATGGGACCAAATAAGAGGGAAAGTAGAGCTAAGTGGCTGTTTACAGGTATGAAAATCCAATCTACTGACTTTTAACACCAAGTCCAGAGCACAACTACCAGGAATGACACCTCCAGCAAAGCCAAGGCCAACTTACAATAATTCATTTAGCTAACACTTTTCTTCCCAGAGTAAAAGCTGAACTACCTACAATTATTTACCTGTTCATACAGCTGAGTAACTTCTTTTTATTAGAGCAATTTAAAGGTAAGTAGCTTGCTTAAGAATGTTTCAGCAGTAGGTAAGATTCAAAGCTGCAACCTCAGCCTCCATGCTGTGAGCTCCCTCATGACCTAATGCACACCTTTTTTCACAGTACTTCTCATGACTGAGAAGCGTCTAAATGTCAATTCCCCAGAAATGAACTCTTTCCAAATAAATCTAATTTAACTTCCAACCACTAGATCTCTGAGGCTTAATGTTTTGTTTTGTTTACAGTGAATCATGGAAGTTGTGGGAATTTTTTTTTTGTTTGTTTTTGGCCTTATGGTGAGAGAATTAATTGAGATGGTGACTGTGTAACCTTTCCGTTTCCGCTGCCAAAGTGACCAGAAATATGTGAAATATGGGAACATTATCTGCTTTTAATGAGGTAAAAACCTTGGTTGCATAACTTCTTGACAATGAAGCAGATGTCCTATTTTAAAACCTCAGTTCTCAATCTTCAAATGTCTTACATTTTCAGGCATTTGAAATAATTTTTTTCAATCTGTTGTTGGTTGCTCAACACCTGAGACAATGCTGTTTTACCTTGGCTCAACCTTTATTAATTAAAGATTCCGGTTTCAAAACCTACCAGTCATTTAAACTTGCCACCTGTGCTTAGCCGAGGCTTCAGAGTAACCGTTTACCAGTAAAACCTCTATGTAGGTGGTTTTTCGGTAAAGTGTCCACAGAATAAGATTGATGACCAGACGACTTTGTTTTAAATTGACTTTGAATGTTCAGATTTCCCATCTGTGCCTTTTGTGGTTGACAGCATGAACAATATCCTTGAATGAGTGAAAACAGTATTACCGTAGACAAGAAGAAAAGGAATGGCTTATCAATCAAGGGAAACACAGGCTCTATTCACAAAGCCTTTCTATGTTTTCTCATGTCCCTTTCTGACTCAAGTTAAATCATCTTTATTTTGGATTCAGGCGGAGTGTCCACTCTTGCGCTGACTCCTTAGAGGAGGGGTCGGGTGTGTTTTCGGGCAGGTGGACCACACCAGTGGGTCTGCAGAGGAAGCGTTGCGTTCCTTCCACTCCACTTAGCTCTTACGTGTCCCCAGCACTTAATGTTGCGCCTCCATAGCCGGCGTGGTAGGACCGCCGCTCTCTCTGAGGGCTCCCATTGTCTGCGTCTTTCCTCTCGTTAGCACCCTTGGTCTTTCATTGCCTTACCCCCTTTAGCCCCCCAATGTCAGGTCAGGCCCAGTGTTGGCCTCCCCCACACAGAGTACCCCTCCTTTCCCGTTTGCGGATCACCAAACAGAACAATTGATCTATCCATCTTTTGAGGGGCCATTGTGGTCCCACCCAGAGTTGGGAAAGAGTTTCTTTCAGTGGAAAAAAATGTTTCTTTTCCTCCCTTTTTCGGGGGAGAAAAGCATCCCAAAAGACCCCCTCCCAGACTATGAGTCTCTTTTGGAAGGGCTTCTTCATTTTAAAGCAGTGACTAGATATTCAGGATATGAAGAGGATTGGGGACATCAAAGCTGCCAATAGACTGAAGATGAGTGAGGCTTGCTCAGACAGTAGAATGAGAAGGATGGGGATTTACATTTACATTTATTCATTTAGCAGATGCTTTTCTCCAAAGCGATGTACATCTCGGAGAAAATACAATTTGTGCGTTGCATTAGGAGAAAGACAGACATAGTTGCAGACATGTGATTCTTAAGTAAACCTAGTTTTTTCCTTACACTTTATGCACCAATGTTCATTGCACGAGTAGGTACGTAAAACTCAGGATAGACTAATCCTAAGACTAATAATGTAAATGTACAGTGGAGATAAACCACTCTCTCACACACACACACACACACACACACACACACACACACACACACACACACACACACACACACAACCTAAACAGACGGATATTAGATCTATGACCTAGTCAGCACAAATTGTGTGACTTGTTTAGAATCTGTACTGTCAAGCCATTTAATGAAAGACAGTAGGGCTAATGGACCTGATCAATACAATCACTGTCGTCACAGTTATGTGAGAGGTGGGACTATTATATTGGTGAAGAAACCACAATTCATCTGTCTGATACAACATTGTAAAATGCCGCTGTATATTCTATCTGCTGCTAACTTTTATAATTGCTGCTGCTGTGGTTATTTTACTTTTAGCTTTATGTTACAATTGGCCTAAACAATCAGAATTTCATGTCTTGTTACCATAAACTGGATCTCAAGCAGCATTGCAAGCGATTTGAAGAGACTTGGTAAAATGTCTTAATTTCAGAAGTACAGTTGACAATTACTCAGGGCAACTCTTTATGTGAATGCTGACATAGTATGGAGACACCTGGACCACAATCAAACAAAAACAAGCTGTGAGCAATGTCCCATGTGAAGTGTCACATGGGAAATCACATTTTGGGCGACATGTTCCACAAAGGCACTTCTGCTTGAAGTTGACCAGTTGTTATGGAGCTTCAGCATGCTGTTGAGTTTCCAAGCCAAAGCCCATGATATGGTCTACCAGGTATTGCGGCCGTCATGCCCCCCTCAGCGCAACGAGGAGCACCTGCGGCGGATCAAGAGACGGACACTAAAAAAGTAGGTGCAGAACATGCACAGACGCGGAACCTTGTTCAGCCTTATTACTCATCTGCATACTTTGCCTTTGCTTTCCTGAATTCCCTGATTCCTCATCCTCTTTCCCGTCCTCATCCTCCTCCTCGTTTCCCTGAACCCTCGCCTGTACCTCCACGACTTCCTGGCTTACCACAACTCCTTGCCCGTTCCCCGGATTACATCTCTCGGATTCTCCCTTTGAACTTTGTTTGCACATCGGTGACCCTTTGCCTGTTTTTTGACCATGTTTTCTGGGTTGCCCCCTGAAAGCTCTTCCTGTGCTCAGCGCTTGGGTCTGGTGCTCCCGCCCCGGGGAAACTCTGTGACAACGGCTCACCGTGTCTTAAATATTCCACATTTGATCCAGTGGATTTTAGAGATCTAAAGGGGTATTTAATACTAATATTTACTAATTATAGTAATACTACTAAATACTAATAATAATATGTAACTAGCGTACTGTATCTAGCATTGTAAGTCACCTTGGTGAATAAGATGTGTGGGCTGATAACACTACATAGAGTTCATTGGAAGTTACTTTGGAGAAAAGCGTCTGCTAAATAAATAAATGTAAATGTAAATGTAATCCTGATCACCTTCATACATTTTTTTTTTTAAGGATACACAAACGTTTAGATACAATACAGGGGTAGCGGCTGTGTAAAGGCTTACCTGAGTATGATTATAAAGTTATGGTGCATGAACATTTACACCATATATGACCTTGAGAGATCATGGGCGAAGTGAGTCCAGAAAAGATGAGTTTCAGACCCTTCTTGAATGTAGACAGACTTTCAGCAGTTCTGAGTGAGAGGAGGAAGTCATTCCACCACAAT